>NW_005842279.1:243801-255939 GCF_000455745.1 Alligator sinensis
GCCCGCCACCGCCCTTCTTGCAGGTGGGGCAGGCTCTGGGGCCTTCTGTTCATCCGGACTCACCAGGGACAACCCGGTAAGGACCCCCCCCCCCCCACCCCCCCCCCATCCGGCAGCCCTTGCAGTGAGGCAGAGGGGTGTGCCCAGCTGTGGAGGACAATGGGCATTCACCAGGTGACATTTGCTGGTGATGGCCTGATAATTTGAGCCCCTAGTCTAGAGGGCGCAGTGGCCTCACACAACTGCTGGTAGAGGAGCAGGTAGGCACCTTAGTGAGTACGCGTCTTCCTGCACCAGTGCCATGGCTCCTCACTTCCCACGTGCAAGCAGGGAGACCCAGGAGCTGCGTCGGGTCCTGCTGATTGCCCTGCGTGACTCTCGCCGTAGGATACAGTACATCACACATGGGCTGCTGACTCTGACACGGCAACGAGAAGCCCTGGAACGTGTCCTCTTGCCAACGCGTACCGAGCCGTGTGTCCTGCCTCTGCACCCCTGCCCACCAAGCATCCATGACTGTGTGTCCAGATTCCTCCTGGAGGATGACGATGAGGCCCTGCTAGATGCCATGAACGCGGGGGTGCTCTGGGACCACCTCCACACTGTTGAGCGCAAGGTCTGGGCACACCCCAGCAGCACTGACTGGTGGGAGCGGGTTGTCCTTGGCACTTGGGATGACGAACTGTGGCTCCAGACCTTCCGCATGCGACGGGACACCTTCATGGACATTGCTGCCCAAGTGGCCCCCCACATTGCACGCCAGGACATTGTCATGCGGCCAACCCTCAGTCCAGAGAAGCGGGTGGCCATTGCTGTATTGAAGCTGGCCACTCCTGGCAGTCTCCGCTACATTGCCAACCAGTTTGGTGTTGGCAGGTCCACAGCTGGAGAGGCTGTCCGGGAGGTTTGCCTGGTCATCCAGGATGTCTTGGCAAATCGCTTCATCCGCCTCATCAACCCCCAGGAAGTGGTAGCTGGCTTCCGATGCATGGGCTTCCCCAACTGTGTAGGGGCCATGGACAGTACCCACATCCCAATTGTCTGCCCACCCCAGGGTGGCCAGGCATTCATCAACCGCAAGGGCTACTACTCGGTCATCCTGCAAGGCGTCGTTGACCATCGGGGCCGTTTCACCCACATCTATGCCGGCTGGGCAGGCAGTGCCCACGATGCCCGTGTCTTCCGAAACTCCCCTCTCCCCAACCTGATGGAGAGCGGGCGCTATGCCTCCGGGCTCCCTGATTGTGTCATTGGCGATGTTGTCATCCCCCCGCTCATCGTCGGTAACCCAGCTTACCCCTTCCTGCCCTGGCTGATGAAGCCTTACGAGGGCCAGCTGGACCGTCGAAAGGAACATTTCAACCAATGCCTGAGCAGGTGCCATATGGCGGTCGAGTCTGCCTTTTGCCGCCTCAAGGCACGTTGGCGGGCTCTCAGCGCACGCCTTGAGGTGGACAAGGAGAACCTGCCACGACTTATCAGTGCTGCATGTGTCCTACACAACATCTGTGAGACCAGAGGGGAGGTATTCCTGGAATCCTGGGCAGAGGAGGCACAGCGCACTGACCGGGCATGTCAGCGTGAGCGCACACGGCGCAGGGATATGGATGAGGGTGAGCCCTCCGCTGCTGTTGGGGGCCCTGGTACTGCACAACAGCAGGCTGGCCCTATCCGCGAAGCCCTGGCTGACTACCTAGTCACCCTCGCAGACCGGGGGGCTGAGGAGTAGGGGCAGCACGCTCTGTCTGCCCATTTATTGGCAACGGGCTGTGCTTCAGCCCCTGAGCCACAAAGCAGGATTTGCTGGAATGGGGTGTGATGATGACACAAACCTTGTTTTATGCTTTTGTGTTTGTAAAAAAATGTTTATTAATAAAGAAAACCTGCAGAACATATTCCCTTCCTCTTTCCAGTTCACACCAACCAGGGGAATTTTTGAAGGGTGCATAGCGGGTGGGATGGGGTAGGGGGAGAATGGACATGACAGGATAGGTTAGGACAGGGATGGGAGATGATTAGAGCGGGGTGCAGTGGGGTGGGGTCTCTTGCACAGGGTCAGAATTGAGGGAGAAGAGAGATATGGCACAAAATACAGAGCCTTTCACCAGGGACATGACACCTTGTCCTGGCTCTCCTTCAAGGGACCCTCTGCCCAAGTGCCCATGACCCAGTCTCCCTTTTCAAGTGCTGGCAGCCTGACTGTCAAGTGGGTTGGACCCCCCTTCCTCCCCGCTAACCTTGAAGCACTCCTGCAGCACTTTGGGGCTGATCTGAAAGTTATTTGGGGGCCTGTGCCTTTGGGCCAAATGCCTGTAGCAGGAATAGTGGGTGGACCTATGAAGGTCACTGTCATTCCCAGTGGTCCTGGCTATTGCCTCAGGGGAGCATCTTTAGGGCATGGGTCAGTAAGTTGTGGAGGACTGGGTGTCTGTCAACCTCACCATTCCTGGGTGGTGGGGCTACTTCTTTCCCATGGGACAGAGCACTGGTGCCACTCAGGGGGATATATGTAGCTGCAAATCAGTTCAGGATCATGTAGCTCAATTCCCTCTCCCAGCAAAGCAACTCAATAAGCTCTTCTGTGGTACAGTTTCCCTCATCCAAATTGTGTTTGGCTATCTGGAGCCCCTGCTCCTGCACCATGGTAGCCTACTTCTGAGCCTGGACCAGCATATCCATTTCCCTCCTCCTCTCCTCATGCTTAGCTCACAGCTGATGCCAGGAGTCTGTGGTGCACACACAGAGGCCACAGAATGAGACCAGAGACTCTAGCATTTCTAATTACAACCTTCAGGAATTCAGCAGATATTTGCCAGGCTGGCCTTGAGGTACCATCCAGTCCACTGTGAGCTGGTCTCCCATGCACAGATGCAGCATCTGCAGTCAGAGGAGGCACAGAGGCTTTGTGTAAATTTGAAACTTTCAGTGATAACTGTATTATAAAGACAAGCTTCCTGGACCCTCTCATCACTTGCCTGGACACTAACACCTCAACAAGCCATGGTGAGTCCTATGTCAGCCCCCTAGAACCTCCCCCCCAACCCACAGGCTAGTGCCCCGGATGGAAAGGGGCAATCTGCTTTGATGGCATCCTGGGGGAAGCCTGGTTTGCCATCAAACATGAGAATCCACCTCCAGTGGTACCTGTGACAGCACTATGAAGTGCTTGTGCCCCAGGATAAATTTGCAATCGCCAGTGCTATTGACAGTCTGCTCAGCCTCTGACCTGTCCAGGTGGGCAATTCCCAGGATCCTGTCAAGAGTCCTGCCACGCACCCCCTGAGTCTTTGAAGCCCTTGTCTTTCCAGCAGAACTTCTCTACTTTGGGAGCGGGTGAGGAGGGGGTGAGGTCACTTTGCTTCCAGAAATTTGGAGTAGGAGGAGGGGTTTGCTCCTGGGCTGGGATCGGGCTGTGGTTGGTGTATGGGGGTGGTGTGCCCCATGGGAGTTGAGGGTCAGATTTCACATTTCCCATGCAGAAAGGGAGAACCATTGGTAGGCTTCAGATCAGGAGCAGGCAAAATATGGCCCATGGGCCAAATCCAGCCCACCAAGCAATTTCATCTGGCCCACCGGGGCCCACCAATTAATTGAACCCCACCAAGGCTGCATGTCTCACCCCCACCCTCAAGGGCAGAAGGGCCCAGTCCAGCCAGCATGCAGCTTTTGGGCAGGGCTGCTGCTATCACTGCTGCAGCTACCATGGGACCTGCTCAGCTTCCCCAGCATCCAGCAGCTCCTCCTTGTCTCCCTGCTGCAGCACTCGCTCCAGGCAGCATGTAGGGAAGTGGTGCCTGGGAGGAGCTGCAACTGGGCAGGTCAGGGAGCATGGGGCTGGTGGGAGCGCAGAGCCTGAGTCCGGGGGCAGTGCTGGGAGCTGCATCTGTGGTGTGGGGAGGCCTGCACGACAGAGGCAGGCCAGCCTGGCTGAGCTCCTTGCCACCACATGCGGCTCAGGCCAGAGCTGCACACCACTGGGCAGAAGTGCCTGCACGGGCCACAAGTGCCCTGAGGGCCCACAACCTGCTGCTGCTGCTGCTGCTACCAGTAGCAGCAAGGGCTGTGTGCCATGGGAGGGAGTGTGGGGAGGTCCCTGCACCCTGCCACCCTCCCTCACACCCCACAAACCCCACACACCCACACCCTTCCCTCACAACCCCCAGATACACACACACACACACACACACCCATGCCCCCCCACACAGCCACACCTCCTCACAAACCCCCCCACACACACCCTATACTCCACCATACACACAACCCCCCAGCCACACCCCACACACCCCACACAGTATACAAGAGAAAGGCTTTATTTTTGAGCTATTATGCAATCACCTTTCTATACACTACACAAGTACAAATCATGACAAAAATATTTTTTGTAATAAAATTAAAATATGTTATAGTAGGTTTTTGGCTTTTTGTATATGATTTGGGGTTTTTCTGTTTTAAATGGCAACCCCCCCCACAAAAGGAGTACTTTTGGGGCAAGGGGAGGGACTCCTAGTGGTAAAGGGGGTGGGACTTCTGGTCCCAAGATGGCAACTGGGGGCAGGGCACCTGTCAAGGGACGAGGCTACCCTTGCAGCGCTCAACAGCTCACCAACACTCATTAAGCAGCCCGCTAGCCGAAATAATTGCCCACCCCTGCTTTAGAGCAAAGGGAATGTGGTCTTTCTTGCTGTGGTGAGGCTGCCAGTTATCTGCTGTCTGCAAACATTTTAGAAATTGCCTGCAGTGCTCAATAAATGCCTTGAATGCCTTATCCAGTGCTGGCTGGTGCTACTGGTTCTGTCCTGGCTCCCAGTGGCATATTGACGGGCAGGGGGGTGGGCCAGGCCCCAGGGCGCTGGCCTGGGGTGGGTGCTGGTCCGGCCCTCCAAGGTGTACTTGGCCCCCTGGCGGCACTTCCGGTTTTGCTTCCTGTTTCCGGGCTTGGCCTCTGGGGGATGCCCCCTCCTCCCCCCCTGCTCTGCGACCAGCTGTGGACAGGGGGCACAAATGCAAGCATTGGCCCCCAGGTGCCAGAGACACATGATACGCCACTGCTGGCTCCTCACAATGCAAACTCACAATGGACATAAGAACTAGCAGGCATTGTATCAACAATTAGGCATGTTTCTGTTCCCTTGAGTGGGAGGCACTGTTAATTGCCTATCCTGGCTGACGGCTGGCTATTGGCCCCTCTGCTGTGCTGAGGGATTTGGAGGGAGATTGAAGGAGGGAGGTGACCAGTCTCTGATCAATGCTGAACCCTTACTTCACTTTGGTGTCTGGCCTGCTTCATAGTGCATGGGCAGAGGGAGCAATTCACCCTATACCCCGACCAGATGAGATTCTGGTGTGACCATGGGGTTGGCCGGAATTGGCTGCAGCTGCCACTGCTAATCTTTTCCTCCTGATCCCTCCCCTTGTCCCCTGGGCCAGCGCATGTACTACCCTGTGCCCTGGGTCCTCCCGGTTATGTGGAGCTGTGGCTAGCCATGCCCTCCAGGGCTGACAGGTGTCCTTCTTCTGGGTCTGAGTCACCAGGAGAATGGTGGGGAAGGTTGGTGGTGGGTCACTCAGGCCATGACCCCTGTGAGGAACATTGTACCAGGGCCCATATGCTTGGCCACAGTTTGCTGTGGTCAGGTCAGAAGTGGGGGATGCTCCCATGTGGTGGAGGGCATCTCCCAGGGACCCAGGTCCTGCACCTCAATGTGGTTTCACTCAAGGGCAAGAAAATGTCCTGAGAGCAGATTTCCAGCTGCTGGTGGATCTCTACTCCCACATCCTGAGATGAAGCAGGGACCAGCAGCAATGTGCTTGTCTCCTCGGCAGCTGGCACCAGCAGCTGTGCTCTTCCACTGTGTCCCCTGAAACTCCTTCCTGGGCATCTGCCAACACCCTGGGTGTCCCATCAACTCCTCCTCATCCAAAGGGGCCCCTGACACCAAATTTTCTGTGGTGCTATAATTGTGCAGGTGGGAGGGTCCTAGCCAGATCCAATCCCCTTAGACAGAGGGTGCCCGGTGCCTACTGACACTAACTCTGGGGAAGCAGAAGCCACCCCTTCCTCCACTGACTGACTGGCTGCCTGCCTGCCTCTATGCAGGTGGGCAGGAGGGGCAATGGAGCCAGCAATCAGGGCTTGGCGGGGCCCTGGCCAGATCCCAGCCCCCAGGCACAGTATCCCCAGTCCCTGCTGGCACCAGCTCTGGGGGCAGATAATCTGTCCAGAGCCCCACCACCCACAGCACATCGGGGCAGGGCAACTCTGGCTTTCTCCCCACAACCTGTTTAGGGAGAGGGTCCCCAGTGCTCCTTGCCAATTTCCCGGCACCCCATCCACCCCAGGATGCCAGCAGGGCTAGTCGAGCCTGGCCTGTACAGGAGTGGGGCTCACCATCCCCCAACTCTGCCCCCTCCTCCCCACCTGCCTGCTACTTCTTATTAGTTTCAGTGCCTGGCTGGGCCAGCTGCTGTCAAGAAGCAACAGGCGGGTTGGAGTATGGGTTCTGAGCCCCCCAGCCCAGGTCTGGCCCTTCCCCAGGGCTTGTGTGGCATGGGGACTGGCATCTGAAACCCCAGGGCACCAACTGCTGCTACAGCATCTCTGGACAGGGTGGGGGTGCAGCTGGGCAGCAATCAAAGATGGGGGTAGGGGCTAGTTGCCCCCTCTGCAGAGCAGGAAAATATCCCTGGTGCCCCACTGGAAAGGAGGGGGCACACCCCCAAGTCCTGCCCCACCCAACAGGGAATATCCACTGGCTCAGAGATCCAGCTGTTTCCCAGAGGGTGGGAACACACATGAGGTCTCTCCCTCCCCCCATGGCCGGACAGGGAGGAGACTCTCTGCCTCCTCCCTTTGGCAGACCAGGGGCATGACAGCTAACCATGGGCAACTGGTGCCATCTGAGTTGCATGTGGCCCCCCAGCAACCAGTCAGCAACGGGGGGCGGGGATTCCCCTACAGCTGATCACAGGACTGGGAGCCTTGCTCCCAGAAGTGCCAGCAATGCTTCACCTGATGCTCCCACTCCCCGGCCAGCACTTGTGAGAGGGGGGACACTGACACTCCTGCCTGCCCCCACTGCCTGTCACCTAAACAGGGAGCGCTGCAGCTAACCCTCACAGGGAACTGTATACAAGTTCACTAAGGTGCTCTAAAGCAAAGCACCTTAATCTGTTACCTGATTAGATGAGAGTTACTTTTTTACATGATCAGCCATTTTAGAAGCGCTCTGCAGCCGTGTGCATGTGTTAGGACATGGCTGTACAGCGCTTTTAAGAGCCAGATTATGCAAAAAAAGTTCATTTCTGTCAGCACCCATAGAGAAGTGGGGCTGGAAGGGATGTCCAGAGAGCATCTAGTCCAACCCCAAGATTATCCCTATTTGACCATTCCATACAAGCTATCATCTAACCTAGGGGTTGGCAATGTTTTTGGGCACAGTGCCAAAAACACCTGCACCCTTGACTTGTAAAATGTTGGCGTGCCAGGGGCAGATGGTGTGGGAGCAATGAGGGACCCAATCCTTGTTGTGGCAGCACAGCCCCAGCCCCTTCCCCGCTGTCTTTTAGACCCCTAAAATTTTTTGAATGGAGGTGACCCCTTTGGAAATTTCAGATGGAGAGGTGGACCCCTTTGAATTGTAAGTGTGGGCATTCACATATTTTTGATTGAGCACAATAATCTTTTGCAGACCCCTCAGACACAGTCTATGAATCCCCAGGGGTCCTTGGGCCTGTACTTTTTAACATCTTTATTAATGATGTAGACACTAGTATCAGAAGGAGACTGACCACATTCGCCAATGACACCAAACTTTGAGGTAAAGCATCCACACCTAAGGATAGACTGGTAATCCAGGCCGACCTAGACAGGCTCAGAAAATGGGCGGAAGAAAACCTGATGGCATTCAACACTGAAAAATGCAAGGTACTCCACCTTGGGGAAAAAAACCTGCAGCACACTTATAGGCTCAGCAGTGCTATGCTTGCTAGCACTGTGGCTGAAAGGGACTTGGGGGTCATGATTGACCACAAGATGAATATGAGCCACCAATGCGATGTCATAGCTGGTAAAGCAAGCAAAACTCTGCCTTGCATCCCTAGATGCTTCTCAAGCAAATCCCAGGATGTCATCCTCCCACTGTACTCGGCCTTGGTGAGGCCGCAGCTGGAGTACTGCATCCAATTCTGGGCTCCACAATTTAAAAAGGATGTGGAGAAGGTTGAGAGAGTCCAGAGGCAAGCCACATGCATGATCAGAGAGCAGGAGAACAGGCCCTATGATGAGAGGCTGAGAGCTATGGGACTCTTCAGCCTGGAAAAGTGCAGGCTCGGGGCGAACCTGGGGGCAGCCTATAAGTACATAAGAGGTGTGCATCAGGATCTGGGGTAACACCTGTTCACCAGAGTGCCTCAATGGATGACAAGGTCCAACAGTCACAAACTCCTCCAAGACCATTTCAGGCTGGACATAAGGAAAAACTTTTTTACTGTCCAAGCCCCCAGTGCCTGAAACAGACTGCCACCAGAGGTGTTGCAAGCACCTACTCTGGACTCCTTTAAGAGACATTTGGACGTTTATCTTGCTGGGATCCTTTGACCCCAGCTGACTTCCTGCCCCTGGGGCAGGGGGCTGGATTCGATGATCTTCCGAGGTCCCTTCCAGCCCTAATGTCTATGAAATCTATGAAATCTATGATGAGGTTAGCAAGGTTTGGTGTTTGTTTGAAGTCTAGGATGGGTGGTTCTGGGAAGATCTCTTTAAGAGTTGGGTCTCCTTCTAGTATGGGTTGCAATTGTTTGAGAATTTTTTGTACAGGTTCGAGAGAGAGGTGATATGTCATAACCAGCCATATGCGATTTGTGGGGGCTTTCCTTCTGTACTGCAGCAATTCTTCTCGTGGTATCCGGGTGGCTCTTTCAAACATGCAATCTATCTTCTTGAATGAGTGCCCTTGTTGAGTGAAAACCTTTTTAAGATTAGTGAGGTGGCAATCCCAGATGTTCTCCTCAGTGCAAATTCAGTGGTATCTGAGGGCTTGGCTGTATATCACATCTTTCTTGGTGTGTTTAGGGTGATTGCTGGTTTTGTGCAGATGTGTATGTTGGTCTGTGAGTTTCTTGTATAACGTGGTCTGTATTTTACCATTCTGGATACTGATCATTGTGTCTAAAAAGAAGATGTTAGTGCTGGAGTATTCACAAGATAGGCAGATGGAGGGGGGATGATTGTTGAATTTCTGAAGGAACTCAATCAGAGATTGCAGGTTTTCAGTCCAAATGATGAAGATGTCATTGATATATCTTAAGTATAGCAAGGGTTTGATGGTATAGCCCTTGAGGAATTCTTCTTCCAGATGGCTCATAAAAAGGTTGGCATACTGTGGGGCAATTTTGGTGCCCATAGCTGTGCCCATGATCTGGAGGAAGTGTTGGTTATTAAAAGTGAAATTGTTGTGTGTGAAGATGAAGTTTATAAGGTCAGTAACATCTTTGGGTCTGTACTCCGAGTTGTCATCTTGCTCTTGTAGGTATGTACAGCAGGCTTGGATGCCATCCTGGTGTGGGATGTTGGTATATAAGATGGTAACATCCATGATGGCTATGAGGATGGTGCTGGGAAGGTGGTCCATGTTTTTAAGTTTTCATAGAAAGTCTGTAATGTTTTTCAAGCACTGACTTGCATAATTTGCTGCTGGTGTCCAGTCATGTTGTACATTATCTCGTATTCTCCAGAGGTGTAAGAGACCAGATCTGTGTCCAGTCTTGTGCCGTACACTTCAACAAAGATGTGGACAGATTAGAAAGAATCTAGTGGAGAGCAACACAATTGATCAGGGGCCTGAAAACATGACATATGAGGAAAAAGGGAAAAAACTAGCCTTATTTAGAAGAGGAGACGGGGGGGTGGGGGGTGGGATTTGAAAATAGTCTTTAAATACCTGAAGGGTGATTATGAAGAGGATGGAGATAAACTATTCTTGTTGGCCATAGGAAACAAAACTAGGAGCAATGGCTTTAAACTGAAGCTAAATAAGTTTAGGTTGGAGATTAGGAAGAGTTTTCTCACTATGAAGTGAGTTTAAGCATTGAAACAGGCTAGTTAGAGAGGTTGTTGACTCTCCATCCCTGGAAATTTCCATGAGCAGGTTAGACAGACACTGGATGGGGATGGTTTAGTTAGGGATGATCCTGCCTTAAGCAGGTGGCTGAAGTAGACGACATCATGAGGTCCCTTTCAGCCCTACTTTCTTATGATCCTCTGAGTGTGCCTGTCATGCAGTGCTCTGAAATGTTTCAGTGCAGACTATTGTTTTCTGGGTAATCTAAAGTGTGGAAGTTCCTATCAGGGGAGGGTCAGCAAAAGGGTTATTCCAAAAATCTTTTAGGTGCATCTCAGGGTTAAGTAAAGATGCTCTAAGACTTTTAGCTTATGAGAACAGCTGTTTGCAGCAAGCTCCAACTAGTAGAGACCCATACCTCTGGTACTGACATGTAAAAAGGTTAGGTTCTCATCCAGAGTGAGTTAAAAGGACCAGCACACCAGTGCTTTCTAGCTTTACATGGAAGAGAACCGCTTATGAGATGGCTAAGAACATCCTTGAAAGATTCAGAAGGTTCTTGTGAGGTTGTAAATTCAGATGGGCCATTGTTTGATAGTACTTATGAGCTCTGTGTGTGTGTGTGTGTGTGTGTGTGTGTGTGTTGTGTGTGGATTTTCAGTGGAGGTTCATGTGCCAAAACAGACTACCATTGAACAAATGGTAACTGTAATGGTCTAATTATGATTCTCATGCTGGCATCAAGCTGAACATCCACATATATCATTTCTGAGCTGCCTGCCCATGCTGATATGCAACATTCAGCATATCTATGCTAAAGTTACTGTTCAAAATGTGGAGATATCAGCACCTTCCATTCTGCCTGTGGGTTTTTAGACAAAGCCAATCCTGTCATTCACCTTTTCCAGATGGCTTATAAAAGTCAAGCTTCTCTCTAAAGTTACTCCCTAGTGCTTTGGGTAAGGCCCACTGACAGCAGAAGTGATGCTGAGTGGTCCCTTGGTAATGAATGTTGTGTCATTCATGGCAGTGACAAGTTCCTAGCCAGGAATTTTGCCTCAAGCAGCTTATTTATAGTCTGCAGCACAAGTTTATTGTGGAACAATAACATCAGCATTTTCACTTTGTGAACTCCTGGGAGGTAGGCACACTTAGCATGTGACAACACTTCCACATTAATTTAGTGTGCTTTCCTCTCCCTGTCACCTTGAAAAGCATGTATCTGTGGGAAGCAAAATTTCCAATTACTGCAAGCTATGCTGGAGCCTGCAAACAAACTATACCACCTGCAAGCAATGGGTTAGGGACCACTGGCTTAGGGTGTAACCACTCTACAGTGTCAGTATCCTTGAAGCTTGAGTGCAGGTTATCTAGGGCTGCTGAGTATGTATTCTGGTTGCTAGTGTGTAGTGAAACTCATACTGGCTTGTCTTTGCTGCAACTGCTACCCCTCCTGCCTCCATGAAAATAGCATGGATACGCCAACTGTGCTGCTGTCACCTGTTCCTTTTTGCTAGCCGGGTAGGCCCTAGTGAATGGATAACTTTTGTACATAAATTCTGGTCTGACATCAACTGCGAACAGTAGAGGCAAATCTCAGAAACAAAAAGCCTATTTATTCAATACCCAGTTCTATAGTATTTAAATGGACTGTTACCTTGGCATCCACTAGATGGTACTAATATGCTGTATTGATAGGCCTAAGTGCCTCTGTCAAGTTCTTGGATAGCTACATGGCTAAACAGAAAAACTGAAGCAGCCCAAAGCATCACAAGGTAAAATCTTGGCCCATTAAACCTAATGGCAAAACTCCTATTGACTGCAATGAGGCCAGGTGAGTTAGAGAAATGGGGAAGAAATGTCCTCTCTTCCATGTAAAGCTAGAAAGCACTGGTATGCTGGTCCTTTTAACTCACTCTGGATGAGAACCTAACCTTTTTACACATGTCAGTACAAGAGGCATGGGTCTTTGCTAGTGGGAGCTTGCTGCAAACAGCAAGGCACTGCATCACAACATGGATCTATGAGTACTGGCTGCTTCAACTGTCTTCTTTGTGTAAGACCCTTCCAGGGTTTCAGC
>NW_005842279.1:255970-264850 GCF_000455745.1 Alligator sinensis
TGCAAACATTGCTACCAAGCTGACTGTGCTCAACGACGGTGAACTCAAATGCACTGCACTGCCCCAGGGAGATGCCTTGGAAACCAGAAACAATGTAAGCGACATCCATTCAGTACCATAAATGGGTAATTAGCACTGCTAAGTGACAGGACCAATTAGCTTGTCCCTAAGCTAATTAGCCTGCAGGACAAAGAGCAGGCTACGCTACTTCATGTTTAAGAGACACCCTGCATGGGGCAGCAATGTGTTTGAAGGCACTATTCTCAGCAACGGTAAGTTTGCCATGCAGATGTGGTGACTTGTATTTTATTCTCCAATCTTACCTGCCTGCTTCATCTCTCAGCTTCCCCAGACCATTAACAAGCCATCTAAGAGTCTGAAAACATCTTTGATTGTTAACAGGTTTTGGCTCCTTTGGGAATGAGGTTGTAAATTCAGTGAGAAGAATGAAGTGGCATCAGCGTGGCGCTGTCCAATGCATTAACAATACAGAAATGACACTTCTCAAGTTTAAACTAATAGGAAATTGAGGCCAGGAACAGTGAAGAGTTCAGGGTTTGGCAGGTAATAATAAAGGCAATCTGGTAAACTCACTTCTGAACCAGCTGCCTTCGGTATTGCTCAGGGAGATGGGATGTGAAGGTTTTCACCCATCCTGTTTTGAATTCAGTTAGTCTTGGTGGTGACTGGGAGCTGAGAGAAGCAGGTGAACTCCAACTCCCTCCCAGTGGATATCAGTCCACATAAACAGGTGCCTCAGCAACTGGTATATCTGTGAACCTTGATGTCAGGAGGGAGGCTGTCCTTACACTTTTCCCGTGTGGTAGGGCTGTAGTGTACCACTTGTCAACTCCACAGAGCTGAGGGCCAGAGGACCTAAGGGACAGGCCCAGGGTCTCACAGGAAGTCCCTATCATGGAAGGAAATTGAGTCCGGGTCTTTCATGCCCCAAGCCAGTGCTCTTAGCAACTGTCATGCCAGGATACAAATGGCCTGGAATGGGTCACTTGAGGATTGAGGTGCCAACCAGGGTGGGGCGAGTGAGTGGAATCTGAGATCGAACTGTGTCAGGAAGCCAGCAGGTCAATCCAAGAGCAGGGTCTAAGAGCAAGTTGAGTCAAGAAACCAGGAGATCAGAAAGAGTGAAGTCCTGGAAAAAGCTATGTAAAGAAGCCAAGAAAAGCAAAGCTGAGGAGCAAGTCAGAGGGAATAGCAAAGCAGTCTTGAATCATGTTGTCCTGTTCCCCAGACACTCCCTGTACTAGGTGAGAGGTTTATATGGGGAAAAATGGAGGGGTCAGCTGACCCCAGCTGGCCACTTCAGTGACAGGGAGTGGGTGGAGGGTTAGGCCATGCTAGAGACTTCATGCCAACCTGGGTGGCAGGGTGGAATGAGTGGCTGTGCAGCCAGACTGAGGTCCCAGGTTTTAGCCCACACCTAACAGCAGCCTGGCTCTTGTAGTCTAGGCAAATAAACCAATTGAAAGGACAGAGGGGCTTAGCTAACCTTTTACCTACAAGTCAGTTTCTCCAAAATGGGGTGAGGCACATTAACTGTGCAGAGGGAGAACTGGCAATTGCAATCTATACAAATCATTCTTTAATTGCTCCATTAAGCTATGATAGTCCTAATCAATGCTGCAACCAAGAGTTACTAGATTACAGGTTGCTCCTATTTGGACTGTTTCTTAGTGACAGTGCTCATTCTTGTAATACAGCATCCTCCACCGCATGGCTGCACTGATGGGATTGTCAAGAAAAACAGCGTACTTCTTTTACCTAAAATGTAGGGGGAAAGGGGCTAGAAGGCCCTCAGGAAGTCATCTAGCCTAACAGCCTGCCCTATCTGTGCCTGTGGTGCTCAACCTTCGGCCGGTAGGCCAGACCTGGCCTATGGCTCTCCCCACAGGCCTGGAAATTTGGCAGCAGTGACAGCATTACTTACTGCTTCTGTTGCCAAATTTCTGGACCTGTGAGGAGCCGTTGGCCAGATGATAGCCCTATAAACTAGATCAGGCCAGTACACAGGGTTAGGCCAGCACACAAGGCCTGATCCAGGCGTGCAGGGTCAGGACACTGCACAGGGCCCAATCCGGGCATGTAGGGTCCAATCCAGGTCAGGCTGACATGTGAGGGCAGATCCAGGCACATAGGCTTTTGTTGGGTGCACAGGCCTGATCCAGACATGCTGAGTCAACACCCACAGGCTGACCCCATGCACCACTTGTGCGTGTGGGATCCAGCCTGCAGACCAGCTCCACACCTTCCATCCAGCCCATAGCTGAATAGGCTGAGCACCACTGGTCTACACTATCCCAGACAACTTTGTCCCACCTCCCCTTGAAAGCTTCCAGTGATAGAGACTCCACCATCCCTCAGGAATCTGTTCCAGTGCTGAACCACTCTCAGAGTAAGAGTTAGAAAGTAATCAGATTGCTTGTCAGGGTGACTGTTTAACCCCATTTCTGAAATCAGGTGTGTGACTAGTTACTGCACCCATAATTGGTTCCTGTCACACTCCCACATGGAGCTGATATTCAGGCTGAAGGCACAGCCAGTCTTCCATGATACAAAGGATCATTGCCAGAAAATGAATCACCACAGCAGCTTCAGAAAACACAGTAGGCAGGAAAAAATAAAATTCTATTTTAAACCCATAATGCAGTTCACCATTCCCAGGTGATGCTTTTGTGTCTTGTAGGAGCTGTGAATGCAATTGGACATGTATCTAAATAAGATTGTAGGATAGCTAAGCCACTGGAATGAAACTAAATACCTTGGGGAACCAGTTAATAAACATACACAATATATACTTAGCTGTGTTAGTTCAACAGTGCTATACTTGAATAGTGGTATTCAATGGGTTAATGACATCCTCACTGGAGACAACATATCTCTGGAGACCTGCAGTAGCATAAGGGGAGAGGGGTGATCAGGGCAGCAGTATCAGGCACCAGTGCCTGTGTGAGGCCACAAAAATATCCATAGCTATAGTGGCAGCTGATTGCACTACTATAATCAGCACCACAGCAGCTGGCACTGCCCCAAGCATCACGCGGCTGCCCTGCTATGTCTCTGCAGAGATGTGTTGTACTGCTGGCATTTGCAAACTTTACATAGCCTTTGGTCAAATAGTACCTTACTTCCATCTGTTAAAGGTGGCTTCTAACAGCTACAAGTTCACTTGTCTCAGAAACTCTCTGCCCTTTTCGAAAAAGTCCTTTTTCTTTTATGTCATTTGTGGATCAGACTTTGCAGTCTGTAAAACTCCAAGGGCTCCTTATAATGAAACAAGTCAGTTGTACAGGCTTGTCCAAATTCATTAACAACAAAAAATCCCCCAATTTCCTCCACCCTGGATGGTGGAGGGTAGAGGTAAGTGAAAGAAAATCTCAGACCTAGGGTCCGAACTAGCTTCAAATTAATTCACTTTATTGTTTTTTCACTAGAAATAAGTCCAAAGTCAGAACAAGAACTCCTCCCCTTTTCTAGCTCTGTTTTGCAGTGAAAGTTTTGTGGTGGAAATGCAATTTTAGCAGCAGATTTGTTGCTTGGATTGCAGTTTAATTCATTTTGACCTCATACGTTTGGGCGCCTATACACATGCAGTGTGTATAGATTGCAGTGTGTCAGAGCAGACTCAATTAATCAAGGCTGCTGGAGTGTTGTAATTACTGCACTCTATCAGACTCCAGCGTCATGTGCATCAGCATCCCCACACTGAAAAATGGCAGTGGGGGTGCTTTAACTAAAGCTTGTTCAATAAGCTTTAGTTAAATCACCCCCACCACCATTTTCCAGTGCAGGGATGCTGATACACATGATGCTCCTGAAGTTTTAATCAGAGCAGCTCTTGGACCTGCTCTAATTAAAGCCCCCCTCCCCTGCTTCCTGGAGCATGTGTATAAATGCCCTTTTATTTTGAAAAGCATGTAATGTATAACCAGACCTAAATAATCAGTCAAGGCAAAACTAAGCATTAGGACCAGAAATCCTATGTTTTTTGCTAATCTGTTCTGTATTTATCTCTCATCTGTAAAAAAAAAAACAAAGATTTTTCTCCAGTAAGTGTAACAGAATCATGATCTCTGTCATTGGTACATTATAAACATTTATGCCTACAGTAGGAAAAAGGCAGCGTGGCTAAAAGTCATTGGCAGAAAGAGTGGAGAAATTAAACAAGTGCAAGCTGGACATAAACACAAGGCTTAACAGGAAACATTTTGTTACTACTAGGCTCTAAGGCTAGACCCAGAATTTGTAGACAATGCAAAGCCTTAATTTTCTTTTTTCATTTCCTGTTGTCCCTTCAATTAAAAAAAGCAAAGTATCAAAGTGACTTAGAATCTTGTTCTTTGATGATACATCAGCTACAACAATTTTTTTTTTTTTTTTTGCACATCAAAAGTCCAAGAGCTTATTTTGCACCATACGGCATGTAAAAGATCCTGGTACCTTTGCTTTGATTTTATAGTAAATCTGTGCTGTTCTCCCATTTTCCAATGTATTTCTTGTACCCAGCTATTCCCCTCTGGGATCGGTCCCAAGCACAGAAAGGCCTAAGGACTTTGGAAGCTTCATATAATCTAATATTCTAGGGAAGGAAATAAGTACACTTGAGGGCTCTGATCCTGGAACCTGAGCCAGGTAGACAAACCATCCTGAAACCCCACTGACTTCAGTGGGGTTGTGTGTGTGTGACCACTGGCCTACACAGAACAGCTTTCAGAACCAAGGCTAAAGCATGCTGAAAGATCAGGGGTATTATCCTTCATCCCTGCCTGTGTTGCAAGTCAGAGCATACATTTTAATTAGAAGGGATACTGGTTATCTCAGATTTAAAAAAATCCCCAATTTTCAGATTAAAAAAAGTAACCCCAAATCCACATTTTTCTGTGATTAAAATGAAACACTGCTAATATACTGCTATATATCGAGAGGTGTTTCATTTTAGTCATGGACAAATGTGGATTTGGGGTTACTTTTTTAATATGAAAATTGGGGCTTTTTTTAAATCAGGGAAAACCAGTATCCCTGTGGCACCAAGGCAATAGGGAGTTGCATAGTATTTCATGTATATTAAGTGTAAAACTCTGCCTTACTTTGGGGCTGCAGTTTATGCTGGCAACGTATCTGCTAGGAGATCAGAACCAAAATAGTATTTTGCCTGTTGCATATTTACACAATATGGGAAGAACATTTCTGGGAGCAGTCCTAGCCTACTGTTGATTTCAAACTGTTAAAGGGGAGCACCTCTGAACCTCTGGCCTCTTGTCCCTGGGGATTCCCAGGGATCTGGGGGGGATCTATCAGGGATGAAAAGAAGTGTCACACTCAGCTTGTCCTGCTTCAGAGTGGGAATACGCTGAAGAACTGCTCCAGACAGGAGTGATCTTACTAACTGTGCTGCATTAGAATTGCAGCCACTAGTGACAATAAACTTGTCTGCTTTTCTGATATGCAAAGGTACAAAGTTCACTCTCATCTACAAACCATGAGTTATGTGAAACAGGCAGACTGTGGTCTGAGAAGGCAGATTCCACCATAACTGCTGGAGCTTTGCTTCCACAGTCAGTGACCTGGCATCATAGCCCCTTGTGGCCTAGCAGCTCACAGCTATCCTCTCCATAGTGTAGCAGACAAAATGTGCCGTTTAGTCTGCAACTCAGGCTGTGGTTGGTTTCAGGGATTGAGCGCTGACCAATCATGTGTCCCTTTGTAAAGCCAGTCCTGGTTTAGCCCAAGTGAGGTCTGTGCTAGGGTTCCAAAACGCAGCTTAACAGCTCCAAATGGCCCACAGCAACAATGACATCACTTAAATTAATGATTTTCAACCAGGTGCTGCAGAAACCTGGGCTGCCTTGAGATCCTTTTAAGCATGGCATAATAGGACATGCAAGGTGAGCACTGTTAGGTGTGCAAACATGATTCACAAGGTAAACCCAAAGATTTCAAATAGGAATCCATAATGTCAAAACCACTCTGCCCTGCTGTAGGCTTTCTGAGTTCTTTGCAACAGAATAATTGTTCTAGTATTTATCTGTAGTAAAAAAATAGAGTGAAAACTAAGCTGGTATTTTCTGAGGGGTGCCTTGAGCCTAAGGAGGTTGAGAACCACTGACTTAAACATTTGATGTAGATGCTGTTCATGAAGCACTAAGCAGGCTTATGCCCATATCAAGTCCTTGGACCAGCAAAGCTCCCTTAAAAAAATGAAGATGATCAGACCCACAGAGTGTATTTTAACCCCTTCAAGGGCAGAAGGAATGAGGGAAATGTTTTTTATCAACCAGTGCAGTTGCAGGTGAGCCCTCCTGAATGCCTAATGTAAGGCACTATGCAAATAAAACAGCTATACCAACTCAGATGTATTTGCCTGGCTATAAAAGACAGTATTTTCTTGCAGCTTGTCCCCATTCCCTCAGCTTTTGGTTCCTGCTGTACCAAGACTATACTCCTCAAGTTGTTTAACAGTATGTGCCTTCCTCTTGCACTCTATGGAACCCAAGTCAGAGCTCTGCCTTCAGCTCTGCAAATAACCCTTCCCGTGGGAGTAGAACAGAAAGGTGAGCTAGCATTTCCATAGCACTGGAAACCAACAAGGGTACAGGAACAGAATGATACCCTGGTCTCCTGACTGTTGTATCTGAGCCCTCTCAAGTACTTTCAGAATTACGTCCTGCTGTACTGGTGAGGCAGGGTTCTCCTTCTGGGGATGAGAATTCTCAGTACTGAAGAGACTAGCCCAAGGTCACAGGGAGTTTGTTCCACTGGCACACCTACCAGCTGCAGCCTGCCTGTCCAGTTTTCCAAGGGTGAACAGCTGCCAGGCAGATCCTCTGTACAGTAGTGTGGCTGGCAAAAACCATGGTAATGCACTAATGAACAGTAGATTAGTCCAATGGGCATTACGTGTTATAGAAAAAGTATTAATCTGTGCTAATGCACAGTAGCACCAATCATGGCACATTAAGTTAGTACCTGTTATTACAGGTACTAAACCTAATACACCATCATTACAGCGCATTAATGAACATGTAGACAAAACCTACTGTCTCTCAAAAAATCCAGCCTGGTGTCTGAGTTTCTAAAGGTCACATCCAACTATGAAGGACTGAATTCCTGCCTTGGTATGCAATCCACCTAAGTGAGCAGCTCACTGAGGAGGTCTGGGGTGATGTAGGAAAGATGGAATGGCTTTGGGGCTAACACCCACGATATCGAGTTTCAATTTCTACCTCTGACACGGAGCCACATTGCTGATATGTGAAGTGCCATAGGGTTCAGGGTAAGCTAGAAGTGAGTGTTACCATCCACAGTATCTGGAAGGGTTCAAGTTTATCAGTGATCACACAGGGATGGAGGCAACACCACCTTGAAGAAAAGCGTGGGAATCCCTGGCTTCCAAACTGGCTGTTTTGAACCACATGTAGCCATGCCTAAAAGCATAATTGGGTGCCAAAGCAAATTTGTAATAACAATCGGCCTGTCTAATCCATTCACCTGTTCTTTCCCATTTCACAGATAATGTACATGAAATATGTACTACAGTATACAGCACTGCTGAAAAGGCACAGCTGTTGCTATTAAATACAACTACTTGAACTTGGAGGCCCAAGTCAACATGAAAAACTGAACAAGTGTTTCTCTGCTACCATGTCTGGGAAGCAGTATTGCTTCAAGGATCAAAAAGTTAACCCCATCTCAAGAGTCAAGGCTACATTACCAATGGGTTGTTTTAATGTAGCTAGTGGAAATCCCAAAATGCTGCTCCATATCCTCCCTAAAATAGTGCAAAGACACTTTCTTATGGCAAATTGATTAAGGCAGGTATCCTGGATATTCCTAACAGGTTATGTTTCACTCTTGGTATTTCACAGTTTCCAAGAAAACAGAGAGGGCAGCTGTGTCTATGATGGGTCATACCACACATTGTGAGAAGCAGCAGCATCTTGTTCTCCTTCAAATGAGACGAATTTGGTGACAAGCCACAAAAGAACTATGTTGTATGGCCGATTCTTGATGTTCCTTTGAATTTCCATTGGCAAGAGACTCCAGAACTCCATATTATGATGTCTGCTGTTCACTTTTGTATTTTTCATAGGCATCCAATATTTCTGTGATGACACTTGGATCTTCCAGCGTGGTGATGTCTCCCAGGTTGCTGCCTTCGTCAGCGATGATTTTCTTCAGCAACCTTCTCATGATTTTCCCTGAGCGGGTTTTAGGAAGGCGTTTCACCACCTGGTGAAAGAAACACACATCCCAGTAGGAACTAAATAGAAAGATCTGGGCAACTCCAGCTCTGAAACACTCGCACTGGCACAGCCCTAAGGAGGCTCTCAGGAGCTATCTAACACTGGCTAACAATTAGTCAGCATTCAAGATGAAGGAATACAAGTCATGTTTACTAGATTCTATCAGGCTTATTACTCTTCCTTCAGTTCTGGCACACTGGTAGTTGCTTTTGAAAAATCAGGTCACTTTACATACTAAGCAAAAAAGCTAAAACCCCCATCTGCAATCACCAACATTTAAAAAGTCTGGTCTCAGCATAAATCTGCACAGGCTGTGCACAAGAAGGTGGGCCTCCCTAGTCAGCATCACACAATACTGTATCTCAGCAGCAGTCAGAAGCAGGACTCAGGTCTTTGATACCCAAGCCATACCCATTGCGCTATGCTGCTTCCCCTGTAGAAAAGAAAGGGATAACCATAACTACTATGGTCATAAAGAAGGTCTGAGCAATGGGCCCAAAGGCTGGATGGCTGGATGTGTAGAACAGAGAAACTGAGGCCTCACAGCTTCTTACCACTTGCCTGTGCATATCTGAAATGAATCCTGAAGGTAGGCCTGTGGGTAAGAAAACTGTTGTTTCTA
>NW_005842279.1:264860-266146 GCF_000455745.1 Alligator sinensis
TCTCCTAAGGCTCCGGAGAACCTGGTCTCATGTGGCATTACTGAGACAGGATTATTCCTGCTAAGCACGGTTACACAAGATATTTTTTACAATTACACCTCCTAGCACTTACCAGCACATGATCAGGCACTGCATATTTTGCTATCTTGGAAGCAACTATTGCTTTGAGCTCTTGTTTAACATGTTCTGTCTGAACTGTGTCATCTTTCAACACTACGAAAGCAAAGGCACCTGGAAGGAAAGTGAACAGGGAACATGTGCTGCATGTTAATGACTGAATTCCAGTGGAAATAAGACTAGATTGGCCACTAGTAGGGGAAGAGAAAACTGGAAAGGGACAACTGCATCATGCCCAGACAGCGCAGGGAAGTGAGCAGATGGAATGGAATCTGTCCCGACAGCTCCCCATGGGGAATTACTCACCTCTCACCCCCTTGGCCTTTGCAAGTCTCTCCCTGAGGATGTCAAACTTTGGCAGCTGATGTCAAGCTACATGCCGCGCTGATGCAGCAAGAAATCTGGCCTTTAATTAGTAGGGTCCTATACCATCAAAGGCCTTGAGTATCAAGTCTAGACCCTTGAAAGGGATTGAGAAGCAGGAGGGGATAGAGCACTGGCCACAATAGTATCTGCTGGTGTGCTGAACTGGGCAATCTACCCCAGTGCTCAGTGTGCTACATAGGGCAGGAAGCTCCAAAAAAGAGAGTTCCAGCTGACACTTCAATTCAGGACTTGCCCTTAGAGACATACCTTCTCCTTTGATCTCATGAGGGTAACCAATCACAGCTGTTTCAGGCACAGCGGGGTGTTCATCCTTTTAAAAAAAATGGAGCAAGATATAACACACTGCCCCTCTTTCAGACCTTGTAGCATCCAGGGGCCCATCCCAACTGTTCTGGGAAATGCAGCACTGCTAAACAAGTACAGAGTCCTTAAGGAACTCTTTTGCCATTCTAGGCATGTCTGCACCATGGGAGCAGGGTGCTCAGTCTCACTGCTAAGGAAATATGCCACTCATCTGTCCCCAATTTGATTCAAGCCCCATAAATGAGAAACTTGCATGCCCCAGAGGTGCCCCAGGCTGCCCATCTGCAGTAGGCCAGGAACTCAGGTTGTGAGCGCAGTGTGAGGGGTGTGACCAAGTCATCCTTCTGGCTTCCTTTCTAGAGCTGGCACACGGTGTGGAAATGGGAGTGCGTAGGCCGGGCTTATTTCCACAGCTGTATAAACATGGCCTGTGTTCCTACTTTGAGAGCACAGTGCCTGGAGGCCAGCTTCCATTCCTG
>NW_005842279.1:266177-302685 GCF_000455745.1 Alligator sinensis
AAGAGCTCCATGTGCCCAATTGGGTGCATCTTCATGAGACACTTTGAAAGCAGTAGACTAATTCTACTGCACATTAGCGCAGTGGGTAAAACCTGTGCTAATGAGTTAATGCACAGTAGAATTAATCTACTATGCATTAGCATCATGAAAAAAGTGTGCGCCGATGCTAATGTTCAGTAGTGCCAATTATGGTACGTTAAGTTAGTACCTGTAATTATAGGTACTAAACTTAATGTGCCATAATTATAGCACATTAATGAACTTGTAGATGTGCCCACTGAAAACAGTAGGGAGTTGCCTGGGTGTGGCTGTAAAGGGCCTTATTTTTAAACAAGCATGTAGTATTTTTGACATGGCTTTCTGCAAACAAGAATAAATCTGGAAGTGAGAAGGGTCCTCTCTATCCTTGGAATGAGTGCAGCCAGAGCCTGGTGAGTGCAGCCAGAGCCTGTCACAAACCCCAAGTGCAGACCACATGGCAGGCTGCACTAGTTTGTGTAGCTTTCACAGAGAGAATCAGTGTAAATGCAGATTCCAAGCTTGAAAACAGCCTCCTTGCCAACACTGCATATGTCCTGCTGCAGCCCCAGTGATTGCTGACCCGGAACAGCTGAATCTCCAGCAGAGTCAATATCTACTCTACACCTTGGGTAACTGTTGACACTAGATTGAGGACAAAGATGCCACTCTGCATGAGCATACATCATGCATAACGTTCAGGGCAAAGTCAGGGAGAGTTAGGCTCATCAATCTTCCAATGGGAAAGGGAGGTGCTGCTTCTCTCAGTGAAAGTTTTCATTATTGAGGTACACAATAGTGGTTTATTCTGCTACAGTTCACTGTTAACACTGACAGTACTTCTACACTGATGGAGCAGATTGTGTATACAGATTGAACAAAACAGCATGTACTAATCCCAAACTGAAAAATGGGTTATGTTAGTTTAAAGTTGATTAAAACATGGAAGAAAGCCTCATTGTACCAGGCTCCTCTGAAGGGCACCCAACATGAAAATATATAGCAAGTGTTGTATTCCCTCATCCAAGAGCTATAATCAAAAATCTGCACTGGGGTGGTTAAGAGGTTTATTTGCAGAGGAGAGATTACAATCACTCCTGAAATGTAAACATGACTTTGGCTTATCCAATTTCACATCTTAGAGCTGCTTGCAAGTGAGGCACATAGTAGAGCAAACATATTTGGGTCAAGCATTGCAAGCAAATGCTTTATAAGACTCCGTGTTCTGTTTTGTGGGTTCCCACAACCCCTTAGCCACGTGGTGGGAGAGCTTATCAGCTGGTGTATACTGTTCCAGATTTAATGCTGCAAAGTGCTGCAAAAACATGCTCAGATATTGCAGAAGGACCCGAGTCACAACATTTAGAGGAAAATACCAACTCTGTCCAAGATGTTGGCAGGAGAGGGGAAGTCTGATCCTGTGTTCTGATTCCCTCACTATCTCAAATTAACATAACAAGGGCATAGAAATATTTCTGGCTCTTTGAGAAACTAAATGCCAAATGAAATCTTGCCAATCCAGCCAAAGAAGCTGCATTTATCCTTTCATAGATTCACTCTGTGAACACTACACAACCCATAGAGGAACTGAGAGAAATCTCTTCACCACCAATTCTTCAACAGGCCTTTCCACGATTGCATCATGAGACGGTTCTTTTCTTTAGCCTGATCACCCTTGCTTTTCTACCTAAGGTATGTGCAGATGAAAAATTCAAGAGTAGCAACATTAACACCTGCACACAGAACCTCCCCTCCCTGGGCCAGATCTTCAGTTGGGGTAAGTTAGCAGGGCTCCTTGAAAGCCATGAATCTGTGATGTTTTCCACCACATGAGGATCTGGCCCTAGGCATTACTGAATATTACCATGGCATCTTCAATCTCGGCGGTTCCAAGCCTGTGACCACTGACATTGATGACATCATCCATCCGCCCTGTTATCTGGTAATATCCTTCCTTGGTTCGATATGCACTGTCACCTGTGAAATAATAGCCTGTAGCAACACAGAAGCCACTGATCAGTAGCAGCTGGTACAACAATTCATTATTAGTAGCTACACTGGCAAATCTAGGGTTATGAAAAGGGGGGTGGAGGTGCAGATGGTGTTGGGGAATCATTACATATATCACAGCACATTTTTTTCTTGAAGTAAAAAGGAACAAGAAGCTTTACTAATATGCTGTGGGCCCAGGGCTGTGTTATTCAGTTTTAGATTGAAGCAAAACATTTATTGGAATGTACATTAATTTGCTATATTATATATAATGTATTAAAAATATAATAAATGGCACAAATAATAGAATATGTTGTTTCTTCAGTCCTGTAGTAATTACAATTAAATATACATCTCTTTCAGGGTCATAAAAGAAAATCCAGACTTTTTGAGCATCTTGAAAGTGCATCTAATACTTCACTGAAAGTTATTTCCACACCTGAGTTAATGTTAACCAGAGTTAGTGTTCTTAGATAGAGCTAGAAACATCTGCAGGGCTGTGAAATAGGAGCTACATTACCAGAAGCAGCTAACAGGCAGCAGAATTGCATAAGAAATTATAGTTTGATTAAGGAAGAACAAGACCAATAAAAATGGGAAAGGGTATTAGCACCTGTGGAATCAAGAGTTTAAAATAAAGTGGGTAGATTATAAGGAGTCATTGTAACCAGGCTTGGGCTCCAGGGGTGGCTGAAACGCCCCCTGGTGGCCACATGACCCTTACCCTGCTCCAGCTCTAGGGTGTTCACCCTTTCTCATTCGCCCACCACATCTTTGATGTAATTGTTTGATTAGAAGGGAGACTACCTAATGGGTCCTAGAGCAAGCCCCAGTTCCTCTAGATGCCATCTAGTTCTCCCAGGGCACCTGTTAGCCTTAAGGGCTAATTACATGGCTCTGACCATACCTTACACTATGCCCATGCCTTGCAGAAGTTACCAATTAATGACTTCAGTGGCCACAGCCTCAATCCGATCCCAGGCCACCTCAGGCCTTTACACCCTTGCTGGGGCCTCAACCTTCCTGGCCTCAGCCCCTTTTCTCTTACTGGTTCCCTTAGTTTAGGCCCATTGTGCTGGGCTTGATTTCTGGGTCCCAGCCCAAGTCTTGCCCTCTCAGGTCATGCCCTGCTGGGCTCCAGGCTACTGGCCCTAATCTCACCCCTCTAAGACTGCCTCTGCCCTGCGTCAAACACTGAGCCTGCTCTGGCTCCATCTGGGCCTTTGGCCCCAGTGTCCTTCACTCCGAGCCCCTGGTCCCCGTCTTTGTTCCTCTTGTGCACAGGACTCCCCTGCCCTTGGCTCTGCTCTCCCTGAGCACTGAGCCCCCTAGCCCTTGTCCAGTCCTGTGGAAGCTAGGCTTCAGCCTTTCTTTCTCTCTCTCTCAGCTTGGATCTCTCCTTCAGGTCTAAGCCCCAAATCAAGGCTCTTAGCAGGGCTCTAAACTCTGGTGTGCCCATGGCACTCTGCTGTGGATTAAACGCCTTGTTCCCTTGCAGCTCATGATAAACAGCTTTCCCTGCCTGAGGCTCTCTCTGCTGCTCCTTCACCCTTGAAGTAACAGGAGCCTTTGGCTCCCTGTTACAGTCATGAAGTCAAGTGACTCCCTCATTGCTGCCTGAATAGAAATGCTGCTGCAACTGCCAGGCTGATGGTTTTAAACTTTAGGTGGACCAGGAATTAAACAAAGGGGGGGTGGGGAAGGTGACTGCACCACTGTATCCCCACTCACCACCACCCCAGCCCCAGCCCCAGATGCCTCCCCAAGCATCTGTATTGTCTAGCTGGGCCAGGTTTTCTTACACCTGCTGTACAGATAGGTAACAATACACACCACCTTTCTCCTAGCATAAGCAATGAGCCCTCTAGGACAGAGGCGGTCTCTAAGACTAGAGATAAACATCACCAAATAAACAAGGTCATCCGTGCCAGGATGTCTCCCTGTGCAGCTGATCCACTTCTTTGGGCAAAACACTCATCACCTATTGCCCTGCCTATTGATGCTTCAGGGCAACAGGCAAAGTGTTCTCCTGAGGTTTGAGGGGCCCGGTTCTCTGCACACTGGGAATTCCCATGCAGGATTGGGCCCCTCCAGCCATGGGAGTACCTGCCCAACCTTCTCCACTTGCAGAGATGCACCCCAGAATCTCTGGAGCACATCTCCATAAGCAGGAAAACTGGACAAGAACTCCTAAGGCTTGAAGGGCCTGATCCTGTGCAGGAATTCTGGAGGTGTGCACCTGCCCAGGGTGACTGCAGAACATGGGCAGCTTCGGGCTGCCAGCATCTCACGCCATAAAGTAAACAGACACCTGCTGCTAAACAGCAGCACAAATTGATGCCATCATCTGCAGCACAACAAGAAACATGGACATGTTTGCTTGGCCTTTGCACTACCATTAAGATGTTCATGGTGGCACAAAGACAATGAAAGGCAATATCTATTTCCACCCTAACATTCCCTAAAGCACAATGCTAGCCCTGCATGATTCTGTCCTCGCTGCGACTTCTAGGAGCTACTAGAAGGCAAATATTAATGATCAATGAGGCATGAAAAAGTTCATGTGCTCCTGCTTCATCCCCCAAAGAGATGCAAAAGCCCCTCAGGCACCCTCTTCTCCCTTGCCCCAGAGGCAATCTCAGCCCTCTGCAAGCCTAATGCCTGAAGCCACCACCTCAAAGCCCTTCACACACCCCTCGACCAGGGATCTGGGTTTACAGGTCTCATATCCACTGTGACCAGAGACCAGAGTTTAGAGGAGCCCAAGCTCCAAGAGAGGCATTACAGTCCCAAAGAGAAGGCATGTCACTGGAATTCACCACCTCTGGGCTAGTCTTTCCTCCTGCCCTGCTGTGTTATCTTGGCCAAGTAACATACCTGTCTCTGATCTCTACCTCACCCTTGGATTTGGTTCCCATGATCCTAAACTCTTTGGGACAGGGACACAGATTCTTACCATGGGGTGATAGAGTGAGGCCCTGACCTCATCTAGGGCCTCTAGTTACCCCTGGAAGCTGTATACTAAATCTGACTGAGGACACATACTACTAAATGCTCAGCTGCAGCAGTCATGGGCAAGTGTCACTAAGGCTGAACTAGTCCACCGGCTTCTGTAATGCAGCCAACTTTACCCATAAACACTGGTGTGCATTCATACTAACAGAAGGCTTCTCCACTCAGGCTCCTGCTCCATGGTGAGAGTATGTGTGCATGGCAACTACATTCCCAGGCTTACCCAGGACAGAAAACATATAAAAGAAAAATGGCTTCTACTCTGCCTTCTGTTTATGCTACAGAGATAAATTACATCCAGTGCCATCTGATCTGATGCAACAGCAGGCATATGTCCAGGCTCATGTCTACTAGAGGACATTGTGCTGCAGCAATTCACTGAAAAAGGAAAGTGCTTCTGCCTGACTTCTGGTAGACTAGCATTTCCAATTTGAGCCATCAGTGTTTCAGTTTATGCAAAGACACTTGCTCTTGCTAAGTGCAAAGAGCCCTGACAATGTTATTTTTCATACTATCAGTGTGGCAGGGAATAAATGGCAGGGACCTAAATAGCTCTGGGGATGTATATGAAATATGGAAATCTGAATTTCAAGAAAGTGGCATTACAGATTAAGAAAGTTTAAGTACAAAGTTCAGATCTGGTGGGAAATTTCTAAATACTGGAGAACAAAAAGTTTACCTCTAATTTACGTGATCCCTACCTATCTCAAACACTAACTACACCAAGTCATTACACAGCACCCTCAGGAAGCTTGAAAGTGTTTGTGCAGCAAGTTTCAATATGGCAGGGATGGTCAACCTGTGGTAAGTGCCACAAGTAGAACAGGCAGCTTCTGTTTGTAGCATATGGCAGACTGAGGTGAGGACAGGCAGGACAGCAGTAGACAGGCCAAGAAGAAGCAGTCTAGCAGATTGGGCAGGGAGCACAAGGCTGGGAACAGAAAGCAGGGCAGCAGATCAGGCAGGGGAAGGAATCAGAGTGGCACTTGGGTAGGATGTGGGGCTAATTAGCAGCATGCCTCCCAGAAAGTTTGGCCCCCACTACACTATGGCACAGTAAGATGAACTGATTTGCCTGAAGCCAGACAGTGAGATCGTAATAGAGCTAGGACAAGAAGGCAGGCATATTAAATCTTCACACCATTGCTTTACGCGTTAGGACGCAATAACTATCTACTAGTTTGGATGAATTACTGAACACAAATACACACATCTGCTCCCAGACAGCACGCAACACCCTGCCGAGCCGCACTGCACCTGCGCAATGCAACAGCTGCCACATGGGTGCCAAGTGGGGGTACCATCCTTGCTGCCCCACATTGTCCCACACTGCACGGGGGGGCTCTGCCACAAGCCCCCAAAGGCCCTGATTGCTGCTGCTACATTCAATGAGTGTGGGGCTTTTTTTTTTTTTTTTTTAATTATTAAAGTGCCAGGAGGCTAGTGCTGAGCGGGGGTGGGGCTGGGCAGGGCAACCACAGGACCTTCTCCCATGGCTCCCCCCACCCAGGGAGTGCCAGGCACAGCCAGAGGAGCCACAGGAGAAATTGCAGCTGCCCGGATGTGCCTGCCTCTCCCCGGCTGATCCGAATCTCTGAATCAGCGCCAAAACAGCATCGAAACTCTGAAACAGATTCGGCCAAATTGAAACGGAATGGTGATTCGAAACACCAAAACGAATCACTGTCGATCCCAAACAGCCAAATCCAAAACGGAAATGAAATAGCTGTTTCGCACAGCCCTGTTGGACACATGAGCTACAGGCTTCTGACCAACGGCAGAAAGACGGCTGTGGGTGTAGAAGTATTCTGTGCATGTTTTACAGCACTGTAATTTAGTGCAATTTTTATAGCATTAGAAAATTACAGTGCCCTTAAACATGACAGCAGTGCAGTGTTTGGTGTGGCCCCTCTGTGCCTCCCTGTGCTTTCCAGGCTTGGAGGTTGGGGGCGTTCCACAGCCTCCTGGGGCTTCTCCACTGGTCAGAAATTTGATCAGCGTAAAGGATGTTATTAAAGCACTGTAAGTTGCTAGCGTGGCGTTTTTAGGCTTGCAAAGAACTGTACTCATTTATAATGTGCTGTAAAGCCAAGCACTTCTGTTAACTTATGGCAATAAAGCACTTTAAATGGCAAAAAAGCAACTTCCATACACACCCTGTCAGAGGAATTGCAATATGCCTTAAAAATAATAGTTGGAGCAGTCAACTGTCTGACATGTAGATCATGTCTGCAGCAAAGAGAAAGGTTTATTGGATCCTGACCAATTCAGAGTTTGAAGAGCCCATGAATTCTGAGACATGCTGAGCTTTGCTCTCTAATATGCTGGATCAGAACTGTAGACTACAGCTTGTCCATAAATCAAAAGTGGTTGGGGGGTGGGGAGGAGGGTTACAAGCATAAGATACTCTTTGCCATGGAGAAAAGTAGCTTTCTAATGAATTCCCTTTGCTAGTGGCAAAGTTGGTTTGCATCAACCATACTGCTCCCTAAGACTGCTCAAGTGTAACTGTACTACACCCACAGCCATGGGAACTTTAAAGCAGTAGCCTCCACACAGCTCAGAACACATAAGCCTCCCCTTCAGTCTAGCCAGTTCTCACTCCATCCAGCAGAGGCCATTAGCACCAGTTCATTGCAGTATAGACACAAGGTAAAGTTTTGCAGTGCACTGACACTGATAGCACATGGTTTTCCCTAGCCATTCATCTTACCTGGGTAAGTTTTGAAATAAGCATCTACAAATCTCTGATTGTCTCTATAGATGGTTCTTGCCATGCCAGGCCATGGCTCCGCAATGCACAGAGCACCAGAGACGTCATTTCCTTCTAACACTTTCCCCTGTAGGTCCAAGAACAGGACAGATCATCAGACCAATGCAATGGAAACAGTACAGATTAAAGGAAAGGAGCTGGCAACACAATCAACCTGAGTGAAGAATCATTCTGGCCTCACCTCAGTTTTACACTGGTATCATCCTACTGACTTGAAAACAGTCATGCCTACCTGCAACAGAGCAAGTGAGAGCCCCACCAGTTTTTCAGTTTCAGTGTTAATTGCTCCACTTATTTTCATTGCTTCCCACTCATATTTTGCCTGGGGTAGAACATATGTGGAGAAATAGGTCTCCACTACTACGCATTGACTGTGTCACAATTTAATTATTCAGATATACCAATAAGAGGGCAGCTGAGTATTATAAGAATAACCCTCTGTGCAGGTGAAAGAGCAGGTGACCCCCTGGACTGTAAAAGACAATACAAGATATACAGAACCCCACTCCTCAGCATGCTGCTCCACACCTTTAAACCCCCAGATTCATACCACTACCAGTGAAGAACCCACCAGAAGGGTACAGGGACTTACACCTTTCTCATTTGGGGCTGTCAGTACCAATTCTGGCCCAACCACAGATTAGCACAGTCCTGAAGGCCACTGCATCAGCACAACTCCCCATCCTGTCCTGAGCATGCCTTCCCAGCTCTCACCCACACATCACTAAGTCAGAGCAGTTCTTCTCACACTGTCTGAAAACCATGGTGATAGAACTGCAACAGCTCCAAAAAAACTGCTAGCTAGAGAAAGGCCACCCAAGTCCCTTTGATTTAAATGGAAGGCAAATGCCTAACCTGCTCAGGTTGCTATTGGAAACCCCACAAAGTGCCATCTTCTATCTCTGGTCATTTAACACCTTGGAAATTTTGGGCCTACATGACTGAGGAGGTGGGCGACACAAAAGCAAGCCCCCCCGAATGAGATCTGTACAGTAGTTTTTTACATCCAGGCCAAGTCCAACTGCAGCCCATGGGCAGGTGACCAACCCAAAACAATTTTTTTAATGACAACCTGTAAAAATGTTTACTGACATATGCTTTATGTAAATGTAACCCTTCTGCCAGGCCCTGGACAAGGGTAGGTTTCAAATTTAGGGGCTTAACACCAACCATAGTAAAAATGTTTGGCCGTCAATAAAAAGTTTGCAGATTGTCAGAAAAAAAATCTCTTGGGTTTACAACCCCAGTTTGACTGCAGCAATGGTTTTACTACCCTACTACCCCCATTCCGGGGTTCCTCTACTCACCCCCACACCGTGATATCCCCGATTGCATCCCGTACCAGACTGCCCCACCAAGACTCCCCCCACACACCTTGCCCCTGCTAGCCCCACTCCCTGTCCCAGCTCAGATCCCCAAGGAAGGACTTCTATCTGCCTACCTGCAAGGTGAGCAGTGTTACAGGCAGATGAGATGCAGCAGCACACATGACTGGGCGGTCAGGAAGGAAGCTACAGAGACTCCCGTGAGCTACAAAGCCTTGATAAGAACTTCTCTGAGGGTGCTGTGCTCCTGCTTAGACACCAGGTGGCGGTGCTGTGCTCTGTCCATCCTTCAACACTGCCAGCGAAGGGAGCTTCAATAAAGCTCCGGCTGCTTAGTGTTTATATGAACAGCTCCATATTTTTATGGACAGGTGTTTTTAGGCTTGCTTTTTATGCAGCATCTGTAAATTTATGGACAGCTAACAACCATACCTGTTGGGCTTTGTGCCCACAGGTCAGGGCCCAAGTCAATGGCAGAGATAAGGCAGCAGCTCCAAAACCAGGACACCTGGGCACACCAATGAGTTGCAACAAAGTAAAAGGGGGCGTGGCTTTACCATGTGTCCACTGTTCTGTGGTGTTTGTGTGTGCATGCTTCTACCCTATGGCAGAAGAAAGCTTAGCTCTCTTCTAATGCCTGCTTGGTGAGGAGTGCTGCCACTGATTAGTTGCATGTACTGTGGAGTAAGAGCATGCTACATGGGCAGTTACTACAATGCAGCTGATGTGAGGGTGTGGATTCCTAGCATTTACTCAGTGGTCACTTACTCATTTGCCCACATCTAAAGTATTGTTAGTCTCTTACAGCTCTCTTAAATGAAGGCACCAGTTCCACCTCTGCAAGGTCAGAAGTTTAACCCGGGCCATAACTATCTCATTCCACAATAAAGGTGGCTGCTAATAATAGAAAGATCTCATCTCAGGCTACAGACCCATTTTTCACAATACATATTTCTCAGAATGCTCAGAAAATGCCAACAGATACTCTGAGCTCACCGCTTATAAGAACAACATGGTGGGCAGGGGAATTTTCTTGGCTACGGTACACATTTAGAAGTGAATTTTAAGAATAAAATCCTTTCATGGTTGCAAGTAGGCTGTGTTTTTAGCGAATCCGACTCATGTGAGAAGTTCCTTTGTCTCTAAGGAGACCATGCCAGAGCCAAGTTATACATGTGTCAGTATCTTCAGGACTGTGCCCTTCCATGATAATATCATAGGAGCCACCCCAAAGCCACTTTGCAGCTGGCATTCTCATCAGTGTTAGAGATATGGTATTTTATGCAACCGGATCCTCTACTGTATCCATTTAACGGAGTTTAAACAATATTTTTCCTTGTAATAAATTATTTTGGCATTAAAAAGGCAACACAAGACAGACAAATGAGGTGACAGAATCTCTGATAGGTTTCCTATCTGACAGAGTGCAGTCCTAACTCACGTTCTCATCCATCAGTACAGGTACAATCCCAAAGAATGGTCTCATTGCCATAGCTGGAATGATTTCAGCTCCTTCCTCTGATGGTCGTGGAGCAATGCAAATACCACCGGTCTCTGGAAAAAGAATGCATGAGTCAAAGAGTCTGGGACTCATGTGCATGTCATTTAATGATGGGGTACAGGAAACACCTACATTTTGCAAACTAAACCAGAACAGAAACTTACAGACCTCTCACAGGTAAAACTCCATGGACTCAGAATTCCTGTTTAATCAAATTATAGGACCCCCCTTTTAGTGGGGGGGAGGGGCGGAAGGAGGGGCAAATCAAATCTTTTGGCTAAGATCAAGTGAGACTGGGGGCATCTGAACCTCAAGGCCTCTGGGTCTGGGGCTTGCGCACAGGATGCCTGCCTGGATTTGGGAAGTATCCAAAGCCCCAGACCAATGGGTCTGGGAGGGAGGATACTTGCCCAGTGCTAGAGCCATACAGATTTAACAACAGAGCTCTGCTCAGTCAGACTTTGGAACTTGACTACTGGGCTTTGTCCAACTGAATCTGGAATTGATTTGGCCCTTGAAATGAAATATAAAACAGAATCCTTATCAATGGCTGGCCAGCTTGTGAGCTGTGGCTGCTGCTCATTACACTGGTCACACCTTTATCACTGTTACCCTGAGCTCTCTCTCTGTCACAGGCACAGAGTGACAAATGAAGACTGTCAGCTCATTTTTTGGACAGGGACCATATTTTGAGACAAGTCTGACCAGGGCCTAATCATGGCCACAAGATGCTACTGCAACAAGTAACAACAGTGATGATATGTATGTTTCAAATTCTTCCCTCTTTACCTTTCTTCCTAGAGTCTAATTTCTAAACGTTTCAGCATCCATTTTGCTTTTCACTGCATATCAAGAACTCCTTTAAAAAGCATGGCACCTAAAGCTACAGACAGAAGGTTTGCTGGCATATCAATGCAAAACATCTGTCTTCCTTGGCCTTCCTAAGCTACATATAAACATACATTTATCTATATGAAATGATGATGAGAGGAAAGAGCAAGGCATGGGTGAGCAACTGGCCTCAGGTGGGTAGCAACTCCTCTCATTGTAGGGTATTACACCAAAAATCGGACTTAGGGATTAATGCTGCAATCACTGTTGTCAATGGTAAAATTCCTGCTAACTTTAATAGTGTAGAAACATGGCCTTCCTGAGGATTAGCCCAACAGCTGCAGCAGCTGGGCCAGTCACCATGCAGGAAAGGAAGAGGCAGCCTGTGTGTCCTGTCAGGGCAGCAACTGTAATCTGGATGCACATCAACATTTCAAACCTGGAGATTCCTTACCTTAGTCCCAAACCCTGTGAATAAAAAAAAGATAGCTGATCTATTGGGCTTATATACTCCTATCCTAGAATCCAGGCCACAACTATCATAGTTCATGCTCACATAGCCACCCAGTAGATAAATAAATCCCTACAGATATCAGCCAGTGCTAAATGCAGACAGCAAGAAGGTGGCATTTACACCTTTACTGAATCCCTTCACATCCCTAATGCTGCCTGGACAGTGCTATTCAACTCCTTTCCTGCTGCACAAATGGGTTCACAAGTGATGACACAAGCAGATGATTTTGGGAGGGTTGATTTCCTGAGCTGTTTTTGCAGCACTTTGAGAGGTCTGGATGAAAAGCACTCTGTGAAGCTCAATCACCATTATTACAGAATACCTCATGAGAAGCACACCCTGTAGCGTAGGCCCCCTTGTCCATATCCCTCACCAAGAGCTCAAAAACCTGATGGTAGGGCTCTGCAGCTAACTTGATATGGAATGAAGCCTCCAGCCATTTTATGGCCCCTAGCAACTGGCATCCCAAGGAAACCCACCTTTGGTTTCAAACCATTATTCTCTGTAGGAACTCCCATATCTGACTACCCTGCTTTCTGTCCCTTCCATGCCAAGGGAAACATTAATTAGCTGCTCCAAGAGATAGACCCTTCTGAGCTTTCTGGCCCCACTGTCCATTTCCTATGGCTTAATCACAGGAGGTACAATAATACTGTAATAGTATTATTAATCAAGAGATTGATCAGCAGTTATGTTCTTCTCTCCTTTTGTTGTACCATGGAATAAATTGAAGGAGAAATTCACAATGATGTACTTGGGTCAAGCCTTATTTGCAAATGATGAGTCAATGCAAATAATGAGAAAAACATCAGTCTTTGCGTGTCCCTGCTGTTTGTTAACACAAAGCAAGGTCAATATGTCTAGCTGGCTGACAGATATTAGTACCCCTGTTCTCAAAGAAAACAAGAGGTTTGCTATTGATTTAATGACAGCAGGAGCAAGTGCTTGAGCAGATCCTATATATGTGATGGATAAATAAGATAACAAGCACTAAAAGGCCCATCCGGAGTATAGTATGTTCCTCTGAATACCCCCTACTTATTCAACATTATTCAATACCACAGTCTAGTGATTCAAGAACCACCTACAAACAGCTTTACCTTGGGAACAGAAGTAAATTTCCCAACTGGGAAATTGCAATTTATACACACCAAGAAATGTGGGCTCTGGCTATCAACCTGGTAACTGTTAATCAGTGTTAGCAAACACATAGCAGCCATCACAAGTGTGAGCCCTTTACTAATTCTGCAGCTACATGACAGATGTTAAGTACGTGACCTGAAGTAGCAAGGGAGGGGAAGAAGGCAGGGGAGCTAAATTTGTATTTCAAAGTAAAACTTGTAAGGGGCAAAATACTGGAATACCTAAGAAGAGGCAAGAGACAGAGACATTGAACAGTATATGATAGTCATGAAACATGGGATACACGAAGGACCCAAGGGGGAGAAAGAGGCAGAGCCCTATGAAAACCTGGCAAAGACTGTGGAATTTCCCAGGCCTGTGGAATTTCCACCTCATCACCTAACAAGACCTGCAAATCCCTCAGAAAGACTTTCTGAATACCTCTGCCCTCAGGATTACATAAAACCTACGCGAGGCTTTCTGTTGTCTTTTTGGGTTATTATGTTACATTTTAAATTAAGCTAAATTATGTGTACAGTTACTGTGTCTTATTGGGTTGTCTTAGCTTAGGCAGAGTTCTGTTGTTCTTTGTTGTGTGCTTGAAGTTGCAAATTGCTGTGCTCAATAAATGCTCTCTTCAGAGAACTGACTATTCTTGCTCAAGCATTTATGAATTCACTGCCACTACCTACAGCCTAATATTCAGTCTAGTAATAGCAAAGTAGTAGCTGCAATTCAATTTTTAGGTTTAATGCTGTAGTTATTTTTTAAAAGATGATATATATCTGGAAATCTGAGCCAATTAATATACATCACTAACTAATCTAGTGAAAGTTCAGAAGTCATAATACGGGGACAGGGTACTTTCTCTGGTCCCCATCACTATACAGTAATCATTCATTGTTTTGGAAGGTTTTATTTTCTTACCAATTTAATCTCATGCATCAAAGATGTGACAAGAGGAAAGAAATACAGTTCCCAGTCATCTAGGCACTGTTTATCTTAATTTGACTGAGGAAGAAACTAGTTTCATAACACAGCATGCAGTATTAATTTTTCATCTGAAGAGTTTCTTTCTTTTTTTTTTCTTTTTTTAACCTAAATATAAGTGGAGTTTAAAAATCTAACTTGGATTACATGGGACTCACTCACTGATCTCCAAGCCAAAACAAGCAGGGAAAGGCAGGTTATGCTGGGAGTTCTGGCTGGAAGCAGGAAAAATGAGCATGGATCCCACAGTATGGAAACATGGAGGTGGGTTTGGAAGCAATGATAAAGTAAGCATGCTAGCCTCCTCCAGCAGAAGAGGGAGGTGCTCAGTCGCTGGGTAGGAGAGTCTGGAAATGGGAGGGGTGCTCGTTGGTAGAGGAGAGGAAGAAGGCAGTGTGAAAATACACATACTCTTTCTTTAATCTACAGCAGGAAGCCAGGCAGGAAGGAGAGCCCAGAACAAAGTATACACTGGAGTACAAACAGAGCCAGCAGCTTTCATGTGATCTTCCTTATTCCAGGTAAGCTGCTGGTTCAGCTCTAGAAAGTGACCTTTTTGTGATTCTTCTTGTCATATGACAGGCAAGAGCAGGAGAAAAGGCAGACCTGGAGAAACACTCAAGGCAAGATCCTGTTCCACCTATTAGGTACATAAGTGTACTTAAGAGCCTAAGTATAACTCTATTCCACCCTGATCAAATCCCTAAAAAAAAGTTAATGCAAAAAAGGGGAGGAAGGTGGGTCCTTCCCTTCCTCACTGCTTTTAGGTGATTCAGTCTTAAAGGGTAGATGATGGTGTGTAACAAAAGTAGATGAACTGATGGCAGAGGTGTAAGTGTGCAGCTGGGTACCTTGGGCAGCTGCCACACACAAGGGCCTCAGCAACTTCTGATTGCTGCTGCACGACTGGTGAGATTGTGGCTGCAGCAATGACCCTTTTTTCTGCTTTACCCACCCCCACCCCACCTCCTGCCTCCCCCCCAAGTTGGTACCTAGGGTAGCTGCCCCAGTCACACCACTGATAGATGGATTTTCAGGACCTGAATACAGTAAAATAAAATCACACTTAGATGCTTCTGTTTACTTAGATACCCAATTGGTAGACTAGGATCTGGTCCCTATCTCCAGAAGGCCCTTCAGTAAAGAACAGTAAAGATGGGTGCATCATTCTTTTGTGACCTGAGAGCCCAAGCACAAAAGAGTATGCAAGAGAGTAACAAATAAAGTAACTCGTATTCAAGAACCTGGACAAAATATTTTCATGAAAATGTTTCCAAATGAAATAGACCATTTTAAACCAGTGGTGCTCAACCTCCAGCCCACATGCTGCATTTGGCCCATGGGGCTATGTTATCCAGCCTGCGTGGCTCCTCACTGGTCCAGAAATGTGGTGGTAGGGGAGCAGTAGCAGCCATGGCAATTAACTCTGCCACTGCTTCCCCACTGCCAAATACCTGTGAGGAGGCTTGATGGTGCAACCCCACAAGCAGATTGCTCTGGTATGTGGCATTGCTTCACATCTGGGGTCACTCCATGACCAGATCTAGTGTGCAGAGCTAGGCTGGCCCACAGCTGGATCCAATGCACCAACCCCACACTGGATCAGTCTCAGCGGATCCAGCCCAAGGACCAGCCCTATGCCACTCATCTGGCCTGCGGGTCAAATAGTTGCACACCACCATTTCAAACCATTTTCTAACCACGATCATTTTTCCTGTCCCTTCTTTGCCACCAACCCCAGTATCATGCTGATTACCTGTTTGCCACCAGGTGTCCACAAGGGTGCATTTGCTATCTCCCACTACTTTGTGGAACCACTGCCAAGCTTCATGGTTAATTGGTTCTCCCACTAAAGCCAAAACAGCAAAGAAAAAGGAGTGAATTCTGGTGAAAGCACCTTTATGCAGAGCACTATCCCATCAGCACCCCCTGAATGTGGACTGCATGACAGCAGGTTTATAATTATAGCAACTGGTCTGCAGCTACTAACTTTTCTTAATATTTGGCTGAGACGTGAAAAGAAGCCTAATGGGCACACACAATAGCACAGCTAGAAGGTTCACCACTATTTCCTTGGACTGGGGAACAGCACAGAAAAGTAATGGAAGGTAACTTGAGGATCTTCAGAAAACCACAACTGTGATAATGCAGGGGGGGCCATTTGGGCCTTGCCTACACCTCAGCAGCAGCCGCTAAAGGCAAGGATGTCTCCCACCCACATCCCTCCCACCTGTATCTCAAGGCACACTCCAAATCTGGAAATACAACACTCAGGCAACTCCAAACTTATCCCTCTGTGCCTGCTCTCAAGCCTGCAGTCAGCCTAAGAACAACCAATAGGCATGCATCCACAGTGGTCTCTTTGGTGAACTTCTGGGTCTGGGATGCATCCATACATGCACATAAGTGCAGTGTGGGAGGGGTGTCCTCATCCTTGTCCTTGCCAGGCTCCTTGCCATAGTGGTACAGAAAGCCCATAGGTTGGTCCAGCTTGAGAATGTCTATTGCTCTAAATTATGCTCTTCAGGCCACTGAATTTGTCTGGTATCTTTTTCTGATGAATGCTACTCTTGCTAAAGGAATCTCAGAGATAAGGTATAAGTCTGGGTTATTAACTGCCTTAGTTTTAAGTGCTTTTCCTTCTCACTTAGTAACTAAACCACCATAAGTGACAGGTGCGTGAAAGAACATCTACTCTGAGCCAAACCGCAGCTGGGTTAAGCCATCCTGGCTTCACTGATCTCAGCAGAGCTGCCTCCATTGTTATCTGCCAAGGCTGTGGTTCTACAATTCCTTTCACACAAGTTTCCAGTGGTTCTCACCTGACCCCAGGGTTTTTAAGGACGATCGGTCATACTTCTTCACCCACTGATCACCATATTTCAACAGCAGACGGATAGCAGTCGGTGCTCCATAAAACTGATTAATTTTTAGCCTCTGTACAGTTTCCCAGTAACGACCTGCAAAATCCCCAAGAGTCACCTTTAATCAAGCTGTTTACAAAACAAAGCTATTGTTGCAAATGCTGAACATGAATGTCAACAGAATGTACAGGAGCCACTTGCAGTATCTAGAGTACAATGCTGATGACATCTTTATTACCCTTAGTACATACTTTTTTTAATAATCACATTGTAGCAGGTTTGGGATTAATACTTATCTTAACCAGTCACCTTAAATCTCTCACTTTGTACATTTATTCCTGAGCAACCTGGCTGCACAGGACTTTTAACATGTCAGGAAAAGTCATGGAGCCAGGCCCACCAAAGAAATTATAAGCCCCCTTTAGTACTGGGGGCCACTAACAATGTGTTACAGATGACTTGGGACAAATAATAATGAAAACAAGGACAGGAATGGAGGTCAAGAGTAATAACTAGTGTGCCAAGGGGGGACACTGAGCAGAGCACACCAGACAGTGCCCACTGGCCCCCAAACAAGTCCAAGTAGCCAGTGGACACTGCCCACTGATACTCTGCCCAGAGATGGGAATGAAATAGAGCAAGGAAAGAAGCCCCCCAGTCTCCAGGGAGCCTCCCAGCCAGAGCCTCCTTCCTGGGAAGATACATGACTAGCTTGGCCAGGGCCAGGAGGATGTTGACCAGGAGGTCCCATGACTTGCTGGGGCCACAGACCTGGAGTGCAAAAATGAACAGATGAGGGGAAAAGTGCAGCCAGAACCTCAACAGGAGGTTCTGGAGAAGGCAGTGCAGGGTAGGCTTGCCCTGGTAGGCTCCACGTAGGCTTGTACCAGGGTCTCCCTCTGCTCACAAAAGGGGTAGGTATCGGAGGGGTGGGGGGGGGTCTGTGAACCATGCCAGATACATGCCTGTGGTGATGGCTCTGTGGAGAGCCACCAGCTGAGGTCCCCAGTGGCTCACAGGATACAGGTGGAATACAGTATTGTCCCCAGGGACCCTCACTCCCACCCAGGGTGTCCCGCCACTTGTTGTCTGGGCAGGATGTGAGGACAGGATGATGGATGGTGTGGAGCATGAGCGTATAGAGCTGGTGGTGGTGGGTGGTTCAAAAGCAGACCAGCTTTGTGTCCCCAGCCTGCTAAGATGGTGAGGTGGGGAACACTATGGGGCTGGACGAGGCAGGAGCCCCACAACAAGCTCCAGAGGACTGGGGGACACCAGGGGGGCAGGGACTGCCCTTGTGCAGGATATGGTCTATGTAGGCAAGGGCAACGGGAGGCAGGGCAGCCCTGACCTCCTGGAATAGGCAGCAGGGTGCACACAGCGTGGGCAGCTTCATGCACCAGGCCAGCACAAAGGGAACTGCCCACTCTTGCTTGGCATAGTCCAGGAGGTCCCCAATACAGGTGATGTGGGCCAGAACCATCCTTGGCGCACCCAGGGCACCTCTGTCACTGGCACCACCAGTTGCAGTTTTTCCAGTAGGGGCTCAGTAAGAAGGTCAGCATCCTGGACAACCGTCTCTGGGGACCTGGAAGCAGAAACCAGCCTTCAGGCCCTGAGGGCAGGTTTCGGGTTAACACTCAACCAAGCACCTCGTCTGTCATACTGTACATTTATCCCTGGGCACCCTGACCGCACAAGAATCAACATAAAAGGAGTACTCAAAACACCCTTAAACACAGCCCATACAAGACAACTCACAGATCTGAGGCCTCTCCACAGGCCCCAAGAGGGTGCTACTGGCTTCATGCTGCTCCCTCAACACCAAAGTACAGTATTCCTTCTCCCTCCTACATAAGTTGCCCCTCCTGGCCTCACAGTACTCCTGTTTCCAGCATTGCATCCCTGGGTCTTTTGCCAGACCCTGGGAGAGTCCTTGGCTCAGTTCTGCCATCACTACAAGCCAAACTTCCCCTCTGTCTCCAACCCATGGCTCCTCTCCCTATGATCCTTTAACTTCCTATCTCTAGCTAATCATCCTCTGCAGCTGGTCCAGTTCTCTTAGGCAGCCTACAATCACTCCTGACTGCCTGCAGCAGACTTGAGTCCCCATCAGCCTGCAGACTCCTCCAGTTTGGAGTGTGTAGTCTGCTGCAAGCCTTTGCCAGCTAGCCTACTACACACATGACTATAAGAAAGTGAGCAGGACACATCCACTAAGGCAGCCAGGTCAGTCCCAATCAGTTCCTAAACTGCCTTCTGTCCTATAATGTTCCCATAGGTGCCTATGTAAAGCTTTGGCCATTACTCCTCACCTGGGTCAGGGTACGTAGGCGTGCTCTCAAACAGTACAGAGGTGGCCCCATTGCAGAGTGGTCCATACACAACATAGCTGTGTCCTGTGATCCAGCCGATATCAGCCACACAGCCAAAGATATCACCTTGCTGGTAGTCAAAGACATACTGCAAAAATGCATAGAGAATTTGAATTCTCAGTAAAAAGCTGAAAGCTCAGTATAAAGGAACTGACACATGCTCCGTTGCATTGGTTACTTCAATTCAGCCAGCAAAAAAGATGGAACAGGGCAGCCGTGGCAGGGCACCTTTGGTGCCTGCCACTTTAAGAGGCTTAAACAGGCTGTGGAGTAGCTGGCAGGTGCAGTGTGGCCCAACAAGGCGGTCACATGACCACAAGAGGGTTTCTGGATTGGAGGATGGGGCTGGGCAGCCTCAATATAAACCCAGGCCCTCAGGGCAGAACCAGCAGTTGCTGTAGGGATGCCACGATAGTAACACTGGCCAGCTGGAGATCAGGGTAGGAGCTCTGGTGATGGAGGAGGTTCCTGGTCCTGGGGAGTGACCTAAAACTACACCCTGATGGTGAGGATGGTGTGGTGGGGCTGCTTGTGGCAGGGTGGTCTCCAGGAAATGTCACACCTGTGCCTCCCCAGTGAAAGGTGAGTATGGGGCACCTTATAACCTCAGCCCCCATGACCTGGTGGGTTACCCTGTAGAGAGGACAGGTGAGGGGTCTAAGCAGGGACAATGTGTGGGGGGGTGCATGTGGGTGCATGTGCATCCCCTGAGCGTGGTGGTGCACCCCCTGCAAAAAGGTGCTGCCAACACTGTCAGTGGTACCTGCAGGTGGTCACCACTTGCCACCCTGCTGCCGACATCACCTGCGGTGTCTGCGGACAGTCCACGATCGCCGCTGGCTTCCGCCAATGCTGCTGGCGCTGCCTGTGGTTAGTCGCCGACCCTTCGTTGGTGCTCGCCCCCAACAGTGCCAGCGGAGTCTGCGGGAGCTCCGTGCTCCTGCTGCTGCCAGCGCAGCCATGCCCCCCCAGCTGCTGGGGGCATGCACCGTTCATGGGTCTAGGCATGTCATCAGACACCTGAGGCCCAAGGGGTATAAGGCCTAGTGGCCACAGTGACGAGGTGTGCGAGAGTGAGTGGGCCACGTAGTGTAGGGTCCGCGTGGGCAGGCCTGAAGGACTGTGCACAGGCTGGCTTAGTGATTAAGTGAGCTGGTTAGAGGGGCCCGAGAAGGCGGACCTGTATGGGAGACTGAGGGCGAGTGGCTCAGTAACCTACCCAAAGTAACCTTGACTGGCCCATGGTGGGGCCAGGACCAGACCGGTCAAAGGGCCAGAGCATCTACTGCAAGGGACAGCCAGAGATAGAGGCCAGGAGTCCTGACTGGCCTAGAGGCAAGGCCAGGGCCAGTGAGGCCAAAGGTCCCAGAGGGGGCCACTGCCACAAGAAAAACGGGCTTAGGGAGTTTTGATGCCCAGAATGAGGGTGGAGAGTAGACTGCCTGAGGAAGAGGGATCCAGGTGGGGTCTGAACATCAGGCAGGTATAGAGTGAGGCCCAGTGGGGGGCCACATAGTGATGCCATCTGTGAAATGTGGGACACACTGTAGGGATGGTACAGAGCTGTGTATTATGCCCTTGGCATCAAGCATTAATTGGTCAGCCTCCCACCTTATAAACAACTACTTTAGAGTTGCATCAAAGGTGAGACAGGTGGGCAGACTACCCTAGACAGGTGGGCGGGCCAACAATTGGACTGGCTGTGAGATGGCCCCCTGTCACAGCAAGCATAAGTGACAAAATGACCCAAAGAGACAAATAGAAACATAAGACTACAGGGGCCTCCTGGGGCATTAGTTTCAGCCCACCACATTCACAGGCAGTTCTTAACCCAAGGATTCCCCAAAATTGTTACTTCAAATCCTCACATACTCCAACAAGGAACAAAATCTAGAACATCAAAAACATACAATTAAATGCCACAGATAAAACCAGGAGAGACAAGGGCACTGCCAATGCCCTGCCAGAAATTTTTTTTTTTTTTTTTTCAGGAAATTCTCAGATCCAGGGGAGCAGGCAGAGGTAGAGGGGGAGCAAGCGGGACATTGTAGTGACAGACCAAAGCCAAGAACTTTCTTTCTGGACTGAGCAGAAAGAAGACCCATCAAAGCCTATGCCTCATATAGCTGCCATCTAAGAAGAGCTGACATGCAACTCTCACATGTCTCAGAGAGCAAGTGAAACACTTCAGTCCTGCAGCTTGAAAGGCTGATCCTCAAATTTTCTGAACAGCTACCTCTGGACTGAGAACACCACAAATCTCTTGGAAAAGATAAGTATCAGTAGGGGTAAGGACACAGAGGCAGAGTGGTTAATGCATCTTGCTGTGGCTCCAAAGATGTGACCTCTAAGCCCTCCTCAAAGCTTACATAAAAGACTGCCTCTAGTTACTCTAACTGTAGCTGGACAACTGATCTTGAACTTGGAAGTCAGAGATAGGTGGCCATAAGGCTGATTGCATCACTGCCTTGAGGGTAGCTAGCTATAGAAATTAATGTGTTTGAACTGTGCTATCTCTGTGGGTACAGAACCTTCATTATACAGTCATTTATTATTCTACAACACAAAGGTTCTGCATCCCACAGCCAACCATATGCCACACAACACCTGCTCTGGGAAGGTATTATAAGGTCCATCTTGCTTCTGCAGAAGAGGAGTTAAAGAACCTGCCCAATGCCACCCAGCATATCAGTGGCAGAGGCAAAAAATTAGTGCTTGTACAGTTTTGTCCTTCAGCAGACAAGTGTCACAAAAAGACACTTTAGGAGTAACCAATGAATTGAAAAGACCCAGCTGGAATCACTGCATCATCTGGATTCCTTACAAACACAGGGAGCTGATTTGCATGGCAGCATGCTTCCTGGCAGCAAATGGAGGCAATTTAATTATTAATATGCTTTCACACACCTTTCAACTCGACTGCATGCAACACATCAAACAATTGACAAATGCACCACCATGGACTTAATCAAAGAAACAAATGTTTCCCCATGCCCATGCTGAAACAGCACAAATACTCTTTTGACAGAGATAACATGGTAGTGGTACCTTGTGCGTCAGAGCAGCATACAGCAGATATCCAGCCTGGGTATGAACAATCCCCTTGGGTTTTCCTGTGCTTCCAGAGGTATAAAGCATGAAGAGCATGTCCTCACTGTCCATACTTTCAGGAACGCATACAGGAGCCTCCCTGGCCATCTCCTAAGAAAAGAGAAACAACACAAAAAGCCCTTTAACCTCTCATAGCAAATCCTTTGGTGAAACTCAGCTGTGTCTGGGCTATGCATAAAAGAACTGGCATGTCTTCAGCTGGTGTCATGGCTTTCTCCAGAAAGACTTGGCAGAAGTTGTACTAGCAAAAAGCAAGGAGAATTGGATTGAAAATGCTAGAGCACAGGAGCAGTCAAGGTGGCTGCTCAGATGATATGCACTGTCTGTTTCCCTGGGCACTGACAGAAGCTGCAGGGGCATCATGGGCCAGATTCTATTCCATCAAGAAGCAGGTAAGAGGACTGAGGCACTTAAATGTGATTCTATTCCATCCTGCTCAAGCCCGTGAAAAACTGTTAATGCAAAAGATGAGGGGGTCCTCCTCCTTTTGATGTTTTTTTGTGACTTAGTCTTAAAGGTATAAAGACCATGTGTTACCAAACTAAATCCATTCATGTATTTTCAGGATTTAAACAAGGTGGAATAGAATTGCACTTAGGATCCTTACTTGCCTAATAGGGAGAATAGAACCTGGTCCTGTGTACACAGGACACTTACTCCCTATAAGGTCATGGGGACAGATGCTGTAGCTGTTCTTTAGTCTCATGCATCTCTCACACCCAAGTGTCAGAAGATAACAAATGAACAAAACCTGTATTAAAGAAAAAAACACAATCAAGTCCTTGGGAGGATAAAAGTGTCTGACAGAAAACCCTAGTGTGATTCCCATCATAAGCCACACTTTGTAGCAACTGGAAGGTCATTAAGTGACAGCTCTATTTTAATTTTAAATCATACTTGGGATTTCCCACTGTCAGCTTCCATTTTCTGGCTGCAGAAAGGACTGTGGGCCCTTTTCTGGTTACATCAGGTACAGAGCAGGGCTGTCCAACTGGCAGTCAGGAGGCCACACACAGCCCACAAGGGGTTAACCTGTGACCAGTACCATAGAAAAGGTGGTGCCGGTGGTGCGCAGGCATCAGGTGTCATCATACTGCCTTAAATAATAAATAACAGAAAGCAGCTGCTGCTAGCAGCCATATGATCACAATTGCAATCACAGCAGCAACAGGAAGTCATTATTGCCCCTATCCAGTGGGTACCCAGCCAAAGTCCCTACACTGTTGCATGTAGCCCCCCAGGCTTCTACATGGCCACTATTCCTTTCTTTCTCTGCTGCAGCTAGGGACTCTAAGCTCCCACTTTCAGCAGCTTTCACTTCCTGCTCCCATCCTATGGTGTGGGGTGGCACAGCTCATGGCATCAGTACAACTTGTGGTGGGGGAGGGAAGGCTGTGGCCTAAGGGCCTGCTGCTTGCACTAATGTGGCCCCTGCTACTGCAGCTTGCATGACATGCAGTCACCAGCCACTTAGAAGTTAGACAGCCTGGGTATAAAGCAGATCCACCTGAATCAGACTACACAAGGAAGCAGCACAGTGGAAATATGTCGTGCCCACTTGCTCCTGCATTACATGCACTACGTGCTGAAAAAATGCCAGGCAGCTTCCTTTACAGTGGCTCCTATGAGCATGCCTGATATTGTGAAAAGGACCAAGCATGCCTTGGGCACAGACCCAAAAGCACTTACATGGCAGATTCTTGGCATTAGATACACGCAGGACTGCAGCCTGGGCAGAAGTAAAAGGGCCAGGGAGAGTGGAGTGTCTCAGTGCAATGCTCCTTAGCAGTCCAACGGAATGCAGGCATGCCCATGAAGTTTGGTATTTGTTGTAAATGAAAAGATGGAGAGCAGTGAATGATCCTTTATGCCTTATTCCTCCCTTTCCAAATGCAGACCTGGCTACCTTCTTATTTCCATTCTCCCAAAAGCCAAAGGAGTTCTGGAGTTAGAACTCTCAACAGAGGCCATTGCAAAGGCCAGGGGGCAGAATCTGGCCTGACCTTTCACTTGTACAAGGAAACAAGCAGGTTGCAGAGGTCTCTTAAATCCCTAGGTGAGTAACTCTGACTTTGGGCATGGGCAGGCAGAAGTCACAGGGGTACTGGCCTGTCTGCTCCCTCCCTGGAGCAAGTAAGTGGGTAGTGAATGGAGACTTAGCTTTATCCCACCCCCTGACTTCACTGGGGAAAGTAGCTGGATCAGCACTAACTCAAGTTATCACCAAATTTATGGCCCTCCTTGATTCATAAATTCAGACAAGAAGTTAAATGAGTAAGCAGTGGGGAGGGGTTTTAGGCCTCTGCAGACTCATTCCCTGCTTCTTCTTTTCTTTCATTAGGGTCAGCCCTCCAATTTCCAAGTTCAAGCAGAGAAGTCAGTACTAACATCCCAGGGCTGGATTGCAACAGCCTTACCTGCTCAGTATTATGAAGGGTGAGGACAGAATTTGGCCCTTGGTAAATGGAACCTGTAGGCTGCCAGTCACCTTCCTTAAAATGAAATGGAAAATGGATGGTTCCACAGTAGGAACAAATGGTACTTCCACAAACCTGGAGCACAAATTGAATATAGCAGGGGCGCTCAAGCCCCAGCCCATGGGCTGGATCTGTTCTATGGAGCCATGTCATCTGGCCCATAAGGCTCCCTACAGGACCAGAAATTTAGCAGTGGGGGAATGGTGGCAATTCACATTACCACTACTCTGCCACCAAATTTCCAAGCTCCATGTGGCTGGAGTGGGCCTTGGCTGGGCTGTTGCCACATAGCTGGATGCCTAAGCCCCAGCCAGGCCAGCCCCATGCAGCTGGACCAGCAGCATGCCCTGGATCAGATCCAGAGGCCAGATCTAACCCACAGACCAACCTGGCACTGCTTATCCAGCCCATGGGGTGAAAAGGTTGGGCACCACTGGAACAGTATGCTGCTCACAGTCCACTTAATATCAGGGAATATTCAGCTTGAGATCTCATTAGATGGTCCATGTGTACTCTGCTTGTTCCAGATCCAACATAAGAAAGATCCAACCTTTCAACTGATTTGAATGTCCTAATTTCCTTTCTTCTCTGGAACTCTGGGGCACTCCCCTTGTCATTGATTTCTTGTTCTGAATTAAACCACACCCTGGACTTCGTTCACTTTCTCTCTCTGTTTTGTTTATATGGATTCTGGCAAATTAGATGTGAGAAAGCCAACCTAATTCTTAGATATCACTTCAAGAATAAACCACCAGCTAAGCACAGTGTTCAGAGTGCATTGGAAGCAGAGTAATAATTAGTGGAGGAGGATTTTATTGACAGGTTTCAATGAGTCATCTTGTTATCTAACACTTGAACCCTGCATGAAAGTGAAGCAGATAATCACTGATTCATGCCAGTGGATGGATCAAGCTCAGTTTATTCTGGATGAAAGACAGACATTAACTTCTTTTAAGGGTGCAGAGACCTAAGAGCTGAGACAAACATATCCTGCCAACCAGTGACAAAAACATTAGGATCAGGTGTTTTTGGGGAGACAATTTAGAATGAAATGTTTTGTTATTCAAATGACTAATAAAACCAAAATCTAGCAAGGGCACCAATCAGGACTACATCCAGTGTGTATGAACCCTGTTCGAAACACGGTGGGAGCTTCACTTGCTTACATGATAACTTTGCTTTTACTGGCTCATGGCTTAAAGCCTGTTCCTTTTGTGCCTGTCCTGCTCTTTCCACTTCTGCTTCTTTCCTTTGGAATCAGTTGGATAGCAAAGTGTGGCACTGGTACATGCTTGTTTTCTCACCAGCTTTACAAACTGCTGTAATCCTCCAGCAAGTAATTGTGGTCTATTGTCAAATGCCATTTCCTTGTTGCAAACAGAGATTCTCTTATTCGTGCCTTCCTTTCCTTCCACTTGCATAGGCAGCTCCAAACAGCCTGCAACATAGGACTACAAGGCTCCAGCAAACTGGCACATGCAAGTTAGCATAACTCTGACTATAAATCCACTTGCAATTTTTGTAAATACCAAACATCAGTTCAAAATACCAGTTCATCAGTTCAAAGAAATGCACGCTCCTCTAACTCCAGAGCTTAATATGATGTATCAACTCATGCAACAGCTTTAACGCAGTGGAACAACATCCCCTTAAGGCAGGGGTGGGCAAAGTCCAGCCCATGGGCTGGATTCAGCCCATGGCAGGCTCCATTTCTGAGCAGCCCCTGCCCATATCACTGCAGCCAGTTTCCAAGAAGACTCCAGAATGAGCAGAGCCATGACAGTGAGGGGCCCAGGTTTCCACAGAGACTGGCCCAAGCAGCACTGGCAGGGTGGACAGCTGGGCAGAGAGCTACTTCAGGGCTGGAGCCGGGATATTGCAACTGTAGCAGGAGGGCCTGGATCCAGGGCAGAGTTGCGATCCACTGCCTGCATGCCCTGGGCGGGAGTATGCAGGCAGTGAATTGCGGCTCTGCCCCAGTGGGACATGTGGGCAGCAGATCACAGCTCTAGTCTGGCTCTGGACCATGCTGTCACTGCTACAAAATCCAAGCCCCAATGCCAGAGCAGCTCCCAGTCCAGCTGTCCACCCTGCCAGCACTCCTTGGGCTACCCCCTGTGGAAAGCCTGGCCCCCACACTGTCATAGCCCTGCTCCTTTGGGGTCTCCAAGTTAATGGGATGCAGTGATGCAGGCAGCAGCTGCTGGGAAATGGAGTCCAGCTGCCAACCAGATCTGCCATTTTACCCACCCCTGCCCTAAAGACTCAAGTAATTTGACAGACATAAAAACAATTATTGCTCAGAAAACATTTTCCAGCCTGGGTGACAACCTCCAGCATCTTCCTTGGGTGTATACAAGCCTGTAGCAATCATGATATATTCCAAATATTCAACAACTGTCTGTAAAAACAGAGAGGCAACCTACTTCCCTGAGACACTGTGCTATTCTAGGTGAAGAAAGACTTCCCTCAAATTGTTTAGGCTTATGGTCCACAACCTAGGGGTTGTAATGCCAAGTAGGGACGTGGCAGTTACGAGTGGGGTCACAAGACTCCTATGGCCCCTAGTTCCCCCAATCCCACAATTCTTCCATATGCCCCCAATTAATAGGGACCAGGGACTTACCATGCCTCAGCTTTCTGGAAACTGTCCCAGTGCCTGAAATTATGCTGCAGAGAAAGCTAACCCAGACTCACTCAGCCATATTTTGTTCAAGGACAAGCCTCCAGGCTAGCCCTCATCATGGAGTAATTGTGGGCACAGGGACAGTTACTGTGGAGTAGCAGAGGCAGGGTAAGTCATTGCCCCATTTAACTATGGGCATACAACTGGCACACAATGGTTCCACAGATGTATGACTAATCAGACTCAAGACAGCAAAATATTTGAGAATCACTGAACTATGTGTTTATCTGAGGACATCTCAGTGATCAGTTGTGAGTGCTTGTGAAACACTATAGGGTAATTTGGCCTTACAACTAACCACTATTCAGAGCCTACATTTAGTTCCAAGTGTTTGTGAGCATTTAACAAATATTAAAATAGTAACAGTGGGTAAAATCAAAACTAAGTCTTACACCCTGGGCAAGTTAGAGATCTCATCTGCATTCATGTTTTCACAGCATAGTCAGACTGACTTGCCTGAGTTTTGGTACCATGGCCAAGTTCCATGTGCTCCTAAGTCTACAGCAAGGCCCACTGGCTCCAGTGGTATCAAGTGTAGAAGATGAGCAAATCTGTAGTAGCTTCAGTTCAATTAAAATAGTGAGTTAAAGCATAATATCCCTGTGCTATTTAATAGAGAGTTCAACTTCTTTCATCCTGTCTCCACATTCTCAATGTATCTCAGATTTTTGTATTAAAACAGATCACTGCACCACTGCCGAATGAAGCTGGAAGTCACTGGCAATGAAGAAGGGGGGAGTGAGGGCTTTCAGCACCCTGAGGCAGTTTTAGGTTGTGGGATAAATATATTAGCTGGATGTTTCCGCTATACTGATCAGCACTGAAAGAGTTAACACCAGACAACTGCATTCAAGGATTCAAGGTTCACATTTCTTAATTGCAGTTTCAAGTTACCTGCAGACTTCAGAAGCCACCTCTGCTTCAGTTTATTCAAGGATTAAGGCAACACCTAACCAATAAAACAAGTTCTTCCTGTCTAAATTGTACTGTTAGCATCTAGCAGTTGTTTGCTCCTACTTCACTGGAACACCAACTGACTTGGAAAGTGAGTTTTAGCTCCTCAATATCTTTAATGTCCAAATGATGGTTTCCAGCACTGAATGCAACTAGTGCTGTCTGTTTATTGCTACTGGTAAACTGACACAATTACCCCTGCCTCAAGCTATATGATCCCAGGTGCACATTTTAATGAGTGATCCCTCCTCCACCAGCCTATATAGGTTGTAAATAGTCCCACAAAATCATTCCCCAGGAAAAAAGAATAATTACACCAAGCCTTTCTTGGGTCTTGTCTACTTCTGCAAAATTAATGTCCAGTTTCACAGCATAGACAATATTTTACCAAGTTTGACTGAACCACATGGGAAGGAAGGAGAGCAGCAGAATAAGGACCTTGGACTTCAGAAAAGCAGACTTCTATTCACTCAGGGAACTGATGGGCAGGATCCCCTGGGAGGCCAGTTTGAAGGGAAAAGGAGTCCAGGAGAGCTGGTTCTATTTTAAAGCAACCTTACTGAGGGTGCAGGAACAAACTGTCCCGATGCGCAGGAAGATGAACAAGTATGGCAGGCAACCAGCTTGGCTTAGCAGGGAACTGTTCAGTGAGCTAAAACACAAAAAGGAAGCTTACAACAAGTGGAAACTTGGACAAATGAAGCAACAAAAGGAAGATCAGGAAAATTCTGGGTCCCTTACTGAATGGGGAAGACAACCCAGTGACAGATGATGTGGAAAATACTGAAGTACTCAATGCTTTTTTCATTCATTCACAGGCAAGCACCAGACTACTGCACCTGGTAGCACAGTTTGGGGAGGAGGTGAGCAGCCAACAGTGGCAAAAGAACAGGTTAGAATTTATTTAGAAAAGTTGGCTGTGTATAAATCCATGGGGCCAGACACAATGCATCCAAGGGTGCTGAGGGGGTTGGGCCACTGGCCATTATCTTTGAAAACTTGTGGCAATTGCGAGAGGTCCCAGATAAGTGGAAAAGGGTAAACATACAGCCCATCTTTAAGAAAGGGAAGAAGGAAAATCAAAGAAACTACTGACTGATCAGCCTCACCTCAGTCCCTGGAAAAATCATGGAGTAGATCCTCAAGGAATCCATTTCTAAGCACTTGGAGGAGAAAAAGGTGATTAGGAACAGTCAGCAGCAATTCAGCAGGGGCAAGTCATCCGCAGAGCCAGTCATCATAGAAGGCAATAAGGTTGGTCAGGCATGACTTGGCTCTGTGGATGTGGGGAAACCAGCAGACGTGATATACCTTGACTTTATCAAGACTTTTGATACGGTCTCCCACAAATTCTTGCAACCAAGTTAAGGAAGTATGGGTAGGACAAATGGACTGTAAGGAGGATAGAAAACTGGCTGGATCATAAGGCTCAAAGGGTAGTAATCAATGGTTCAATGTCTAGTTGGCAGCCAGTATCAAGTGGAGTGTCCCAGGGTCAGTCCTGGGCCAGGTTTTGTTCAGTATCTTGATCAAAAACCTGGAAGATGGGATGGAGCGCACCCTCAGCAAGTTTGCAGATGACACCAAGCTGGGTGGAGTAGTAGATGTACTGGAGGGTAAGGCTAGGATTCAGAAGTCCTCGACAAATTGAAGGATTGGACCAAAAGAAATCTCATGAGGTTCAGTAAGGACAAGTGCAAAGTCCTGCACTTAGAATGGAAAAATCCCATGCACTGGTACAAGCTGGGGACCGACTGGCTAAGCAGCAGCTCTACAGACAAGGAGCTGGGGGTTACAGCAAACAATAAGCTGAATATGAGCTGACAATGTGCCCTTGTTGCAAAGAAGGGTAACAGCATACTGTGCTACATTAGTAGGAGCACTGCCAGCAAATCAAGGGAAATTATTCTTCCCTTCTATTCAGCACTGGTTAGACTACATCTGAAATACTGTATCTAGTTTTGGGCCCCCCACTGCAGAAAGGATGTAGACAAATTGGAGAGAGTCAACAACTGAGGGCAACAAAAATGGTTAGGATGCTGGGGCAAATGATTTATGAGGAGAGCCTGAGGGAACTGGCTTATTTAGTCTGAAGAAGAGAAGTGGGGATATTTAATAGCAGCCTTCAACTACCTTTAAGGGTGGTTCCAAAGAGGATGAAGCTAGACTTTTCTGAATGGTGGCAGATGACAGAACAAGGAGTAAAGGTCTCAAGCTGCAGCAAGGGAAGTTTGGGTTAGATATCAGGAAAAACTCTCTCACCAGGAGGGTAGTAAAGCACTGGAATGGGCTACCCAGAGAGGTTGTGGAATCTCCATCCTTGGAGGTTTTTAAGACCCAGCTAGACAAAGCCTTGGGTGGATGATCTAGTTGGGGATGGGCCTGTCTTGAGCAGGGGGAGTGGACTAGATGCCCTCCTGAGGTCCCTTCAAGCCCTAATTTTCTATGATTCTATGTCTGAACACAACAGGGCAACAATAGGTGTCATGGTTTTGGGGTATTCTGAAACCTCTGGAACACCATTGCTGGAAGAAAAAATTGGGGGCAATTTCTAAATACCAGGCATTGCGTTCCACCGTGGGATGTAATGCAAAGTTTGGCTGTCTAAAGTACCCATCCACCATAGGGAGCATTTCCTGTAGCCTGCACCAGTTGCCCCAATTTATGATCACAGCCTAATAATTATGATTTCCTAGTACAGCCAATGCCTGTAAAATACCTGGAATGCCTGCTATGTGAAAACAGAGGTCCTCATACATGAACACCAAGCAGGGTATCTACAGTACCCAGCTCCTTAAGGCAGGGCAGTCTAACCAGCACTGGATTAAATACCTGGATTAAAATAATAATGTCAACGTACTTCATTAAGCGGGATATCGAGATCACCCATGTGGACTGTGTTGTCTGTCCTTTGAGCCACAAAGACATGCTTGACACTTGGGCAATTCTTCACAGCTTCATCCACAGTCTTCTTCAGCTCTATGATTCGTCCACCCCGGATGCCCTGATTGTATGTAATGACAGCTTTGCATTCCGCTAATGAGAGAGAGAATTGGCAGACCTATCAGGGTGTTTGCCATGACATACACCGTGCTTTAATTAGTCATGAATATGTGGTGAGGATAGTCATGAAAATATACTTCACACTGCTCCTCAGAATTTCGGTGAACATTAATACCCAACAACGATGGCAAACCCTACTTAAAATGATGGTAACTGAAGGAGTGGCCTTTCCAGTCTTCAAGGCACAAGAGGAGAATTCGACCTCCATCCAAAGACCACTGAAGCCAATGTGAATCTTCCAACTAACATTAATGGATCCAAGAGCATGGCCACAAGCAAGTAAGTGTAATCTTCCAGATGCCCTCCTACCTCCACTATGGAGTAATCTCTCAACCCCTTCCAATTCTACTAAACCCCCACCTAATAACTACCAAATTCAGAGTCCTTTATCTTACTTGGGCTGCAAAGAGACATCGTATTTGTCCAGGGAAAAAACATTTTATTCCAAGACAAAATTAAATCATTCAGAAGCCATGTCCGTTGTCCTGGAATAAATACTAAAAAAGTACTAATGGTTTACCCCGGGACATCGCAAAGTATGTCATATGTTTATATTATTGTATCATTGAATCAATGGAAGAAAAGCGGCAGTACATTCAGCCACTCACTAAACTCTGACTGGAAGGGCAATGTGTGTACACACTAATCCAGGGTATTTCTATTCTAACAAACATAGGCACAACTCATCCAGGGACAAATGCAACACCTGTTCTTAGCCTGGAATTTTAGCAATGCCTGTGGATTTCTGAAGAGTCATAGTACAGTATTACTCTTTAACTGAGTGCTTCAAATTGCACCCACACTATTTACCATAGGTCAGAAAGGAGAAATAAAATATTTATTTTTTCCCCATCTAAATTAACTTTCATTAAAACAAAATAACCATAAAACTTGTTTCCCTATATACCACCCAACTGTAACCAAGGAAACATCCAACTTTTAGTATTTTGCTTTGTCTTTTTACTTACAGTCATTGATCCTCCCAGCTAAAGCTTCAGCACTGAAACCAGCAAAGACCACGGTGTGAACAGCACCAATTCTGGCACAAGCCAACATAGCAGCCACAGCCAAGGGAGACACAGGCATGTAGACTGCAACCCTGTCCCCTTTTTGTATTCCATACTTCTTCAGTGTGTTGGCAAGGCGGCAGGTCATGTCCAGGAGTTCCCTGAAGCACAGAAAGGGAACATATATCATTCTTGTTTGCAAGCTGCTTTACAGCCACTTACCCAGAATGAAGGATTTAGGTCTGCACAAAAAAAACCCTGTGAATCTGAACCCAGATTACCACTGAAGACAACTGCATACCCAGCTCCTAAGCCTGGCATGCCACAAGGCTCAACCTGCTATTCTATGCTTTCCAGTCTCCCTGCAAAGCCATTACAGGCACCAGTGAGAAAATGGAAGCTGAAAGAGCAACAGTGCTCAGTCTAAGCTGTGGCTCTTCATTTTATGATGAAGACTGAGGATCTTCACAGAAATTTATATCAAAGCTTTGGGTGGGTGCTTTTACTGCATGCATTGAGTATCTTTCCTGAGTTCATGAATAATACAATACATGAGCTATCTCTCTGTATCAATCCTGGTACAAATAATACACAGTGGGACTGTCTACATGTGCTATTACTTCGCAGCAGGCTTACTGCACAGTAAGCCTACAGGGGAGTACGTCTATACGCGTTCCCTCTTGGGAGCAGATTTACTCCCAATGAGAGTAGCCTGATATAGGGCTGCTCCCATCCTGCTCTGCCCCGCTGCAGCAGCCAGGGGGAGTTCAAGGCTCCTTCCCCCTTCCCCCCCACCATGCTAGCCTGGGGGCTGGCAAAGGGCACAGGGTAGTCCCAGTGGGCATGGGGCCAGGAGAGCTCTGCCAGCTGCAGTGGTAGCTGTCTCTTGGCCCCATGCATATTGGGAACTTGATGTGTATGGAGTTAGGAGAGAGCTGCCCCTGCAGCAGGCAGAGCTCTCCTGCCCAGTGCACATGGGTACACATAGCTGCCAGCAAGCCTCTTGATGGGCAGGGGGTTTGCTGAGAGCTGTCCAGGGTGTGGGGCAGCTGCAGGGGAGCTTCCTGTGGGGTTTGGGGGGTTTGGGGGGTGGGCAGGAATCATGGCACTCGCTTGCAGATGCCCTGATTGGCATAGAGCTGGCTACTCAGAGGAGGGGAGGGGCTAGGAATCTAGCCCTCACTTGTCCCTCAGAGCAGCCAGCTCCATGTTGCACAGACCTGGCTGCTCTGGGGGACAAGCAAGGGATGGATTCCTAGCCCCCACTCAGTCCCCAGAGCAACTAGCTCTGTGCATGGAGCAGGGATGGGGCAGACAGCTCCCCAGTCCTGGCCCTGATCAACTGCCAGCTCCTGGAGAGAGCCTGGGAGTTGAGCAGCGCCAGGACCATGGACAGAAAGCTCCCTGTCCCCTGTGGCCCCCTGCTGGCTAAACTGACCAGGAGCAAATTTGCTCCCAGTCAGTATCTACATGTTGCACTTCGCAGTTCATTTACTACCTGTATCTAACTGTGCAGTAGACTAATTTACTGCACAGTAAATGTGAGCACATGTAGACAGTAATGCTTTACTGAGTAGTAGACTAATCTACTGCACAGTAAAGTGTCTCATATAGACACATCCACAGTGTCCTTTGCCATGCAGTGGACTTGCCACAGATTATTTTGGGGATGGGTATGTTGCTGTGGCTCTCAGGTTACACAATGAGCCAGCCAGGCTAGTGTCACAATTCTAGGCCCTGCACTCCATCTCCTTTAGGTGAGATATGAACAGTACTATCTTCCAGCTTTTTCAATGTCTAGCCACAATCAACACCTGGATGTAACCAGTGCAGCACTCCATCTGGGGAGACAGCCCCAACATACTGAGAGGAGACTATTCAGTGTCTTGTACACTCTCCAGTTTCTTGAATTTTTCTTTTGGGAAAGGAATGCAGGACAGAAGGATGAGTCATCTCATCAGACCAGTCATCTCATCAGGCCAGTAAGAATTTTAATCAGGCTAGTCAATTTTTATGAGGATTTTGCCATGTTTCCTAGCTTGCCATTCCATGAGGCCCATTCACTTCTCCATTCATCTCACCCTCTGTGTAGTCCTGTATTTTTAAAACAAGACTTGACATGCATTTACATTTATTCTCCTAGACTAGAATCTGGTTGTCTGCATATGCAGACCAGGTTTATGACTCTAAGCAGCCAGATCCTATGATGAGTCAATAAAAGGTATGTACTTTTATACAGAAGTATTTTCTACCTGGTATTCAGCTTAGGCTATATCTGTTCCTTACCCAGAACTAGGGAAGGTCACTTTGTGCCCAGAAGCTTGCCCAACGTCTCTCCTATAGCTAGATAGTCCAGTGAAAGATATTATCTAACAAATCTTGCTTCTTGTGCTTTTCAAAGTCACCTGAGGAAGGCAAAGCCTTAGTTACAGTAAAAACAAAAGGTGAAACTCCAGGCAAATAAATGTTGTGACTGCAATAGCAATCTGTACCTATTAACTACCGGTACATATTAATGACCTGCTCTTCAGAGCTGCTGAGTAGCACAGCTCCCACTGTGAAACCCCTGGAGTGGGGGTGTCATGGGTTTCACATACCCCTGAGGCTGGGGGATCATGGCTGCCATGATTCTGCAGCCCCCCTCCCTCCCAGGGTTTTCATGCACCCCCAAGGCTAGGGAATAGCAGCAGCTCCTGGGGAGCGGGGGGAGATGGACAACACCCCCGTGGCTGGGAGCTCTGGGATCTAAGGTGCAATGGGATCTAAAGCATGATCCACACAATTGTGCTTCCTGCCATGCCACATGTGCATGGCAGGAGGCATGATTGTGGGATCATGCTTTAGATCCCATTGCGCCATTATCTGCACATGTAGAGGGGCCCACAGTAAAGCACTGAATTGCAGTGGCTACTTGGTGATTAACACATTTCTAAGCTACAAAGATAAACAAGGCACTTTTTACAGGTATGGGAGCAGAAGTAGAGTAAAATAAATCCCTTTGAATAGGGATTTATAAGAAGCTGATCAACAACAGAGCCACTCTAAATTTATATTGTCACTATAGTATGTAATGTAGTATGTATCGCTGGGTTCCACAGTCACAAGAACAAAGCCACAATCTACTTCCTTGTTAAAAGAAACCCAGAATACAAACAAAAGCACTATTCACAATGCCTGCCCGCCTGATGCACAAGGCTAACAGCAGAAACACTGTTCTAACTAATTAAAAAGCCTGGTGTGGGCTGTAAATTACTTGTAAATTATATTCAGTGCCTGCACTGGAGAGAACAGTAGAACAGCCTGCTCCTTTGGCCAAGACCTAGCGACATTTCACAAAGAGAACAGAACTACTTGTGGTGAGTCTGGAGGGTGGAACACCAGGTAAACACAAAATGATGCTGGGCAAGTTAAAGGAACAAGCACATGCCAAGTTGTTTGGAGCATAGGGAAAGCTGTGGGACCCCTGGAAGAAGGCAGGGAAAGAAATGAGGAATTCAAGCTCCTGATATCCCAGCAGCTCTGCAAAAAATGGTCCTCGAGCCAGAAAAAATTTTGACTAGAACTTTTTGCCAATATTTGCCCAAATTCATTAATATTTTTGGTCTCACCAGAATACCACATTTCTTTATGAGCTTACTATTCACTTTAAAAAAACTGCCCAGCTCTAATGAGTTCTAATGGGAGCTCACAAAAATACCTTACTGGCTATCTAGCCCAGCATCCTGCCTCTCTCAGTGGCATAGAGATGCCAAGAAAAAGAGCATCTATGCAGCGTCAGTTCAAACTAATCCATCCCCTGCCACTCTCCCGCAACAGCTTCTAGGGTAGAAAGCCTTAAGGCGTCCTCATTTGGAGGTTACAGTTGAAACTATCATGCTTAAGGCTCACTGCTG
>NW_005842279.1:302887-327070 GCF_000455745.1 Alligator sinensis
AGCTTAATTCAGGGTTTGGCAACATATGGCCCACAGGCTAGATCCAAACGACTGAGCCATGGGATCCAGCCTGCGTAGCCGGAGAGCCTTGTCAGCGCTCCCATTACAGCCACTTCTCCAGCCCTCACTCTCCCCATTCCCTATCTCCCAACTCCCTGGCTGTGTGCAGGCTCAGCTTCCAGCTGGTGGGGGCTGCACCAGGGCTGAGGCCACATGCAACCTCGGAGGGGGAAGGCTGGGAGAAGTGGCAGTGCCATGGGCACAATTCCCAACTGTCCAGCCTCAGCATGGTGCAAGGAAAGCCCCGGGTCACTGACCTGCCATCAAAGCCACTCAGCCAGTGTCACACCAGAGCTGGACCATGGCGTCTTAAGGGTTGCCAACCACTGACTTAATTGATTCTTGTCAAATATCCATTGCTATCTGTTAATATGAATGAACTACAAAGCCTTGGGCCTGAATACATCAAACAGTTACAATGATGTATTTTATATCCATTTTGGATGCCAATATAAATTACACTGGTGTTCAACATGGACAAAGGGTCAGTTATTTCAGGATAGCTCCTAACCGTAGGTACTGTTAGAGCACCATGCCATTAGATAGCAGGGAAGCAAATGCCGATTCTGAGCCAAATCTGGACACATTTGTATAATTTAAACCACTGTAGTTTTACCACAATTTTTTCCTGGGACAATCCTACACTGGGTTACAGCAAGTTTCACAACTGTAAGGCAGTACATTGTTTGTCTGCTCCTTGTTTACACTAGTGTATAGATGAATTATACTGATGTAAACATATTGTGTAGCTAAGGTCCCAGTAGGTCTTTTATCAAGTTGAGTATGTAGCAAGCAGCACTATAGCTATTCTAGCACCATGCAACTGAGGGTTCACTATGGGAGGACTCCTGAGTGTAGGTGAAAACTAGCTGGGTTCCCTTACTCTTCAGTGTGGGACTTCTATCTGCAGGGAGAAAGAAAGGCAGGTATGCAGGTACAGAGACAAAAAAGGAGGAGGCACTGCTGTATTTAAATACCCCATAGCTGTTTTTGCAAGACACAGGAAAATTAGCCACATAACTAAATTGGGCAATTATGATCTACATTCCTAACTATCCCCTACAGTTTTAATGGGAGTGAGTATTCCAGAAATGCAGGAACATACACAAATAGAGAAAAGGCTGAACTTGAGCAGATATAAGATCCAACTCTCCCTTGCCCTGTCCCTGGCAGTGGTCAGCACTTGTTACCACAGTTGTAAGCAGCCCCCAGTATGTAGACACAGGTTCTCATCACTAATACATTCAGAGCATATGGTTAAAACCAGAAGCATGAGGTTTTAATTCCCTTCCTAGATGTGTGTTAGCAATAACCTCTGCACATTCCTACTTTCTTTGTATGTTTTATCTCAACCCTGTTCACCTGGGCTGCAGAGCTTCCCCCATTCCCATTCTCTTTATATCTTCATCCACAATTTCACATCATGCTTATCTTGCTAGGATCCTATGACCCCAGCTGACTTCCTGCCCTTTGGGCGGGAGGCTGGACTCGATGATCTTCCGAGGTCCCTTCCAGCCCTGATGTCTATGAAATCTATGAAATCTATGAAATCTATTTCTGGCCATAGTTGCTTTCTGAGGCAATTTGGGAAATCGCAAATTATTGCAATTGCATATAACAGTCACAAGTGATTGTTGTACACTATTGTATACTGAATACAGAATACAGAGACCAACAGGAACACCGATCAACTGTTCTGTAGATGAGAAAATGAGCCCCATGATGCAGATAGCTGTGACCAGGAGGGAGGGAGATGACAACTTAACTAAAATGGAAAAGAAGCCAGGAAATGTGCCCTGTTCTCCTGAACACAAATGATAAAGGATTTCCGAATTGAGCATTGCATGAACACTGTTCCAAGTTCATATAACTTTTTAGGTCTAAAGAAAAACAGTTGTAGAAGCACCCAAGGATTGACCCTGAGTTACTATTTGCTTGATGCCTGAACTTGAATGAGATAATCAGCACTTAGGAACAATTATGTAACAATTACACAATCCTGCATTTCCCTCTGCACTGCCAAAGGCACAGAAGGAGAAGAGAGGCCCTCTGCTCCTAAGCCTCTTGTTGCTCTCACTACTGGACAGTATAGGCAATGACAGAGAAGATCTAGACAGGGAGGTAGCCATTCAGAAGTGTGGAGGGTGGGATCTGCAAGCAAGAAAACTGTAGACTCTGGTCTGTCAGCGTAGGAGTAGCTGCTTCTGCAAATCTTCTGGCCCCCAGCCAAGCTATGCAGCATTTGCCTCTTCCCACAAACAGACTTCCTATCTGGTACTGAAAAAAATACAGAAAGAGAATCCCTTCCAGCACTGTAAATCCCAAAGGTCTTGTAGCAAAGGGAATTTTTTTGTATGTAGCTATCTCCTATAGCCTCTCATTTCACCTGCTGGCAATGCCCTACTGCTTCCTCTGGTTAGGCAGTACTGGATTTCAACAAAACAGCACTGGAGCAAAAAGAACTATCTGTACAGGGAATGGACATTAACCCCAGGGCTGCTTTTCCCCAGTGTGCACATACTACATGGAGCACAGAGACAAGCAAGGCCTGCGAAAACCTGCACTAAGGATCAGAAAATGCTATAAGACAGGGGTTGGTAACCCCCAGCATGCACCCAGCATGCACATCAAAGCATGGCACACAAAGGTATTTTGCTTGGCATGCACTCTCAGCATTACTTGAAAGATGGATTCCTGTTAACCTAGATAGCTACGCAGTCAGTTGACTGAAAGGCCATAAACAGCATACTGGTGAACTGCAGTATGTTATGTATCAAGGAAGGTTGCATCAAGGATTGTGGTTAGGTCTAATCTTATTTAACATCTGCAATAGTGATCTGGAAGAGGAAATACACAACTTGTTCCTCACAACCAATCATCTCCAAGCTCAGAGAGGAAACAGTCTAACTAACCCTTACCCTCCTCAGGCATGAATGCATATCTCCAGTCTGTGGGCAAAGATGAGGGAATTAGAAAAATAAGAATAAAATTTAATTAACCACACAGGACTTGAATCCATATGGTAGGAACCATCTGAGCAGGACTCAATACCCCTTTTGCCATAGGGCTGCACACCTAGCCTACTCTACTGCAGAACTGGATAAACCACTGTGAAGAATGTCAGCAAGAGGCACCTGATGTGCACATTACCCTAGCTAAGTAGGGGTATTCCTGTTCTCATGCTTCCTTTCCTGACCAAGGGACAGTTCTTACGCCTATATATGTTAACAGAAGTCTTTTCATTCAGTTCAGTGAGCTTTGGACTACATGTGGATGGCACCCTGTTGGAGCAAGCAGGGCTGCAAGAACTATTTCACCTATTAGGTACATAAGTGGACTTCAGCACTGCAACAGGGGGTCAATCCCCTGTTACAAAGAGGAATGAGAAAAGGCTGGAAAGTTGACCCTGACACCTTTAAGACCAGGACCTTCTGAGCTGGCAAGGACCAGGTGCAGCTGAATGGACCACATGACTAGAGCAGTGTGTGGCCCAGACAGACAAAAGCTCACCCAGCAGAGGGGGAGAGGTCAGTAGGGCCCTATCTGTGGAGAGTGCTGGATTGCCCACCAGGAAAGAAGGCCTTGCTAGACCCTGTAAGTAGCCCTGGAGGGGAGGATGTTTTGCAGTTTTCCTTTTGTTATGGGTTTGTTAAACAGCGGGTCAGTGGGACAGACCCTTGAGATAAATTTTTGGCTACCACCCCAAAGCAGAGAAAAAGTTTAAATTGAGGATTCTTTTTCTTTTTCCTTTGTTTGGTGGACACCAGGTGGACCAGAAGCAGCTGTATGTGGAGGACAGCTCAGGACAGGCTGTCCCAGCACAAGGAAGGTTGGAGCCACAAGCACAAGCGCTCACTGCAGTGGTGCAAGGCATTGAGTAGTGTAGCTGAAAAACCCAAGCTCTTGGGCTCTACCGATGGAGGGGTGGGGACTTCGGAGTAGCTTAGTCTGAAGCATCTGAACTGACAGATAAATGGAAAATTGGCCAAGTGATGGTCTGACCAATGAGCCAGCCAGCACTGAGAGCCCCTTGAGTTTGTGAGAGCCTGTCTTAGGATTCCTCCTTTCTTTTTCTTTGAGCAGCGATATGACACATCGCAAATTAACTTTTTCCAACAAGGCATAACAGACAAGTGGGACTAGGAAGTCTCTGAGCAAGCAGGGGTGGGCAGGACTGACTGTAATGGGATGAGGGAAGCCCCCTTCCTCTGGGTCTTGTCACAGGCACCCAAGTGTGATTCTATTCCACTCTGCTCAAGTCCCTGAAAAAATGCTAGTGCAAAAGGTAGGTTGGTCCTCCTCTTCCATGCTGCTGTCTTGTGACTCAGTCTTCAGGGTTAGGTGACTACAGCATGTTACAAAAGTAGATGCATTCATGGATTTTCAGGACTTGGACAAGGTGAACTATTATCACAACTTAGCATCAAAGTCTACCTAGATGCCTAATAGGTAGAATATTCTCTGGTGATTATTTTCTTTGCCTTTACATGCTCGTTAAATTCTGTGCAAGCTCTCAGAGATGTTCCCAGGAATTGCAGCAACATTCACAGGCAAGCTCACAGAAACTCAACAGTCTGGTGTCTCAGTTAACTAGAGCATCACAGTTTGAGCCAATTCTCCTCTACAAGCCTTAAACAAATGCAACACTTTCCCCCCCTATTGCCACAGAAAATATATTTAAAACTTCCTGATATGCATTTTCTATTGCTTTTCCTACCAAGGTTAAATGGTAGATGTGCCAATGCCTTACTAGTCAACATCTGGGACAAACAGCTGACAGAGGTACTTGTAACAATGGATCTATAAACTTGCTGTCAACATGTGGCTGTATTTTAGCAAAGTTTGATGGATCCCTTCCTGTGAGACTAAAACATTTTTCCAGTAACTTCTGTGCTATCTTCCACCACAGTTCTCTAACTTTAAAACAAGTCAGTTATTTTAATCTAAGAGACCATATTCCTTCTTCTAAGAAACCACACTCCTTCTGGATACAGCAATATGCTAAATTTATTTAGATTGCTTTCCCACTAAATCCTATCTCACACACGTGGGCAACTATGAACAGGCAGAAATTTTTCATCCCTAGAAATGTTTCCAGAAAAGGGAGCAGTACAGGCACTCAGCCTGTAGGTACCCCCTACCTCCTACTCTACTTGCTTTCCTCAGACCAGGATGATCCCAATGTGGAGAAAGCATGGGAAGCAGGGGCTGGTCTAGTCTTCCCATTGCTGCAGCAACTGGAGCAGCAGCAAAAGGGACCCTGATGTGAGGAACAAGCAAGGAACAAACAGCTTTTCGTCTGCTCAGCTCCTAGGCACTGTAAGCCAAATGGAGTGAGCAGCATTGCAAAGCCCCCACCCACTCCTCATACTGGGAGCTCCAGTGTGAGAAACAGGCAAGAAGCAACGGGTAGCTGCTCCCCCACTCCTCTCCTAGTCTATGGGAGGAGGCAAGCAGCAGCTTCTCCCCGTGCCATCCCCAGTCAGGAGTGACCCCGGTCTTGGGAAAGTGTGGAGAGCATCTCCACACTGTTCATTCCTCCTGGGACCGGGAGGAGTCAAGGAACAAGGAAACATACAGGCTTTTGTTCTCCCAGAAGAATTATTTTTCTCCCAGAACCACCATTTTTCTTCCAGGAGAAAGTATTTGAATTCCTGCACACCAGTGGTTTTTACTGGGAGAGCTGAGATTCTCCCAGTAGAAATATTACATCTGTATGCAGTCATAGTCACACCACTGTAGTGTTGAAGGCTATAACTTTAATTTATTTCAAAGTGGTCTAAAGCGTGCACACTGCAAGTCACCCTGATAGGATTAAAGTTGACAAATTTTATTTTAGCAAACAATGTATTTGCTAAAAAATGCAGTTTTGATGAGTCTGAAATTATTTGAAAATTTGAATTGAATTTGCTAAAAAGTCTTAGCTAAAAAAAAAACAAAAACAAAAACCTTTCTTGGGTTGATAAGTGTTTTTAATCCATGAAAACGTGTTTATTATTTTGCTACCTGCTGTTCTTCATAGGTACACAGTTTTATCTACTTAGGAGTATAGCAGGTCTTGGACTAAATAATAAGCAAGCGAGCAATGTGGTGGCCAGCAGGGCAAATAACATGCTGGCATGCATCAACCAATGCATCTCATGTAAAACTAAGGAAGTGATACTCCCACTGTACTCAGTGTCATAACCCAATGATTTTTAGTGCCTCGGCACATTGGAATTTTCCCGCCACATGGAGCTTTCTTTGCACGGTGGATTTCTCAGCTGTAGAGAGAAAACCCCGGTGCAAAAGAGTTCCCGCCACACGTATGCAAATTTGTGTCCCACTATTGGTCAATTCTAAATTATTCCTACCTGGCGGCTAGCGATTGGTTTGCTAGCCGTATAAAAGGTTAGAGCAGTTTCCGCCCAAGTTGGAGGACGCCTCAACCATCTCGTGGGGAACTCTGAGCGTGCTGTGGAGCCTAGCAAACTCCACGTGTGTCTTGGAAGAGAACTTAGGGACCTGATCAGACCATCGGCAGTGTAAGTAAAGCTTTCTTTATACAACCAATACGCTTCCGTGCCTAACTCTATTCCATCGTGGAAAAATCCCACCTGACAGTCCGGGCTACTGGCCATAGCCTTAGACCGCCCTCGGCTCCCGACACTCAGCAACCCACTGAGACCGCAGTTGGAGTACTACATCCAGTTCTGGGCATGCACTTCAATAAGGACGTGGAAAAACTTGAGCGGGTCCAAAAAAGAGACACCCATATGATCAGGGACTTGCAAGGCAAGCCATATAAGGACAGGCTGAGGGACCTGGGCCTCTTTCGCCTAAAGGAGAGAAGGCTGAGAGGGGACTTGATAGCGGCTTACCGCTATTTCAGAGGAGTGTATCAGGAGCTCGGTGAACAACTGTTCGCTAGAGCACCCCTCGAGAAGACCAGGGCCAATGGATATAAACTCCTGGAAGGTTGCTTCAGGCTTAATACGTGGAAAAATTCCTTCACAGTCAGGGAGTCCAGGCTGTGGAATAAGCTCCCTCCAGAGGTGGTGCAATCACCTACCCTGACAGTTTTCAAGAGGAGACTGGACAGTCACCTTGCTGGGGTCACCTGACACCATCTGTCTTCCTGCCTAGAGCGGGGGGGCTGGACCCGATGATCTGCAAGGTCCCTTCCAGCCCCTTACGATCTATGAATCTATGAAACTGTGAACCAGAACAAATACTGGTATTTGTGTTGCAACTCATTTCCCATAAATACTTAAGCTAGGAAACTGGATTGCTCTGATGTTGCCAGAAAGTGAGCACAAAAGCAGTATAAACACAGCCTATGTCAATTCCTTGCTGGGAAGTGAATGAATGTTCAGACATTTTTTACATTATTTGGCCAGTTTTAATTACAGTTCCTTTCTATGAAGAACAGTCTCAAAACCACAAGTCATCTAGTGGCTTTGCTCTAAAACAAGTTTAAAGGAAAGCAGTTAGATATATGAATCATTCCAAAGCCAAACAAAAAGATTCAGCCAATTAGCAGGACAACACTTATAATACATGCATTATTTTAATCTTTTACACAGAGGAAACAAAGTCCTTCCTTGGTGGTACCTGGTACATTTTAAACTTGTATTGGAGAACACAGAGGGAAATCCTGACCCCTTTTCAGTCAAGGACAACTCTGTCAAAATTTCACTCACTGCCTTGTACATATGCTAAGCTGCTGAGTTCATTAGGTTTGAGTATGACTACACAGCAAAGTAAAACTATGATTGTAACACATACCGACATACCTCTCCTGAGTTTGTCAGGCTAGAACAGGTTAATACCACCAGTAAATACACAATAGCACAGCCTGTGCTAGGAACCAGAAAACAAACTCTCCAGGGAACTTGGCTGCATACTGGGGATGTCAGCTTGTGCTAAAATCCACACTGCAGCATTTTCACTGCTATCATTTCCTCTGCAAACTACGTTCACACCTTCCTTTGGCTGCAAAAACATGCCCTTCAACTCAACCAGTTCAGTACCTGTGACAGGCAGTGTGCTGTGTCTGCTTTGAGATTCTCATCTCCATAGTACAGGGGCGGGCAAAATGCAGCCTGTGGGCCACATGCAGCCCACCAGGCCATTCTATCCAGCCCATAGGGCCCCTAAAAAATTTAGAAAATGAATATTTATCTGCCCCTGGCTGCCTGTCATGTGGCCCTCGATGGCTTGCCAAAACTCAGTAAGTGGCCCTCCGCCCGAAATAATTGCCCACCCCTGGCACTAGCCCCACTAATGAAAGGGAAGTCACTTGGGACTTGTCTGCATATAGAAAAAGACCAGAATAGCTAGCACAAAATAGCTACTACTAAAGAGCCATCCCACACTAACACCCACTCTGGACACTCTTATTCTGCACCATGAATGCCTGTGTGTGGTATTGTAAAAAGGCCCTGTGGACATGGAAAGATAAAGCACTTAATGCTACTGTACCAAGGCAAGGAAGGCCTTACTATAGTGCAGCAGAACATAGTGTAACTGTTTCATCTGTCTGTTCCTAGCCCATATTAAGGGAAATGCAAACATCTTCCCCCCTCTTTCATTCAAGAGTAAATCATTGCAGTGTAACTTTCCTGATTATGGGTTATGACCAGACACACAGAGCAGTTACACCAGATCATCTGATACATGTACCTCAGAGTAAGTCCCCCTCCCCTTTCCATTGGATAGCTCTCCATTCCCTCAGTGCAGAGTGAGTGTCCAGAGACAGAGTTAGCGTGGAGTAGCTGTGGTGCTCTAGATTCATATACTTGCTATCTTGCAAAGACTTCCCCATGGAGACAAGCCCTTAACTCCTGTCCTACATTTTAATTGCAGCTCTCTGTCTCTGGTTCCCTCTCTTTATCCTGCATGTCACTGCTCTCCCTGACAGCTCAGCAGTGATGGCTTATCCTGCCTAGCAACCGCTGGGCATGAGTTAAGTCCCCTCTTCAGAGAGTCAATTAAGTTTTATAGCAGTAAGTCATACAAGGTGATAGACACCCATTAAAAACTAGCAGGTAAAGGCAGAGATGATAGACTGCATAAAGCTGGCTGATTTTGCCTGCTATACAGATAAGGAGACATATAAACTAATTTCCAAGGAAGAAATGTTTATGCCCAGGTCCCATGAAGACAGCTTTGCTGATAACTCTCCCTGCAGCATTCCTGACTCACAGGATTCGTTCAGACAGTCCAGTATTAAGTGATATCTGGCTAGCTAGCAGAAGCAGCACAGGGACTAAGGGTAAAGCAATACTTTATTTCAGGTGGGCTTCAACACATGCTAACAGCAGGGCTGGACTAGCACTTTGTAATCTGACCTCAGGAAGGTCTGGTGCCCCAGGAAAAAAGCAAGGATCACATGGCAATTCTGAGAGCCCCAGTTCAGTTCCCAGCACCCCAAAGTTATCTGCAGCACCCCATTTCCTAGCACAGGGAACTTCTCTGCACTGGCTCAATTGTACTGGACCACACACAGGAATGGAAACAGAGTCAAAGCTGTGCTCACACCTCACTCCTACCTGCATACCAGCACAGAAAGCAGAATAGCAACATGGTGTGCCCTCTGCCCTGTGCAGAATATTGGAGTGCAGGTCCCCCTTGAGGCAGAGGAAGAAAGTGGCTTTTATCCTGTGACTCCCCTACAGAGGCCTGTCCAGCATCTCAAAATGGAGCTTTTAGTTTATAATGCTTCTACCACAGAACAACAAGTACACATCACTTCCATCTTCAGGCACTCTGTATTCCCACTACAGAGTTGGTATTATTGTCCTGGCCTGTCTGTCAGAGAAATCAAAACAAAGGTTAATGGACTTGCCCAAGGTTAGTGAGAAAGTCAGTGCCAGAACAATAAAGCTTATGGTTGTACCCATTGCTAAGGCTCTTGCCAGTGATCACAATACAACCAAATCTTATAAAACAGGGCTACATTTTCACTGGCTTTCCCTCAGCAGAGCCACATTCTTTCAACAGGGAGCAGACCCAGATTAAAGAGTATGACTAGTCTTGAGATCAGGACTAAATTTCACTTTGGCACCGATCATTTCATAGCCAATCTGCACTGAGGTATCATGGAGCCCTACAGTGACCCTGGAAGGGTCACCTTTGGTAAAACATTCACTGGGTGGGACAGAGCTGGCATAATGACTTCTATGCCATCCCTTTTACCCTGTGAACCATTTTGGGATGTGGTAAGGTCCTTTGTGTTCCCCAGCTGTTATATTAACCCCTATCTATAGTGCATGTAAATTATGGCATCCTTTCAGCAGTTCTAACATGTATCAGGAGATCATCCAAATATGGCTGGCAGCAAGGGGTGCCACTGGGCAGTTCTGTACCCTGGGCAACAGCAGTGCATGGGACAGCTGCTGCAGCCAGGCTGCTGGCAGCTGCATGATAACTGGGAAACAGCATCAGCAGCTGCTTTTTTTGTGTCCCTCCCCAACAAGTCAGCCCCCAAGAATGGTGCACTGGTTACCCCCCACCTCCCAGACAAGTGATTTAAAGCTACCTTTTACACCTATCGCTGCAATTAGGGCTAGCTGGAAAACAAAGATTCAATTTCTCAGAAAATGTCAAGGTTTTGACATCTGTTTGCTCTGCACCAGAATGAAAACAAAACCTTTCAAAAGTTTACACAAAAAGTGATAGAGCAATAACCCCCGCTACCCAACAGGCAACAACCTAGTAGTCAGGACACTTGCAGCAGATGTGAAAAATCCTAGCTCAGATTCCTGCTCTGAACCAGAGAGAGTAAGAACCAGAACATTAGCCTGGAGAACCCCAAATTTGTCTCCTGCTGTTTGCATCTCTCTCTTCCCCACTAATCCCCAGAAATGCCATCCTGGACCCACAGCACATTTTCAAATGAAAGTTTTGTCAAGCCAGTAAGTAAATGCAAAAAGTTTCCAGCAAACCTTAATTTCAGTGGAAGTTTGGTACTTATAGGAGCCCCACTAGACACCTCTCTACTTCTTTAGGCATCTTAAAACCTTTACAAATATGATCCAAGGGGGTCCTGAAAGGAGGCAATTTTGAAACAAAGTGCTTGGTTCTCTTCTCACACACACTGCTCTAAGTTGACTGTACAACTTCAAGCAAAGTTACACCCCTTTAAGTGGTGCATGCATAGAGAAGTAGGCTCAGAGAAAGCTCTCTCCCCTCAAAAAATATTGTATGCAGCATGTCTGCAGTGCCCCAGCCATTAGAAATGTGTTCTGGAAGGCATAGTCACCCACCAAAACACTGTAGAGGAAAACAATCTGTATCTGAAGGAGCTTTTGAGAGCACTTTTGGAGATGAATCAAGCCTTTTGGAGATCATTTCAACAGGATATAGCTACATCTTTTGTGCATGCTTACAGATTCTACTCATCACAGAGCAAGTCAGAGACAAGGAAAAACAACAACAAAAAAAGATTAATGGAAAATGTGTTGCCTAATTAGTGATTACAAAACTCCAGTGAAATTAGACAAAAATGGGGAAATTTCTCTTATTTTTTTCTCACACTAAAAAACAGCATTCATCATGTTCTCCTTCCTGCCAACGCCACACTTCAGTTTATTCAGTATGCTGTCTTTTTTATACCAGATAAAAATTGATTCTTTTTTCAGTCACAAGTTTGGAAGCTGGAAATATGTCTTCCTGAAGACACCACTTTTTGCCACAATATGGTACCTGAAATACTGCGTCTCCCCTGTTAGTAGGAAAAGAACTCAGGCTGCTTGCTCCTTGAAAGAGTCCAATCATATGGCCAGATCCAAGTAGCACATCTCAGGGAACACAGCTGAAAGGGGAACTAAGATAATATTAAACCTCCTTTGTGCACTCCCAGGCCTAGGCCAGCATTCAGGCCTTGCAGGTAATCTGGGAGTAGCTACTTAGATTCTGAATCTGAACAATCTGACACTAACACAAAGCATTCCAGAGAGGCCACTAGACCCCAGCACACCTCAATGTCCAAAGCTGAGAGAGGAGAGGGCATCACAGGGGCACTTGTCCACCCCTTTGCACCCCAAGGAACCTTATTGTTCTTGACTAGAGGTGTCTCTTAGGTTCTGGCTACATTATATCATGACAGTGACACCAAGGAATACAAATCCAAGCCAGTTTGTCTAGCAAAGATCCTTACCATATTGTCCTTGTGTTGCAGTTACCCTGTAATGAGGCCAATAAAGATGCTTATAAATGTTACCGTCTGATTGCTGTCTTGAGGCTACTCTAAGCTATACTGGAGATGATGCTGGTGTAGACAAGAGCTACAAATAACTCTTTTGACCCTTCCTTCTCTTGCAATCAATTGGACACAACTAGTGGTGCAACTGAGGACTCAAACCAAAGATACTTCAAAACCAAGACCATTTGTTTTGGCCTGCACAGATAACCAGGACATTTGCTACCATCCAAAGAAATTAAGATGAAAGTGAAATTCACATTTTTCCATTAGTGAAGCTTGAATCTTCCCCTGTCCTTATTACTCACAATAAAGCAGTGTTGGAAAAAAAAGGAAAACATAAGCTGTACATGGCAGGCTAATATTATTACTCCCAATTTAAAATTGGAGAACTGAAACACAGAGCAGCTAACAAAACAGAACAATGTGTCCCATCTCCAGCAGTGGGGCTATGGACATCACATTAGCCCATTGCACACCAGAGGAGTAGCAGTCTGATAGTTACTCTGCACTCTGACTGATGGAGTGCCCCTATTTCTGGTTCTAGTTCAGTTAGAAATAGCAATGAGAACACCCCAGTTCTGCCTGGCTTCTGGGAATACCCCTGCTTTGTCAATAGGGCAAAGAAGAAAATGGACAGTTTTGAAAATATACTATGGAAAATTAAAAGCCAACCCTTTTGATCCTCGAAAGCCTCCACTCAAGCAGAAATTCATTATAGCAGATCTCCTTAAAGCGCAGCAGAAATTTACAGCCAGGTCTTAATCTGGTGCAAATCTGCCTGGTTCAATTAACTTAATTTACACCAGCCGAGCAGCTCACCTTTACTAGCTCGGGTTTGAGTAAGCTTGTTCGTGGATGAGGGCAGAAGAGCAGGGAGAAGTGCAGGGAGCCCAGCCACACCCATCCTGGTGAGGTGATAGACATAATCAGCTGCCAGCACCAAGGACAGGGGGCTATCTAGTCCTCTCCAGACTGCTGATAAACCCCACACAGGGCCTCATTTCTAGGCAAATAAATGGCTACACCTTTGTGCAGTGGAGTGTTAGAAAGAAGCAATCACTGTAGTTGTCAAATGTAGGATAATACCTCCAGCTCCCAGTGCCCCTGCAGGGTGCCCACCCCAAGAGGCACTCCCACCTCCATTCTGGAACCCCCTCCCTTAGTTGGTACCTGGAGCTTGTGCCCCCCTCATTCAACATTAGTTAAGCTACTACCCACCCTCCTCCACCTCCCCACACACACATCAAGGCAAGTAGGTAATTTCTCAGAGTAGCAGCTCTCCACCCAGGCAGTGAAAATGCCATATTGCTATGCCAGACATACTTTAAAGTAATCTGTGTCATACCTGTATGTGATTTTCACTTCGGTGCCAGGCTCATCCTTCTCCCAGATCAAAGCCACCCTGTCTGGAGATTGCTGGACATGCTGGTCTAAGCAGTTTACTGTGTGAAAACAAGCATTGAACAAAAGATTTTGTTTTGTGTTCACAAAAAAGGGACCTGTGTTTGCAATTTGTTTGGCTAACAGCTTTCCAGTCATACATGCAGGCAAAGTGAAACATTAGAAGATAGTGAAAGAGACATCTAATCATCTCTGTGGCTTGGAATGTTTTAGTCTTAAGTATACATGGTGACACACTATATTTAATGCTTCACAATGAATTTAAAACTGTTTACAGAAGAGTGTCCTTGGGAGAGTTCATAGGCCAAGTCCTCAGCAAGACTAAATGAGAGCAGCATCCCTGACTTCAAAGGAGCTGTGCCAGTTTTCAGCAGCTAAGAACTGGCTCTCTGCATTTCCAAACAGACATACCCAAACTGCCTGCTACCAGTGATGTCACCAGAGGTGTGTACCAGTTTTGTAATGATATGGTTCTGTAGCCAATCTTAATATAGATTTTTCTATCAATTTTACCGTATGGCGCATAAGGGTGAAAACAACTCCTAGTGGCAGGATATTCAAGGGACACTTCCAGTTATTAGGCATATTCTATTCCACCCTGCCTAAGTCCTGAAAACCCAGTTATTCATCTATCTATTTTTGTGACACACCACCATCTTAGCCTTAAGATGGAGTCACAAAACAGCAGCAAGGAGAAGGAGGAACTGTCTGCTTTTAACATAAACCGTTTTTTTCTGGGATGTGAGTAGGATGGAACAGAATCTCAATTAGGCACCTAAGTCCACTTACTTGCCTAATAGTGGAACAGAAGCTGGCCACTGGTCAACCTAGAAAAAAATAACACACACACTCTTGGTCTGTCTCAACATGTATGGTTATTCACCTCCCTGCTTTGGATGTTTCACTTTACATAGCCCTTAAAGCCACACAGCCTGTCTCTGTAAAACAATCCAAATGTTTGTTTTACCCTGCATGCCCTCTAATTCAGTAATCCAGGAGCACAGAACTGGATAACTTTCACATTCTCATCAGCTGTGGCTTCGCCTACTCTCCTACAGAGCTGATGTTATGTGTATGGACAGCAACACTTAAAATTACTTTCAGACTTTTCTAAATATAGTCTGATGAATTCTATACCAGCAGAAAGTAGCTGGGTTCCTTCCTGTTTTTTTCTAGACTTTTCAACAATTAGCTTTTTTGGAGATGTAGAACGTTTTGTATGAAAAGGGTACTACTATGTTGAGGGTTGAGATGAGATGAAGACTTAACTAAAACAAATCTTCAGCTCAACTTTACTAACTTATTTGTACAATTACACTAGCATATGTTAGGAGGTAATGGAGAGCAAGAGATGCATGTATTTTTTTCATTTTGCACTTTCTCTATATATAATCACTGTTTGTAATCTCTAGCAATAGTGTACACAGAATATTTTATCAAGTACACTGAAGGGCACTTTACAATGAAGGAGTTACTGTGTACATTAACCAGCTTTCAATTTGTTAGATATTAACGAGGTGTCTAAACTAAGGTTAAGAAGCTAATTAAATGGTTTTAAATGCAGCTGCTTTACTCCCACAGCTCCATTGCAAACCAACCATATACAACACTTTATGACACCTGATGTAAAATGATAACTTTTCAAAATATGTGCACAATATCACATATATCTTTCTGGAAGCTGTTAATATCTGTGATTAAACAAATGGCTTCTTCCAGATAAATCAAGACTGGTGAAAGCTGAGCCCTGTGCCATCCCTATTTGTTTTGGGGTTTGTTTGCTTGCTTTTTTTTTGCACCAGGAATGGAATACCATTCATGGGCCAGATTTCACTCTTTACTTGGTCTTAAGTTATGCTGGCACAAATAAGAGGAGGACCAGTCCCTGTTTTATGGACAAAATATGCTATCCTCAGTGAAAGCAGGGAATCTGGGTGACTGCACATCATTAAAGGAAGCTTAGGTTGCTTTAGCCATTAAAACAACCTCCCATATCACAAACAGTCTCAGGGGGAAAAACAGTTTAAAAGGTATTCAGAGAATGGTATCCCTCCTCTACCTTGAAATGCTTGCAGAAACACTCTAATACAAATGTAAAGCAAAGTACCATATTTTTCACATTGCTGCCTCTCCTCATCTTGGAAGAATGCAGGAGAATTTATTATAGGCACTCCTTTGTCCATCAGCACTCAGTTAAGTCTGCTGTGAGAAAGTGTTGTACCTTGCAACGAGGCTCAGAAATCAACTGCCACTTAGTACAGCACAGAAGGTTATTTCTAAAAGGTCCCCTCTGCAAATGAGCTAAAACTCTAACAGAAGAGAGAGAGAAGGCAAGGGTAGATGAAGAAAGGGAGGGACAAACACCTGTAGGAAACCTTGCCCCCAAACTGCAGAACACACACTCAAGTACCTTGCAACACCCACAGTGGCTCTATGGCAATGCCAGCAGCAGCAAGTCATGCTGACACTCCCAGCAGCAGTCCAACTTACCAATGGGACTGACAGCTTTGAAAAGGAGCTACTGCTGTGTCAAGCACCCACCTTGCTCAGCTGGAGCCTAATAGATATAAATGGACTGCTGAATAGAAATGGATTGCTGAATTGAGGCTTAGCAACCTTAATCCTTCCCTGATTGTAAGTGAATCACCCACAGCTTTCTGGAAGGGAGAATCCCACTCAGTGACATGTCCCCTCACTCCCCCACTGCTCTTTTCTCTGTGGCTTTTCTCCCTTCCATAACAAGGCTCAGAGGGTAGTACATGGACAGTGGCTTTTATGTTGAAAGGAAACATTACACTTGCCCCCCTCCCCCCCAGTACTATTTTTCAGCAGAAATCATATTGCATTATAACTGCTAACTCCAACTCAGCACTTGTAATAAATCCCAGTCCAAGGTCTCACCCAGAAGAAAGGTAAGGACCCAGAAGAAAGGCAAACACTCAACAGTAGCTGGACTTCAACAGTAGTTAAAGTGGAAGCATAGGACCATCTGATCAGGGTGGGCTTACTATCAATACAGACAGTGCCCCAAGGCAACAGTCTGAACAGCAATCATACCTAGCCTTCACTAATGTAGTGCTGGGCAGCTTCCTGGGATGCTTAAAGGACCCTGCCCAGGTATGAGATACAGTGCAGACTGAAGCAAGTTTTGTATTCTACTCTCTACCCAAGGAACAATGCGTCTCTCCTCTCCAGAGGTAAAATGCCCCATTGCAGTTTGCAGCAGCTGGTGCCAGAAGGGTAGCCTGCACTTTTGGGTTCTGATTCAATGTGCCCTGAGGCCAACAGAAAGGTTCCCGCTGTCTACAGTGGGCACTGGGTGAAGGTCACACCAACAGTCCCTTAGGGCACCATTTCTCAAATTGTGGGTTGCAGCCAAAAAGTGGGTCACAAGAATATATAAAAGGGTGTGAACAAACTTTAAAAATGGTTTCTCCTTTAAAGGAGAAAAATGTGGGAAACCATGGCTTTTCCCTTGTAGGCTGGCAGAGTTCTACCCTGCAAGGGCCTGGTTGAGGCCCCCCATGGACCCCACATACCCACCCCCTGCCCCACACACTAGGGGGCTGTGGCCTGGGGGCAGTAGGTCAGGAGTGAGGGGCACTGGGTCTGGATTAACCACTGATTTTTACAAATAGGTCCTGATCCAAAAAAGGTTGAGAACCACTGTCTTAGGGCATGATGTCTACAACACTCCTATGGCACTCTTGTAAGTACCACTGAGAAGCATGCCTTGCCCACATGCCAAAACTGGAATTGAAGCAAGGAAGCTGCCCAGGGGAGCACTCCCTGCTGCTCTTCTCCAGCTCTCTGTCTCCAGGATGCTTGAAAGAGGTGGTGACTGGTACCTGTAGGGCAACTTTGCTGCCTCATTTCCAGATGTGACATGTGCAATGCAGGCAGGGATGGAAAGGGTGTGCTTTCTGATGGTGTTCTTAGCCTGACCCTGGAGACACACATCTCTCACTGTAGATTTTCTATTTCTTTTTCCACAACCAGTGGAGTTTTGCCAGGTCTACTGGGAAACCATTCAATGATATTCATAGCAATTCCCTGAAAAATCCTCTTCATTTTTGGCCACAAAGGAGAGATGAAAAGAAAAAATACCAAGCACAACTAGGGAAGGAAATCTCCCATTCACTTCAGTTTGCTCCCTATCTGGGCAATGTGACAAGAACATCCTGCCTCCAAAAAATGTACAGGGGAAAAGCTTAGCCTTCCAAAATAAGAAGGTAGGAAAGGATGAGCCTGGAACCTTGTTTTTTAACCACTGAACACCAGTTGACTATTCTTCTTACATTACTACCACAATAAAAATCATGTTTGGTTTGCTTTTTTTAAAGGTAAAAGACAAACTGTTCAGAAAAACTATTGCAGCATCCTGTAATTGTATCCATGGCTTTCTAATATTTCTGGTTTCTAACAATCTGTTCATGTTTTAGATACCAAAGAAGAACTAAGTGGCTTCTCTTGCAAGGCCTGCGGGCTGTGTGGATGGTCACCAAGAGTCAGCCAGCAAAAAACAGTGAACACTGAGGCGTGTCTGAAATCACAGCCCTCTCCAGAGCTCAGGCACCTGAATTGGGGCTGCAAGGGGCACCTCTGTCCAAGTGTTGACCAGAACCCTTCCCCAAAGGTAGGCACCTTCATCTGTTCTTACAAAGTACTGAGAAGAGCTCCCTTTTCAAACTGGAGTACTGAAGAAGATGTAGGACATAGGCTCAATGCCCAGCTCAGACTGAGCTCAGACTGAGGGGACTCAAACTCATATCTCCCACCTCCCAAGTGAGTGCCTTGGCCACCAGCCAGCAAGGTACTTAATAACCTGGGGAGAGGACAATCCACATCCCTCTCTCTTGTTGAAACTGGGCCACTGGGCAGAAAGAAAATCAAGCTTCATGGGTCCAGGAAGAGACAGTCCAAGGGGGAGCCTGCCTCTGTAGTTTAGTAGTTAGGCCAGGGGTGGGCAAAATATGGCCTATGAGCCAGATCTGGCCTGCCAATTGATTTTATCCAGCCTGCAAGCAGGTGGCACAGGTGGTGGCACCATGCAGCAGGACCTGGGCAAGCCGCGCTTGGGCCACAGTCTCTGCTGGTGGGCAGTGCTGCCGGAGGCTCTAGTGCTGGTCTCTGTTGGCACAGTGGGCAACCCCGGGCAGAAGCAGCCCTGCCCACCTGCCTACCCTGCACCACATGGCAGCCTGGGAGACACTAGGTGGAAGCAGCCCCACCCACCTCCCCAACACCATGCAGTGCAAGCAGGGGCTGGGAAAACCAGAAGGCAGCATCTCATTTGAAGCAGAAAACAGGCTGAAGCTGCTGACATCTTCATTTTCTCGAAAAATTAAAATATAGTTATATTGTCTGTGTGTCTTGGAACATCTTTGGGCAGGTGTTCAAAAGCACTTAGCATCCCTGAAGTGTGGCAACCTCTGCAAAACAAACAGCAACCAGCCAATGGAGAGCACACTATTCAAGAATGATCTGAAGAATCAATTTCTAGAAAGGGTACTGTAACAGGGAATCCTATCCCTGTTACTAAGAGGCAGAGCTGCCCCTTTAAGACCGGAGTCTACAGGAACAACAGGCACCAGGAGGGTAGGGATTAATAGCCCAACCACCCAAGCTGGTCAGCTGACAGGAAGGGGCTAGGCCTCTGGGCACATATAAGCCGCAGGGCTGAGGCTGGCAGGAGGAGGTCTCTGGCAAGCAGCCAGAGGAAGAGAGCTCCTGCACAGCAGAACTACCCAAGAATACTGTGGCTGCTGGCCAGGATTGCTGTGGCCAATGTGCTCTAGGAGTCTATAAGGTACCCAGAGTTGGGGTGGTGCTCAATGCACGAGGAACTGTTTGGGGTTTTAAGGAACCACAGTGTGGCTTTCATGACTTGTATTATGTTATAGCCCAGGGCCTCATATTTATGTTATTGTTGTATCTGGTGGACCAGACTGAGGCTATTTGGGGAGGAGGAGGCCTCATTGGAATACACTACTGTGCAAAAACCCCAGAGCCAGAGGTGGGTGCAGCGACAGGCGGGTGATCAGACCCCAGCGCCAGGGGGTGCAGTAACAGGGAGGCGATCAGACCCCAGTGCCAGGGGGTGCAGCGCCAGGAGGCGGAGAGACGGGGCAGATCCCCGCCAGGGGGCACAGCGACAGGGAGTGAGCCGACCCAATGCTCTTGGGTGCAGGTTAACAGTTATTTACCATCTGTGAGGCATGGGCCACCATGTAGGGGAGGTTTGGAGCAGTGGATAGGGACCCCTAGCATTGGAGTAGTAAATGGGCAGCCTCTCGCCTGAGTAACACCATAATTATTGTTCCATCAAAGCATGGCAGGCGAGATAAGTGGGTGGGTAGCCCAGAGACAGAGGGACAGGCCTGGGGATGGACCCCTGTCACAGTTAACAAAGGCAAACTCGGCAGGTATAAAAAGCAGGATGATCATAAACTAGATCAACTAGCCACCGGGGGTACCCCAACCAAAAAGGGTTGAAAACCCCTGAACTAGACCATGAAACCCAATGCACTCATCCATCCATCTATCTCAGTTTAGCAGCAATCTCAAAAGGGCTCCAACATCTTTCAGAGAACTTCTTAAATGGGAAGATAAAATATATACATCAGCTACAGTTTTGTTTACAGAAGTGTTGGATGTGAGCCTGCATTATGTGAGATACTGTGTGAGGAAGTGGTAAGACACTACCTCACAATGCCTATACAAAAGAGGAAGAAGTTGCAGCTGCATACACAACTTGAACTTTGCCTCTTCTTGTTTCTGATGTAATGTTAACAGCTATATCCCTCTTAACTGAATTTCCTGATCTTCACTGAAAGTTTAATAAAAAAAGGAAATTCCAAGCTGTGCAGCAACAAACTCAGAAGGCAAGAGAATGCTCTGCTCGGCAAATACAAGCAGCGCTACAGGGCATCTGCCTCCTCTCCTGTGCTTACAACCCCAGCAAACAGGTCCTTTATACACTTGCAGAGGTGGCTGTGAGGGGCAAGGGTAGAGATGAAATAATAAAACCAGTTCTTATTGCTCCAGTGGCTCAGTACCACGCCCACCTAGTTTCAAGCAGCTGCCAAAAAATAACAAACCAAATGAAAAACATAAGATGATAATACTTTCAAATTAAAATGGAAATACATTTTCATCTGTAAGCTTCAAAGCAATCTGCACAAAGCAATCTGTAACCCTGTTTTACAAAGGAGACTGTTGAAGCAAAGATTTATACAAGGTTGTCAGATTTACGATCTGACAAACTTTTTTGCTCACAATCTAAGGTCTGTTCCACTATTCCTCCAATCTCCAGCAAAAGTCACTCCGAGTTAACACATCTTCAGTTTTTCTATCTCTCAAAAATATCTAATGATAGGCCCTTTTCCATTTGAAGGTTTCTAAGTATTTTGCACATATGAATAGCCCTGTTGTACAAATGAACGGACTGAGACCCAGAAAAATTAAGCAATTTGCCCAAGTTCATGTGCAAATATTATAGTGGGATTGGTTTCATTCTCTGTGCACTCTCCACCCAGGCTTGACATTCAAGCATGTGCTACACAGCCAGTGTGCACTCTAAAGACTAGCCAAAAAAAAAATGACAGAGCTCCAGCAGCATCAGAAAGAGGGCCGCCTACTTAACCCCCTTCGTCATTTCCTGCAGCAATTGTGTTACTGTGAAGTTCTTCCAACAAATACTGGCAACTCCACTCCTGCTTGGCTCTGATTACAGTCCCAGGGGATGGAACATGCCAAGCAGCAAAGCTATTATCAACTAGGGAAATTATGGTAAGATTAAAAAAAAAAAACGGACTCGAGGGAAAAAAAAATCTAACTTCTGGCATATCCCCGCCCCACCTCTTGCCTGCTGAGAGCAGAGGAAGTGTTTGTTCACGTGGCACAAGCAGGGCTTTATGGAGTTATGACTCCTTTTCTGCCAATCCACTCACCGCAAAAAGCCCATCCCCTAAGTTGCTTGTGAAGGGAGAAATTAAAAACACAGAAGGAATGCGGGCAAGTGAAATAAGTCTTAAGTACAAGCAACAATATTTGAGGGGGGCACTCAGAACAGGGTACGTGCATCAGAAGAAGCTAAAAGACTGGAGAGTAGAGCTATGACTATGGTACAATGGGGGACTCAAAGGCAATAGGCTAAGGGGACCTGAAAAGGAATGGGATGTAGGGAAGATACGGGACTTAGGGGCAGGGGTGAATCTAAAGGAGGTTCGGTAGTGCAGACACACACGCCTTTTTGGACTGCACCAGGAGCACTGCTGGGGATTTTTTAAGTCCAAAATCAAGTTAAAATCCCATCCCCCACTCTGGGCACCCCCTTCCTTCCCCTCCATTCTCAGCAGCACAGGCACCCTGCTGCTGCCACTGTCCCCAACTGACTCAGGGGAATCCAGAGCTGCTCCTGCTTGCTCCAGTCAGGGACAGCAGCAGCAACATAAGGTTTCTCCTCTGCCTGATTCCCAGGGTTTTCCCTGCCAGCACAGGAGCAAGTGCAGCTGTCCAGCTTGCCTGCCACCATCCTCTGCTGAGCCTGGCTGGAGTGGCCCTCGAACCCCTCCCCACTGTGACATGAATTGGGAGAGTTGTGGTTTGAGAGGGCTGTTGGGGAAGGGGCTCCAAAGCCTCCGCAGCCATTCGCAGCCAGGCTCAGCAGGGAAAAGTAATGGTGGAAGAAAGCCCCGAGGACTGGGCAGAAAGGAGATCCTGTCCTCTGCTGAGCCAGGAACAGGAGCTGCTTAGGATCCACCCCTCATCATCCTGAGACAGTAGCAGTGGCAGGTGGAGGAAAAGGCAAAAGGGAAGGACAGGGAGGGGACATGCTGCTGTGGATGAAGGGGAAGGAGGAGGGTAGGAGGGTAATGAGAACTGGAGGAGGGGAAGCGGGGATGGGGAATGAAAATCTTACCTGATTTGCAAACTTAATAAAAAGTCCCCACTGCTGCTCCCACAGTCTGTCTGCCTGGGGTGAGGGAGCTGGGATGCATCCACCCATGTAGCGCCTGTCACTGCTCCCACAACCCACTGTCAGAAAAATACTGGATCTGCTCTTGCTTTGGGATGTATGTTTAGGGGGAAGAGAAGGCACAGCGCCTTGCAAGTCAGCAGAAGAAGAAAACAGAGGAGCTTGACAAGGGGCTGACCGGGAGCTGAGCAGACAGGATTCTGTTTAGAAGGTGAAAGGACAGATCGTCTCTTCCTGGCTGGCTTTACTTGGCCTTGAGTTTGTGGCTCTCAGTCTTCTTGGGCAACGGCATCGCCTGGATGCTGGGCACGATGCCACCCTATGTGATCAGCACTTTGGCTAGCAGCTTCTTGAGCGCCTTCTGGTGGTGGGTGGCCAGTGCTGGGTGGTGTGGAGGATGGCATGCGCCTTACAATCATAAAATCATAGAAAATGAGGGCTAGAAAGGACCTCAGGATGTCATCTAGTCCAACCCCCTGCTCAAACAGGACCAGCCCCAGCTACGTCATCTTGGCCAGGGCTTTGTCTACTTGGGTCTTAAGAACTTAAGGATAGAGACTTTCCAACCTCTCTGGGGAACCTGTTCCAGTGCTTTACTACCCTTCTAGTGAGACAGTTTCTCCTAATATCTAAGCTGCTTGTTATCTTGCGCCACATTGCCACCAGCTCCAGGATCTCAGTTGTGAGGTACTCCAGCCTGGCAACCAGGCAGACAGGCACGCCTGCCCCAACCTGCTCAGCAGTTCCCCTTATGTGGCACATGCGGCAGGCAGCCGACTGGGCACTGCAGCCCAGTCCACGTCAAACATGGCTTGGCCTTGGCCTGCACTCCCCCACCCCACTTGCAGCAGCCTGATACAGTGTGAGAAGTTGGCACCACTCAGCAGTGGCGACGCGCAGTGGGTGCACAAGGATGCACGTACACCCCCTGACAAGCTATGCTCGCCGCTCAGGTGATGGTCGCCACTCAGGTTGCTGCAGGGGGGTACGTGCTCCCCCTGACTAGGGTGGCACCAGTCGCCTGTGCACCACTGAAGGGAGGGGAGCGGGAGGCATGGCAGTTGTTGTGCCAAGGTTTAGGGATTGAGAGTTTGGCCACTAAAGCGGAATAAGGCGTGACCCCGGCACTTCAGCACGTGGCCCACACCTGTGACGGGCACGGTGTGGCGCCGGGTGTGCTCCGTAAAGGTGACAGCCTTGCAGCTCCGGTTCTGCTGGAAGACCTTCCGCGCCCGCCGGTCTCCTCGGAGGGGGTGGGCACTCAGCCCCCGAGCTCCCCCTTCACTCACACCCTGTGCGGGGCCCTGAGCCAGCCCGGCTGCAGCTTGTCTCCCGCCCGGCGACGTGGTGGCCCGTGCCACCTCCTGCCCGTGCCCCCAGCGGAGCCTGCGCACGCACTTCGCGCCGAGCCGGGCGCTGCCCTGCACGAGGTGCGCTGGGCGCTGCCTCCCCGGCCCCCTGCCCTCGGCGCAGACGGGCGGGGAAGGGGCCGGGGCAGGCGGGGCGGCACTCACCGGCCACGTTGAGGCGGCCGCCCAGGAACCAGCGGGTGGCG
>NW_005842279.1:327300-343178 GCF_000455745.1 Alligator sinensis
CCGCCCCGCCCCGCCCGGGCGCTCTCCTCCGCTCCTCCTCGGCCTGGCTCCGGCTTCCAGTCCGCCTCCCCGCTCCTCTGCCCACTGCGCCCTTGAAGCCTCCCCGCTGTGCCCCGGCTTTCATGCCTTGCGGGGGCTCCCTGTGCCCAAAAGCTTGCAAGAACTTTTTCCCAACAACTCCGTCTAATACAACATATCACATCCACCCAAAGAAGCTTGTGTGCCACCATCCCCCAGGCATCCCTGTGCAGCTCCCCTGCCCTCCTCTGCCAGGCGCTTTCCTACCTCACCCCAGCACCCTTGAAGCCTTCCCACCAGCCCTCTTTCATGCCCTGGAGAATGGACAGCAGAGGCTCCCAGTGCCTGAAGAAGGAGGCTTGTGCCCAAAAGCTTGCAAGAACTTTTTCCCAACAGCTCAGTGTAATAAAACACATCACATCCACCCAAAGAAGCTTGTCTGCCACTATCCCACAGGCATCCCTGTACACCCCCCCGCCTCACCCATGCTGCGCCAGTGGGACGCAGGCTCTGGGAGTGGACAGGGTGTGAGTTAAGGGTGGGGGGGGGTGAGAGCACTGAGTCCCCCATACAAGACAAGAGCCCCCCAGTAAGATTTGAAAATTATAGCCTGGGGGGTCTCCAATCAGACTACTCTTTCACTTTGGTGGACTTGTTTATCAATGAACTGATTTAATTTTTTTTTGCAGACCCTGCAAGAGTCAAAGTGTAATTCCAACTCTGGGCATGGTGCCATGTCATCTGGCCCTCAGGGCAACCCACCGGCCTGGAAGTGTGGCAGAGGGAAGAAGGGTAGGGCAGGGGACAGAGGCCACATTTCCCACCCCATGGGGAGCTCGCAGGCCAGATGACACAGGTCTGGATACTAGATCGGGCATATGCAGGGCCAGGCCGGTGTGTAGCTGTCAGGCTGGGCTGCTGGTCACACCCACAGGCCGATGCCACACACCAAATCTGCACAGGATCCAGCCTGCACACCAAGCTTTCACTATTCAGCCAGGCTGCTGGTCCAAAGGATTGCACACCACTGCATTGCACTCTCTCCCATCACCACAATCTCTCAACCCTTCATCATCCTCCCAATTTACTCCAATCTCCCCCAGGCTGCTTCTGTGCTTGCTTACCGACAGGCTTGCAAGCTATCGCCAGCCCTTTCACCCTGCTCAGGACAATGCTTATTATCTGGGTGTAAATTGTTCAGGATGATTTCTATACCTTGACTTGTTCTTCCCCTACTATCCAAGGGTATAGCCAAAAGGCAGGGTTCAGCAGTAATCTGTAATACTGCAAACCTGTGGAGCTCCTGAGTGCTTATAAACTGCATGAGAAGGAATCAGACCCAAAAATGTTATTCGATAGGGAGATGAGACACTGTGCTAACAATTTAGCATAGACTGTATTTACATTACACAACCACTCAGATGACATTGTGCCATAGGCAGGAGTTTACACGCAAATCCAGCACCTGTGCTCTCCTTTTTCTTACTTATCTAGCTATTTATAATGTGCCTGCCACTATGGTATGACATAAAACAGGCAAACACATGCAAGGAAGGAAAGTACAGTACTCCACTCAGCGTATCTCAGGGGAGGGGAGGTTTATAATCCAGGCAATTATTGTTATATGGTTTCTCTTGAATTGTTATTCTTTGACCTTATTAAGAGCAAATTGGTTAATGTAAAATGGAATACTATAGATTTACAATATATCTTTGTTCATTAAAAGTCAGCTCCCTCTCTCCTCAGATACACTCCTGTTTCTGATGTCACAATCCCACCACTCAACCACTGCTTACAGGGGCAATTTACCTGTGTTGTCATAATCTTAGCATTTAGCAGTGACTGACAGACTGCACAAGTGGAGAGGGAGGGGGAAAGGAAAACAGCTTTGATCATGGCCATGTACTTCTTCCCTCATGAGAGCTCGGCATGGGGAAGGAGAGTCTGCTAGGATCCTAGCTAATACACAGAGCAAGAAACTGGTTCTGACTATGCTTGAAGGGATAATACTTTTATTTGGGCTGACAAGACTCCCCCCACCCCATTATGTCCTTTTAAAAAATTGCTCAGGAAAAATGTTTTAAGCAAGAGACATGATTTCTTAGGATGATATCTTTTATTGAACCAACTGTACAGTAGGGATAGAGTTAGACAAGCTTTTGAATAAAAGACATTCTTCTTCAGGTCTGAACAGAACAAGCCAAACACAGCATAGAAAAAACAGTTGAGAGAAATGTCTGATGTGGCAATTCTAGCAGTAATTGTCTGTATCAGTAAATTAAGCTCCAAAGCACTGGAGTGATTTACAAAGTGAAATTCCACTGGCTCACTGGACTTTGTGGATAAAAGGAGCTCAATTAACGACTCAGAGTCACAAGATTTGATCTTTTCCTTTTCCTTTTCCAGATTCAAATAAAGACTCTCTCTGGTGACAGTAGCCGGAAGTATCATTTAAGTTTTTCTATTACTATATTTACTCAGATATAAGATGAGCGAGGAAAATGGTCCTTGTCTGACATCTGTATACAAGGAAACCTCATTAAATACATTGTTTAGCATTAAACTGCTGCCAAAGGCAGCATGGGTTCAATAATGGAAAACAACTATGAAATAAATTACATACAGCCAACACTGAGCATGACTATAAGACACATGGCCTATATGGGGCAAATATACTGATTGTCAGTGGCCCTTAAAAAAACCCAAGAGTTTATCTAGCAGGAAACAGGCACTGGGGTAGTGTCCACCAGGGTTTGAATTACACTTTGACTCGTGGGGGGCGGTCCTGCAAAACAAATTAAACTGGTTTATTGGAAGGAGCAATCCAATTGGAGACCCCCCCCCCCAGTTATGATTTTAAAATATCCAATTGGAGACACCCCCCCAGGTTATGATTTTAAAATCTTACAGGGGGCTCTCATGTCTTATGAGGGGACTCAGCCCCCCCCAAACTCCCCCATAAGTCACACCCTAATGTCCACTGTGCTCAAGGGGGGCGTGGACCGCACCTGCAGCTGCATCATACCACACCACCCTGGTGAGCTCTGCTGCATGCACCCGCTGCACTCCCCTGCCCTCTTTCCACCCCAGCCATCTCCTGGGACCTAGACTGTGGGCAGCCCTCCCACACATACACCCACACTGTTCCAGACACAATATATAGGAGTAAGACTTTATTCTGAGCTATTATGCAATCACCTCTATATATACTGCTCAAAAAAAACCATTAAAATATGTTATAGTAGATGTTTGATTTTTAGTATATGATTTGGTTTTTTTTATCTATAATTTGTTAAAATGATATCTTTTAAAAGATTTTATGTGTGTGGTCCTCAACAGCTCACCAAAATTCATTAAGTGACCCGCATCCAAATCCCAAACCTCTGGGCTTGGATCTGCAAGTAGGATGCCCGCCAAAGGTTTTGGAAACATTTGAAGCCCCAGATGGGGGTGGAGGATGTTTGCCTGTAGTAGGGCCACTTATGGATCTGGACTCTCAGATTTGGAATTTGTTTTGGCTAATTTGGCCTGGAATACATTTTTTTTTTAAGTTTGTACTATAAAAAAGTGCTGTTTATGGAGGACCTGTACTAAAACTTCCAGCAGTTTCCAAAAAAGGTAAAACGTATCAGATCTGGATAAACTAAGTCTACAGGTACTCAAAGTAATTTGCCTATATGTTTATTTCAATTTTAATTCTCATCTCCATGTGCTCAGGGAGAACAGGGCCTGACAGGAATGGGGAAGGGGCTGCAGGGGAAAGAAGTTGGAGGGAGAGAGGGCAAGGGGCCACCTAACTTACCCAGATTTATTTTCCCTGCTATATCAATGGGGAGGGGGGGAAATTCAAGGCAAACCTCTAAAAATTAGATTCTATATCTGGAAAATATCTGAAAAATTATAACAAATTTATAAATTTTCCAGATATAAAATCTAATTATTGGGGGTCATCTTATAATCAGGGTCATCTTATATTTAAGTAAATACGATATATGAACATCCACAAACAGATACATTTTAGCTTGAGGTTTGATGGCTGTTTTCATAGAGTACAGCAGTGTAAATAAGGCATCAAGCCCTTGAATTCCTGATATACAAATTCTTCACATAGCTTCATCTGCACAACAGACTGACAGCTAAGAACAAATAGACTTTTGTTTCCTTGCAAACAAAAAAAATCTGTTTCTGCACAACTAACATAATTCTCTACCACTTCCCTAGTATTGCAATATTAATATTTCTTTTCAATTAGTTTCTGAGTTTTCCCCTCTGACAGCAAAACAGTGGGAGCACCATAACAGGAACAAATATTATACCTTATCTGTGTGGGTGTTTAGATAGTTAATAGAATGAGTGCCACCTACTGGCACATCAATATATGGATGGAGCATTGTTCCTAAATTAAGTCCAGTTAGGGCTGGTCAAATATTTTCCATCAAAATTATTTTTCCGCAAAAAAACTGAATCATCCCATAAACAAATTTTGTGCAAATTTCTGCTTTCAATTGATTTTTTAAATATTATACCTGAAAATTGGAATATTTACATTTTCAGGCAAAATATTTTGAGATACACTGCCACTAAACCTTGACAGCCTCTGGATATAAAATACCTTTATTTATTTTTCTTTTATTTAGCTCTGGTTTTCCACATCTTTCCAAATGAACTGTGTTATGTTTCCATTTATCAAGTGTTGAGGTCTTTTAGTCCGGGCAAGTTTTTTCAATTGCTGCTTTACCATCATGTCCACAGACAGAACTATCTTTTTTGCTGATTTAGGGTTTTTTATATTATTACAAGATCACAAATGGTCATGGAGGCATAAGTTTTAAGGTCAGAAGGAACCATGATGATAACCTAATATGACCTTCTGCATAACACAGGCCAGAGAATTTTACCAAGAAGTTTCTGCCCGTGGCCTACAATTTTTGGTTCTGGCACATTTTCTAAAAAGATATCTACATAATTAGTTTACAGATTATAAGGCCAACATTTTATAACATTCTTCACTCAGTTAATATTGCTAACTAATGCATATCTTTTAGAAAAACATCCTGCTGATTGGAATATGCTCTGTATATTTTTTCAAGAGTTATTTACCCTCATTGCACAAAAAAAATGCTCATTTCTATTCTGAACTCATCTAGCTTCACTGTCCAGCTACCAGATCTTATGTTTTTTCTGAAAAATCATAAAGCCTTCCACTACAATAAACCTTTTTCCCATACAGAAATTTATTAATCATGATCAAGTCACCCCTTCACTTCCTCTTTACTAAACCAAAATGACTGAGCTTCTTTAGTGTTTCATTATAAGGCATTTTTGAGACTTTGAATCATTCCTCATCTTCTTTCTGAAGAATTCAGTTTTTTATCTCCTTTTTACAGTCAACATTTCCCCAGACCTAAAGCCCCATTGAGCTACTGCGGTTTAGGCACACCAGTTTCTGTAGCCAGCAGCCCACAATGGAGTGATGTAGCAGCCTCACACCTATGACTTCCCTGTCCAAGAGACCAGGTATTCACTCCCCGTGGGGTAGACTAGAGGCAGCCTTAGGCACAAGTCCAAACCAGGATTCAGCACCTCAAAGCTCTGGAGTCACAGCAAGATGCCTTAACCCAGTTGTTCTCAATCTTTTTAGACTCAAGGCACCCCTCCATAATTTCTGTGAATTGAGAAGCATTGTATTGCATCGTATTTCAAAAACAAATTTATTTATTACAGGTTTGACCTCCTTGCAGATCGGGCAGGCAGTGGGGATGGCGGAGGAACCAGGCAAGGAGAGCCTGAATCTAAGCCTGAACCTGCCTTTATTATCTGCTTATCTCCTCACACCTCGCCTATTCCTTCTTACTTCCACATGCTGCGGCACCCCAGGGTGTCCTGGCACTCCGATTGAAAATCACTGCCTTAACCACTCCACCAATGCACCTCTCTTTTCAAACCTGGATGAATATTTCAGCAATTACCAAGACCATACCCAGCAGATACAACACCTCCTTATTGCTGCTCAGTATGCCAGTCATAGTTATGCTAACACAAAGTCTGCCTTAGCTTCTTAGCCACCAGCACAGCAAGCACAGTGTTAGCTCATGGTCAGATGGTTTCCATCACCACTTCTTTTCTGAGTCATGGCTTTTCAACACAAAGTCGTTCATTCTAGAAATGTGACCTTTGTTCTTGGTTCCTAGAAGAACCACCTTACATTTAATAGTATTAAAGTGCATATTATTCAAGTGATTCCAGCTTATCATGTGATAAAGATCACTGGGCACACCTATAAGAGATGCTTTGCTACACAGCAGACTAATCTACTGAGCAGTAAAGTGTCACCATGGACATATGCAGGGCATTTACCATGCAGTATATTAGGCTAATGCACAGTTAGCTAGTACCTGTAAATACAGGTACTGGATTAATTGTGCAGTAGTTACTGTACAGTAGTGATCATTTAGATGCTGACTGGGAGCAAATATGAGCAAATTCCCCAGCCCCTGATTGCTCTCTGGAGCTGGCAGCTTTGCACCGTGCCATGCAGAGCTGCTCCAGGGGCAGGCCGGGGGCTGGGAACACAAGCAAGGCAGTGCTCAGTGAGCCCTGTGCCCCAGTTCCCAGCAGGAGGCTCTCAGGCAGCTGTCCCACACCCAGGACAGCTCCCAGAAAACCTGCCAGCAGGTGAGCCCTGGCCAGCAGGGGGCTTACTGACAGCTATGTGTTCTGATGGACACAGGGTCAGGAGAGCTCTGCTCACTGTAGGGGCAACTGTTTTCTGGCCCCATGCACATCAGGTCCCCTCCTGATGTGCACAAGGTCAGGAAACATCTGCTGCTGCAGTTGGCAGAGCTCTCCTGTCCCCATATGCTTTGGGATAGGTCCCATGCCCCTTGCCAGCCCTTGGACTAGCACCCGGGAGAGCCTAGAGCTCTGTATCAGGCTGCTCCCATTAGGGGGAAATCTGCTCCCAATAGGTTACACATGTAGATGTGCTCCTGGGGAAAGCTTACAGTGCAATATTTTACTGTACAGTAAGCCTAACGCAAATTATTAGCACATATAGACGTCCCCACTGTGGAAGTGACTTCACCTCATCATTTTCTACCCCTCTTCACATTTTTGTCATCTTCAGAATTGACTGGCACTGATTTTATATTTTCTTCCTGATCTGTGGCAAGCCTTTCAAATAACACTGGGCCAAGAACAGCTTCCTCCATGCAGAACCTAAGGAAGAAGGGCCCCCACTGGACAATGATTCCCCACTTGCAAATTCTTTTTCACATTATCCAATTTTTAATCAGTGCAGCCTACAAGTTATGCAGTGATAACTTTCATCAGAGTTCAAGGCCATACTGAGTCAAATTCGTCACAGAAGGCTAAGTATATTATGGTTAGTCCTCAGCAAACTAAGGTTTGTGCTCCTATGACAACATCTTTTCATAAGATGATAATGATGTCACAGTTGACAGGCTAGTTGCACCTGTCCCCTTTCTGGACTCTCCACATACACTGCTGTGGGTGATCAGGCATCTTGCTCTTATTTCTTCTAAAATGGTATCCCAGAGTTTTCCCACTCCTAGACAGAGCACTGGACTGAATTACCCTGCCTGCTTAATCATTCATATTTAACAAGTTTGGCTGAGTTTAGCAGGTATGATCTTCCCTTCTGGAGCCAATGGGAGCATCTACACGTGCCCCCCATTGCGCAGTTGTTACTGCGCCATCATTTAGTACTTGCTTTAGGAAGTACTAAATGATGGTGCAGTAACAGTTGCTACTGCGCCATCCCAGCAGTGTATGGTTATTTTTAGCAGCTATGTCACTGTAGTGACATGCTATACTGAGGTAGCTCATCACTATGTCGATGTAGCACCGGCATCATGGTTTGTGCCTGCCAATGCTACATTGACATAGCATCTCGTGTAGATCCGCCCTGTAATTTGGAGGGAATAGAGTGAATGACCTGACAACTTTCTTCAGACCCAAGGAATATTGTTTGTTTCAATGCTAGGAACAAAGCACAGGGAGAAAATGTGCTTGTAGACTGCTGCTTTAAAATTCTCTCACCTCCAGGTTTAGCATTCCTTCATGGTGGCCTTGGCATACCTACCTTCTTCAGACACAGGGCCTTATCTTTCATATTCTGCTTTCTCCATATAATTCTCCAAAAACTACCTCTTTGCTTGAGAGAGTCCCTTCCTAAACTGCTTTGTCCTTTATCAGTACTCTGACTATGGCCCTGCTCATCAAAACCAGCTCTATTAGTTGGCTGGAGTCAGAAGGTAGAACCTGTGCACACCTAGTAGGTCAGGAAATGTCTGTTAAAGCCCCCATGTGCCTACAGGAAAAGGAGGGGTTGGCTTATTTTGATTCCTGAGCTTTTTGTGAGCCCAAGATGTCTCATCTGAAAAGAACCCTTTCTTCTCTCTCAAATTCTGGAGGCAAGAGAGGGAACTGCAAATGACCATTTCCTTGTTTATTCTTAGCTCTGGTAGATATTTATGTAGCCTGGGTACACCAGGCAGGGTGCTGAGGAAGGGGTCAGCTACTAGAGCGGCTTCCTCCCCTCTCTATACAGCTAGGCCAAAACTAAATACTTAACTATGTACAATTTATTAAAAGAATAAATTGACACTTAATATAAAACATAAAATATTTACAAGGCTTAACATATAATGCTATATATAATATTCCACAATTCACATATAATACCAAATATGAACCAAATCACTTACAACCTATACAACACAATTAACACATAGGGATATTAACCTATATAAACCAAGTAAATTAACAGCAATATTTCTTTAAACCTTAACAAATAATGATACCAATATACACATTGAGGCATTAAAACATATAAACCCCCTTAAAGAATACCCTAAGCTATATAGTCCTTAAGACAATGACAACCTCAAAATAGGGAGTGCACTCAGCACCTCCCTGAAGGATTTCCCTGAAGCCCCTCCCCTTTAGGGCCCTGGGATGTGGACATGCCCCTCCCGCAATGGAGGGTGGAAGCGGCAGACCCTCCTCACCCATGTCAGCCTCCCTTGCAGGGCCCGCTTCCCCAGTAACTCATGCGTCCTTTCTGGAGATGTCAAGACTCATGCCATGGTGGCCAATCCCACAAGAGCCTCTCCCCAGCGGCGCCTTCAGCTCTCCTCGATGGCCCAGTGCTCCGCACTGGGCAGCCCAGGGCTCTCCGTCTCTCGTGGGAGCCAAGCCCTTGCAGGCTCCAACTCCCAGGTCTCACACCAGGGGTTCTCCCCTTTCCCGGGCCCTGCTCTGGGCACTGGGGCTCTTTTAGTTAAAGGTGGAGCTGCACTGCAGGGCTCTGGTCACTCAGCCTAGGGCTGGGGCTAATGTGAGCAGCCACGAGCTGCTTCCAAGGCAGTTCCCTGTGCACCGACCTGCGCACCGGATGAAGCCTAAGCAGCTGCAAGCTGCACCCAGGGCAAATTCTCCGTGCGCCGACCTGCGCACCAGGTGAGGCCCAAGCAGCTGTGAGCTGCTCCCAGGCCGGGCTCTCCATGTACTGATCCACGCACTATGTGGAGCCCGAGCAGCCTCGAGCTGCTTCCAGGGCTAGCTCCCCGTGAGCTGACCCATGCACCACTGAAGCTCAAGCAGGGTCCCAAGGACAGCCATCTTTGGAGCTCCTCTCTCCTCGCCATCCCTCATCGTCTCTCCCCAGCCTGCCAAGCATGTTCCCCTTTTATACTCTTCAGGGGCTCCACCCCTGAAGTTCTCCAGACGAGACTAGCGCAGTTCTGATTCAGGTCCAGCTGCTCCTTGCGCCCCTCCCTTCCGAAAAGGGTGTGGTATTGTTTCTCTTTGCTGTCTCCAGATTGGTGGATGAGCTCCACCAATCAAACAGCAGACTCTTGAGCCTGTGACTCTACCCAAGCCCTGAGAAAGGTAAGCCTGCTGCATTTAGATACCACAATGTGGTATAAGTATCAGAATGGAATTGAAAGGTACCATAAAAATGAGATCATTACCATTCTAAGATTAGCTACCTTCATTTGGGAGATGGTTGTGATTTGGAGTCTCATGAAATACCAAATATAGGTACATGCTTCGTTAAAGCATTTATGTTTTGTCTGGAAACTGGTTCCACCCAAGAAAGTCCATTACTGACTCCATAAGGCATGTTTGCAATAAAAATATACTAGCTATGGACAGAAACACAAATAAATGTTGATGGACTAACCCAAACTAATTACTAGTTGTTTGCTTCCCTGTGTCAATCACAAACAACTTTGGCTGTGCTCCCTGCACAGCCATTTGTTCCCTGTTTGTCTTACTGTTTTGGAAAATAACAATACCTAAGAAATAAATATGACATGTGAAAAGAAAATGTAGTGTATATGGTAATAAAAATGATGCTTTTATATTTATTTTGACCTGGTTTGTTATGTTTTGAAACAAACAGTCTCCTTGTATGCAGACGCTGGCAGCCGTTTTGTTCTCAAAGCTGGGGTAGCCTGTGAGAGAGGACACATATACATCCTCATTCCAGAGTTTCTTATAGAAATTTCTATTCTGTTTTTTCCTGTTATTGTCCTGATATAATCAAACATGGAAGTAATTTTAAACTGCACATATTTCTCTGCGTCTGGAGACATACCAGAAATTCTTTTTTAAGATAATTTAGATTTCTTTATCTGCATGTTTACCTAAAAGGAAAATGATACCAGGAAGTTTAGGGGCCACATGCCCCCATTGCCTTTCCAGATCTTATCCAGACTGTACATCTGCACTATGCAGTGGTTCTAGCTACCATCCTTCCCAGGTAGTGGAACTGTTTTAGCCAGCCACTTCCAGACCTTATTAAAGCCCATTTAATAGCATGCACTTGTCCATGCTTGCTCACAACTTACCAGGCCATTTATATTTGTCTAATTCTTTTAACCAGTGAAATGCCTGTTTAAATACAAGAATAAACTTGGCACACACATGCACACACATTTGCACATGTGCGCATTACAAACAGGATGCACCCAAGAATGTATTTGTAAGACTGCTAACCCCAGAACTTGGAGAAATCGTGAAAATATCTTTGTAAGCAAAAAAATTATCATGCTTTTCCATCTGTCTTCTGAACTCTCTTCACATCCCCAGTCCCTCTGAAGCTGTGTCAGCACTACCGCCTTTCCCCACTTTGACAGAGTGGGGAGATTTTAAGAGCTCTCTTCTGCCAGCTGCCTGATGAAGTGGAGATTCCAGACCCTCCCCAAGCCTCACTGTTCCAGTTAATTAATGAGTGTCACCCGCAACATACAGACACATACCTGCCCAGACAATTAGCTATACCCCCAGCCTATACCCCCATCCCACAGTCAGCAGAAACCCCTTCTTTGACCAAAACCCTTCTTCATCCAGGTGGAGCCACTTTGCTCTATCAAAGCTGTCTTTGTAACTGTGGTTTTCCAAACACATCCCCATTGAAAAGAAGTAAGCTGCCCCTGTATGTAAAGACCCACGAACAAGAGACAGTAAATCTAACTAATGAACACCCTGAGGAAATAACCTGAACTACAGATAGGAAGATTTTTCTCTCTTCTTTCTAGAGTACTGTGAGGCAGTGGGTGCATCTACACGAGATGCTTTACTGTGCAGTAGCATAGTTTACTATGTAGTAAGCATGTGTCTACATGTGCACATGCTTTCTGTGCAGTAAACCTTGCTAATCACAAGTGAATTTGCTACCTTCAAATGCAAGTAGCAAAATTACTTGTGATTACTTACTGCACAGTAGTGCTCATGTAAACACCTGACTGGGAGCAAATCTGCTCCTGGCCAGCCGGCCACTAGGGTGCGGGACATTGCTCCCTGCCCCAGGGAGCTGTATGCTGCCAGGGCAGGCTCTGCCACCAGAGCCCGGATGGAGACCATGTCTCTGTGGCAGGGCACTGTTGGTGCCTGCCAATTTAAGGGCTGGAGCAGACAGCAGCCAGATGCTTGAGTACAGCAGCCATTTTGAGACCCTGGATATATATATAGGGTGAAGCAGCAATTTGCTTCTGGCAGCTGTGAGAGAGACATCAGTCGGCTGAGCTGAGGCTCAGGAACATCTTAGAGGTTTATGGGCTGGGGCTATGGGGATGGAAGAGGCTCCAGGTTGTGGGCATGACCTAAAACTGCACCCTGCCAGGGATCGGTGGCCTGGTGGGGCTCTTCATGGTGGAACAGTCCCACAGAAATGCCAGGCCAGTTACCACCCCGGTGAAAGGCGGGTCAGGGGCACCTAATAAACTCCAGCCCCCACCCCTGCAGCCAGCCCTTCACTCCTGCCTTTCTTTCTTCTGGCTCTACTCCAAGGCTGGGTCCCCATCTGCAGGACTCATGGCCAGCACAAGGCTGAGTATGCCCGGCCTGGGCTCCAGGGGTAATGGCTGACCCTGAGCCCCTTCCTGTTGAACTTGAGATAGGGATGCTTCACCTGGCTCCCAACTGACGCTGACACCCGTTCTTGATGGGGCAGTGTCATTTGGTATGCCAGGTAGCTCTTCGGCAAGCTTGGCATCTCACCTCCTGCCTTCCCCTTTGCACCCAGCTTCTGCCGGGGTTTTTAAATCTCCCACGGTGGTGGTCGCAGCTGATGTCATCAGTCAGCCACCACCCAGCTTGATTGACAGCCACTTGAAAAGCCAGCACAATGTCAGCTCGCATGGCTCCTTCCTGTTCCTATCCTGTCCCTCCGGTATGTTTTGAGTGGGGCCAGGGTCCCTGAGCCCTCCACCGGGAGTGGGGTCTGTCCCCGGCACTTCTGGACCCTGAGGACAACTCCCACCACCACAGGAGGCGATCAGCTAAACAGAGAAACAGAGGGAGTGGAACATCTGTCAGGGAATGCCCAGCATGGAGGATACAGAATGCAGCTGTTCATCACCAAGTTGAGCTGTTCTCAAAAGAACAGCAGTTAAACTTATAGAATGATAAAATTGTTGCTCAGCCTATTGTTCTGCTGTTCCCTTCAGTTCCCTGGGGCCAATGTAACAATTTATACATAACACTCTTAAAGGTATCCACACATCTTCCCCCTTTACGTGTAACATATCCCATGTAATACTAACATTGGACGTTTTGTTCAACCGATAGTTAAAGCACATTTTAACAGGTCTCTCTTAGTCTTTGTGTTGGCTTTTTGGCTCTTAGTGATCTTCTCACTTCCTCTGCATTTTCAATCTGGTGGTTGCACCAGATGAAAAAGCAGACCTTTTTAACAAATTCTTTGCCTCCATTTTTCTGAGCAGGAACTAGGATTTCTCCCCCACCAGGATTCAGGACAGACTCAGGAGTGACTCTGTCAGGCCTAGGGTAAGGGAGGACCGAGTTAGGAAACTTCTGGAGGGGCTGGACATGTTCAAATCAGCAGGTCCAGACGCTCTCCACCCTAGGGTGCTGAGGGAATTGGCAAGGGTCATTGCGGAGCCCCTGGCACGGCTTTACAAGCACTCATGGTGCTCTGGCCAGGTGCCAGAAGACTGGAAGAAGGCCAATGTGGTCCCCATTTTCAAAAAAGGGAGGAAGGAGGCAACTATAGGCCTGTTAGTCTTATTTCGGTCCTGGGGAAGCTCTTTGAAAAAATTATCCAGGAGCATATCTGGGAGGGACCAGCAGTGGGGAAGATGCTCAAGAGCAACCAGCATGGGTTCATTAAGGGCAGGTCCTGTCAGACCAACCTGATGGCCTTCTATGATCAGGTCACAGAATCATTAGATGCAGGTGTCATGGTGGATGTAGTCTTTCTGGACTTCAGCAAGGCCTTTGACATGGTCTCCCACCCCATTCTCATTAAAAAACTAGGTGACTGTGGCATTGATGCCTACACAGTCAGATGGGTTGCCAATTGGCATGAGGGCCGTACCAAGAGAGTGGTGGTGAATGGGTCATATTTGACCTGGAGGGATGTGGGCAGTGGAGTCCCCCAGGGCTCAGTCCTCGGGCCTGTACTGTTCAATTTCTTTATCAGCAACTTGAATGAGGGGGTGAAAAGCACCCTGTTCAAATTCACTCATGACACCAAGATTTGGGGCGAGGTGGGCACACTAGAAGGGAGGAACAAGATACAACTAGACCTGGACAGGTTACAGGAGTGGATGAATGTGAATAGGATGGGATTCAATACTAACAGGTGCAGGGTACTGCACTTGGGCAGGAAGAACCAGCAGCATACCTATAGGCTGGGGAACTCCCTTCTCATCAGCACAGAGGCAGAAAGAGATCTTGGAGTCATTATCAATTCTAAAATGAACATAGGCTGCCAATGTGAGGACACAGTCAGCAAGCCTAACCGCACCTTGTCATGCATCCACAGATGCATCATGAGCAGGTCCAAGGAGGTGATCCTCCTCCTCTATGTGACACTGATCAGGCCACAGCTGGAGTACTGTGTCCAGTTCTGGGCGCCGCACTTCAGAAGGAATAAGGCCAGCATTGAGAGGGTCCAGAGGAGGGCCACTCGCATGATCGGGGTCAGCAGGACAGGCCCTATGAGGAGAGGCTACAGGACCTGGACCTGTTCAGCCTTCACAAGAGAAGGCTGAGAGGGGACCTAGTGGCCATCTATAAACTTACCAGGGGGAACCAGAGGGGAATGGGTGAGACCCTGTTCTCCCGAGCAACTCCCAGAGTAACAAGGAATAACGGCCACAAGTTAACTGAGAGTAGGTTCAGGCTAGACATCAGGAAGCACTACTTCACAGTCAGGGCAGCCAGGATCTGGAACCAGCTTCCAAGGGAAGTGGTGCTGGCTCCTACCTTAGGGGTCTTTAAAAGGAGGCTTGATAACTACCTAACTGGGGTCATATGAGCCCAGTATTCATTCCTGCCCAGGGCAGGGGGTCAGACTTGATGATCTGCTCAGGTCCCCTCCGACCCTACATCTATGAATCTATGAAACCCTTATTGGTTCAGTTCTTGTTTGGTTTCCTTGTTCAAATGTCTCTACTTGCATGTCATTTTTAATCTCCTCTGTCATTTTGTGCTGCTTTGATGTTATCTCTGTTTCCTGTCATGAATCTCATAACGCTGCTTCTTTTATCCCCGCTACAAGCTGCAAGTGTCATTTAGTCCATCTGAACATGTGTCCTTCCAGTGTGACTACTTGATAGGATCTGGGAGCTACTTGATGGAAAACTAGTGCTTCTTGTTTCCACGTTTATTCATCTAAAATAAGCACCATATCTTTGTTGTGCAGTTGTGGTAACTCCCTGCAACCCCTCTCTTAGTACCATTTTTGTTTAAGTTTGTTGAGTTTTTAAAAATATTTTCATGTCTTGCTTTTCATTATAATGAGCATCATCCACAATATTTGGCAGCCTGGTTTTGAATTTCCTGTTAAACAGTAGGACTGTGCGAAGCGGCAAGTATTTGATTCTGATTCAGCTGATTTGGAGGGATAGCGATTCGATTTGGTGATTCGAGTCACTGTCCCGATTCGATTCAGCCAAATCGGATTCAAAGATTCAGTGCCAATTCGGTGATTTGGCCATAGACTATAATGGGGAAATCACTAAAATACCTACAACTTTGTCAATTTTTTGCATATTTGGATGAAAACAGCGGGGAAGATAGCCCCTTCTAAGGGCATGAAGCCTGCCAAGTTTCAAGGAGATAGGTGCAGGGGTTTCTGTGAAAGCACCCCTCAAACTGTTGAAAGAAAAACTTGTATCACTTGTGTGTGTTAAAGAGTGTAGGTTGTAGCCATGTTGGTCTAAGGACATAGGCAGATGAGGTTCTTTGGGTCAATCTGATATCTTATTAGACCAACTGAATAGTTGGAAAAATATATCTTAGCAAGCTTTCGGGTTTAAAAACCCTTCATCAGGCTAAGGAAGCATCTGCAGTTGGTGTGT
>NW_005842279.1:343188-349116 GCF_000455745.1 Alligator sinensis
CTGGATGGAATGAATAGTAAAGAAGCCAGAGGCTGGGCTGCATGCAAGAAAGCCAGCTAGTGAAAATGTAAATTGAGGTATCAGGGGGCGAGAGACAGGCTGGGAGTTGAGGGGGGGGAGGGGAAGGGGATGTAGCAGATAAACAGTGGAGAGGTGCCTGGGAAGTCAGATGTCAGGCAGGTTTTGCATTTCTTGTCATGGCATGGTCTGGATCCATTTGGTGTGTTTTGGGCTGTAAGAAGTTTGCTTCTGGTGATGAGGTTAGCAAGGTTCAGTGCTTGTTTGAATTTACAAAACACTTTTCACAGACAAGCCTATAAACTTCACTTCATCAACCTCCTGGGTACAAAACAATCATAGTCTAAATATAGACATTGGATTTATGACACATTATAACCTGCCTGACATCTGACTCCCCAGGTACCTCTCCGCTATTTACCTGCTAAATTCATCCTGTAGCAAAACCCCCCAGTTTTTCTTTTTTTTTTAAATGCATTCGCTCCCCTTCCCTAACCATTTCTAACTTTCTTTCTGACCTCTCTATCCCTTACAAGTAGTTATTAGTAGTATTAGGTAAGCTAAGTTCTTATATTCCCTTATGACAAGCCTCCCCTTTTTTTTTATATTGTAAATAATGTTTTGTTAGGTTTGTATTGATTTTTACTGTTATATATTGTATTATTATCATTTTCATATTGATTTTTATTGTTTCATATGGATATTGTATGGTTTAGGCCCGTGTTTGTAAGTGAACCAAAGTCATGTCAAGTTTCCATTTTATATATCAAGCCTCCACCTTGTCCTCTGCCTGGGCATCCCATGTTGCAACTGTATGAGTCACGTACCCCTCCCATGTAAATTGGTTCCCAGATGAATGAGAGTGATTGATTGGGAATTATTGAAATACAATGGTAGCAGGCCTCTACTGAATGGCCTCTAACGACTGGGCCATCACCTCGCATTGATTCATCCAGGAACCATGGACCTCACCCAGGAACAGAGACAAGAACCCAGCATTTGTCAAGCATACCTCAGGTCAGATCTGAGCTGCCTGCCTGCTCTCACCCTCACAACTCCACTACAACCAGTAAGCCTCAAACCTCTCAAAGATTTTACAGGACTGGGCTTTCCCGAGCGCAGAACTGTGTGCGCACAGTGGCTTTCCCCAGCCACTGTGTGCACAGTGGCTGAAGGTTATCAGGCACCCCTTACCTGCCTTTCACCAGGGAGGTTCACAGTCCTGGCATTTCCTGGGGCTGCTGCACCACTGCGTCCTACCAGCCCTCCCTACCTTTGCAGGGTTTAGTTTTAGGTCATTCCAAGGACCTGGGGCCTCCTCCTTCCCCATAGCCCCAGCACATACCTCCAAGTTCATCCTGGCACAGGAGCTCATCAGGGAGATGTTCTTCCCCTGCTGGCTGATGATAAACTAAACTGCCACCTCCAGCTCTTAGCAGGGCATTAAATAGTTCTGAAAGCAAATGAAAAAGGAAATAGGTGCGGAGTGAGGAGGGTGGCACTCACTCCATCTGCATGTGGAGCTTAGGGAACTCCAGCAGTGGGAGGTTCACCTTCAGGAACACCAACTGCTCCACCAAACCAGGATCAGAGGTGCAGTGGGATGTCACAACATCCCCAGCAATGCTGAACACCCTCTCACTTGGAACACTGGTTGGTGGACAAGACAGGTGTTCCTGGGCAACTGTGGCCAGATTCTGCCACACGTGACTGCGGGTTGCCCAATAGGCCAAGGAGTCGCAGTGCAGCAGCTCTACGTCCTTGGCAAGATAGGTAGCCACCAAGGCCTCTGCGCTACCTGCCGGATGGTGGGTGGGGTCCGGTGCCTCTGGACCCCAATGTTGAAGCCATGCCCTTGGCCCACATTGGCAGTGGCTGTGGTGGAGGAGATTGGCTGGTGGTTGGAGTGCTAGCAGAGGAAAGTGGACCCCCTCTTCGACATCCCCCTGCCTCTGCCTTTCTGCCTCCCTCACCCTGTTCAGCAAAACCCTTGATCACTGGAAGGAGGTTCTGGTGCTGCAGATGCTCCCCTTCACTCTTGGATCACACATGTCCACCAACACATGGCCCGAACTGGACCGCAACGGATCCAGCCGTTTTTTGATGGCTGGTAGTGGTAGTGATGGTGCCATCACTGGGAGCCCTGTCCCCCTCCAAGGCATCTCTGACTATGAAGTGAAACTTGTATGCCACACAGCAGATGCCAACCATCGCAGACCACTTTCACCATATTAGCCCTGTTATCAGTGACCATGAACTCCCTTGCCATGTGGGACTCATCCATCACCTCAGCTTGAAGAGCCCACCGACACCCTGACTGATTGCACCAGCGCCCTGTGAGAGAGGTAGGCATGATCTCCACCCCAGCTGCTCCAGATGTTCGAGGTGAGGTGCAAAACTACCTGTGGCCCTGCCTTCCACAGCTCCTCCCTCAAGTACTCCCTGCATGGCTCATACAAGGAGGGGACCGCCATCCTCTAAAGGTAGTGTTGTGCAGGCACTTGGTAGGATGGGGCCATGAGCACCAGGAGCCACCTGAACCTTGGACATTCAACAAAGGAGAAGGGTTTGCCATCCAGAGCAAGCATCTCCCCAATGCTCTGAGTGACCTCACTTGCCTTGGGAACGCACCCCACTTCGTCTCTGCCTTTCCCCCACTGGTCCAGTGTGGCCTGCCTCTGCTTCTTGGGGATGGGGGCTTTGGAACAAGAGGGAAACTTCTTTTTGGGCATGCTTCCACTGGTGCCAGGCTGAGGAGGAACAAGGGTAAGGGGGTGCTGCCTCCTGAGATGCAGCAACATTGCTGTGTTGCTGAAGTGTTTCATCTCTCCAGAAGAAGTGCCCCTGCCTCTAGGGGAACTTTGAAGGGTGTGAAACACATTCAGGTTCCCCCTCCTTCCCCAAAATTTCCTTAGCTATGGCACTCAGCTCCTCTCCTTCCAGATCCAGCTTCTCCTCTGGCACTGGAAGGCTCACACTAGAAACTGAAATTGGACTGGAGATTGTCATGCTGGTGCTGATGGTTATTACTGGTGTTACTGGAGGTGGTGCAGGTGCAGACACTGCTCCCACCTCCTTGCTCCCAGTAGCAGCAAAAGATTCATTTCTGCCAGGAAAGAGGGTGTGTCTATGTTTGGGGGTGGGAGGGTAGGAACTTGCAGCTCTCCCTCTGCCCCTTCTCCCTCCTTTGCCAGAAGACCTGGCACCTGGCCTGTCCAGCACTCTTCATTTTTGATATGCTACAAAAAGTGTGTGTGTGTGTGTGTGTGTGTGTGTGTACGCGTTGCTTTCCTGCACAGTGATGACACACTGTCAGGAAAAACACAGATTTCTTTTTGTGTGGGGGAAAAAAAACAGACTAACAAGAACAAGTAAGAGGATTTGGGGGAAAGAATAAGTTGGAAGGGATAACAATAGGGATGGTAGACAAGGGTAAGTAGAAAAGGATTGGATACAACTTGCTAGCAAAAGACTGGCTAGTGCTACCAAGCCAGAACCTTCCAGATGCTGCTGCTGCAAGACAGACACAGCTCACAAAAGGCGCAGAAACAGATCATTTCACATGCAGCCTTGTATGTTGTTTCTACATCCCTCCCTCCAAGAGCACTGTGATTGCAAGGGAACTCAGGGAAAGATCACAGACACTGGCCAGCTACAGATGTCAATATTGGAGAATTCTTTCCCCCTCCTCTTCCTCCTCCCTCTTCTCAGTTTCTGTTTCCTGCAAGCCTGCCTTCCGAATTGCTTCAGATGCTTCCGATTCAATTCGGACCTTTTAATCGGTCTTCTGATTCAATTCGGATTCAGAGATTCAGCTGCTGAATCAGGCCAAATCTCCTCTGAATTGAATTGGCTACTGAAGCTTCATACAGCCCTATTAAACAGCATTTCTGCAGGGGACAATCTATGTTTCATGGGTGTTGCCCTGTAATTTAAGAGTAACAGGTAAACATTGATATGCAAATCTTTAGCTTTTTTCAATTTCTTCACTATTTGTACTCCATTTTCCACTAGGCCATTGGATTGTGGGTATTTAGGAATTGAAGTGATGTGACAGAATCCATATTTGTTTGCAAACTCTTTGGCTAGGATGTCATAGGCTTGCTGGGCACTGTAAGTGTATCAATTCAGTTGCAGGCTGACCGAGTACTGCAACTGTATCAGCCACTGGGCTGTTTGGTTCAGGATCAAAGAGGTGATGTTGGGAGTGAAGCAATGACAAGTTTTACTTATGACAGTAAAAATGAATTTTACTTATAACAACAAAAGATATAGTTTGCACTTATAGCAGTTAATAAAAAGATTAAGCTAATAAAACAGACAACATAACAATAAAAGTTTAAAATTGGCAGTGATAATAAAAACAGACAGACAAATTAACAAAGAGTTCCCACTTGGTTAGCAATTTAATCGATAGTCCCTCAGTCAGGTACGCGTCAAGTTGATTCAGCAAAGTCAGGCATCCCCGATCCACGCTGTCGGAGGGAAATACCAGGGAAAAATCCCTCAGTCAGGATCTGGTCTTCACTCACACTGGGAGTAAGAGATCCAGGGGCATGGGACAGCAATGACTACTCTATTCCATCCTTCCTGCTGGTCACTTAACGTGCATGTTCTTTTATATCCTGTCTATGCTAATCTGTTGGCTTCAGAGCTACTCATAATCCTACCCTATAGCTGTTACCCTATGGGGTTAAAAGATGTTAGAAATTATTATAATAGGTTACTGCCCAAGCTTGGGTTTACCCAATAAGCAAATCACACCACATCACTTTGGGGTTTGAGATTAGCATATTTTCCACCTAAATTCAACCTACTTGAATAATTTAACATACATTAATTATACCTTATGGTTAGGTTTGTTAATCTTACTGACCCTAAGCAAAAGTGTGTTAAATCAGCTAAGTCTGCAGTTATATTCTTTAGTTTTGTTTTGTTTTTAAAGCTTATGTTTGTCTCATGATTAGTGCAAACAGTTATATATATATTTTTATGGTTATACTCTAGACAGGCAGGAAACAGTTTCAGGAATCAGTTTCATAAGCTCTATTTCAGATGCTCAAAAAGCAGATTTCTTTTTGCTATAAGTTGCTCATTAACCCTTCTGGTTCTGGCCATCACACTAGGGACAGACATTCAAAAAGCCAGGACCTGAATTGATTCAATCTTTGCAGGTTAATCTAACCTGCAAAGCTTGAACCGATTTGGAGGTAGATCTACATTCCTTTTTCATTCCAGAAATGCAGGCAAAAGCCTGCAGTGGCTCAGGTTTGAAGCTGGAGGGCACTAAAGCAGCCCTCCCTTCCCTTCCATACCACTGAGCTGAGATGGGGCGTGGCCAGGCCCCAGCAGGATGCTCTGATTAGCCTAGCAGGGAATTGATAACAGTGTTTATCACCCCCAACTCAGTCTTTATTATCCCATTAAGAAAACAACAAAGGGACATTACCAACTACCTATTGATTCTGCCCTTGTCACAGCATGGACCAGAGCCAGCATGTGGGCTGTTGGATAATACAGATACCTCTCCACAAGGCAGAAGGGAGGAGGAATTCCTGATTAGCAGGGAGTGGTGAGGGAGAGTGGGAGCAGCAGCTTGCAAGTCTCTGCCAGAGCTGCAGTCAGGGAGCACAGAGGAGGGGCCAGCTCTGCTGTGGAACAGAGAGCCACACCCAGCCCAGAGAGCATGCTGGGATGCTGGGGGAGTCTGGCTTATCTTAAACTAGCAGGGTGTCTGGGACAGACATTGCATAAACCGGTTTGAGCCAAATCAATGAAGTCTGACAAAAACAAGATGCGTTTCAATACGGACAAGTGCAGGGTGCTGCACTTGGGCAGTAGTAACCAGCAGCACACTTATAAGATGGGAAACTCCCTTCTTGAGAGCATGGAGGCAGAAAGGGATCTTGG
>NW_005842279.1:349623-364336 GCF_000455745.1 Alligator sinensis
AGGTCCCTTCCGACCCTACTTCTATGATACTACATTCAACCAAGTTTCTCTCAAACCAGTTTCAGCCATTTTCAAACTGGTTTATGTGCACGGAATAGCAGTTCTGTTACAAGTTTAAACCACTTTCTGATCACTTAAACCAGTTTGTGTGTAATGTTTGTCCCTAGCCCTGAAAATCAAGACAGTTGAATTGAGGTCTGTTCTCACAAGTGGAGGAATCCCATGTCTAACAAAAATCAATTTGATGCGAGTTATGACATGGTTTGTTATTGTACTTTCAAGCAGTGCAATTTGAGGATGGTAAGAATAATAATCCAGTACTAATAGCTATTTTTTTTCCTGTGTGCATGAATACCACTTGATACCACGGAGCTATGGGCTCCTCCATGACCATTGTGGACTCTTTTCTTTGTGCTGATCTGTACTTACGCATGCTGTACAAGCCTTTACAGCACCTTCCATGTCATTATTTATGTTGGGCCAATATAGAGTATCCTTTGCATTTTTTAATGCTTAGATGCCCCTCATGTATTCTGTTTAACATGTCTTCCTTTAGCATTACTGGAACAAGTCCTGAACCTTTGAATAAAATGCCATCCAGTAGTCACAGCTCTTTCTTAAACTGAGTATAAAGGCTTGGTATACGTTTTCCAGGCCAACCAGCACAAATAACTTGCGGTAATGAATGTGGTGTCCTGAGCAATAGCTTCTGCAATTAGTGCCCACATTTTATCTGTGACAGGAATCGCTCTTTTAATTAGATTAACACATACGGTGTCGGCATCTGAAATTCGGTCATTTTCCATTGTGTCATATGCTCTGGACAATATAGCTACAGTAAGTACTGTATTTCACGGTGTATAGGCTCATGTGGTATACAAGTCAACCTCATTATTTTGATCCAAAAGGTTAGTTTTATAGGTCTGGTGTACAAGTCAACCTAATTTTTTGGTTCAGAACAATGGGGTCAACTTATACCAGCCCCTATGTGCCTTCACTATGGGCCAGGCACCCCGAGGGTGGATACATGCCACCATGCCACTCGCAGGGGACAGGGCTGGGCTTGCACAGCCCAGGCAGCACCAGTTGCAGGGGATGGGGCTGCACCAGCCGAATGTCAAGCCCACCCCCATCCCCATGAGTGGCACCGGGCTCAGCCCTATCCCCTGCAAGTGCACTATGGAGATGCTACTTGGGTGGGCAGTGAGCCTGTCCCCTGCAAGCGGTGCTGCCTGGGCTGTGCCAACTGAGCACCAAGCCTAGCACCACTTGCAGGGGATGGGGCCAGGCTTGGCACTTGACTGGCACAGCCCAGGGAACAAGGCCAGGCTCAGCACCCAGCCAAGAGGGGTGTTTCCATACTGACGGCAAGGCCCACAGGCTATGTTCAGGCTGGGCCTGGGACCCATGGCCTCTGGCAACAGGGATGCTGTCAGTAGATAAAGAAACTGGGGCAGGTCAGGGCCGGATTGAGCTGGACCGGGGGTGGGGAAGGGGGCAAAGTACTGATATGGTGTATAAGTCAAGGTGGAAAGTTTAAAAGGAAAATATTTTGGCTTTAAACCTCGACTTATACACTGTGAAATATGGTAGATGTTTTCCTGGTATATACTGTATGTCTACATCATACATTTGTAGTTGAAAGAAAAAAAAAAAAAGTCTCTGTAATCTGGGTGGTATGTCTGATAACCCTTTCTTTGCTATAGTTACCAAAGGTTTATGATCAGTTTCAGCATCACAGACTTACCATAGATGAATATATAAAATTTCTTACAGCCATACCAGAGCTAAACTTTCTCTCTCAATTTGTGCATATAGACACTGTGACTTCAAGAGTGCCCTAGATACATATACTACTGGTCTCCAGCTATCCCCATGTTTCTGAAGCAAAGCTGCTTCAATGCCTTCTTTAGAAGCATCTGTTGATAATTTAATGGGTCTTTTAAGGTCATAGTATTTTAGTACCACAGCTTGCATTATTTTTTCCTTCACGTTTTTAAATCCAGCTTCATGCTCATGTTCCCCTAACCACTGAACATTCTTTTGTAGGAGTGATCTAAAATGTTTCACCTGCTTTGCACTCCTTCCTTATCTGTAAGGACTGGCATGTTAGTAATGGCTTTAAACCCTTGCAGAATCAATTTGCACCTTTTTCTCAGAGAGCTTCTCTCTCATACAAGTTATTTCTTCGACCCTGCATTTGCATTTTAGTTTGTTCCGTTTCAAACCTGCTCTGTGAGCTCTCTCTAGTGCCTTTCTTAGCCTCAGGTCATGTTCTTCCATAGTATGCCCCCAAATGAATACATTGTCAATATAAACCATAGTTCCATCAAGACCTTCAAAAAAAATTGTTGCACCTTTCTGTGAAATACTTCAGATGCAGAACACAGTTTAAAAGGAGGCCTACGAAAGTAACACCTTCTGAAGAGAGTACTGAAGGTACATAATCTAGTGCCACTTTTCTAGACGCATGTAACAGGGTGCCATCTTCAGCAGCACTTGCCAAACACATGAGGGCACCCCTGAGTCTCTTATTCCACCTTTCCTTTGGGAACAAGCTCCCCTTCACTCACCTGCCACGTCTTGATGTTCTTTGGTTATTGAAGGGAAGGCTGCCCTAGGACTTCCCAGGTATGATCTATGCTCGCACTCACAAAGGTGAGGAGCTCTTGCCTTAAGGGCTAATTGCACGCTCCAGCCTTCCCTTAACGTGCCCTATGCCTCACATGTGTTATCTGTATGCCTCTGTTGGGGCTTCAGCCTACTCAGCTTCTACCCCTTTCTCTTTAGCTAGGCCCACCAGCCTAGACCCACTAGGTAGGGTCCAACTCTGAGACTCTAGCTCTTTAATACACTACTTATTACTGGGCCCCTGAACCTTGTCTACTGCACCACTCTGGCACTGGGCTTTCCAGCCCCTTCTGGCTTGCGCCCCTCTGACACTGGGCTCTTTGGCCCCTCTGCAGCTGCACCCTGTGGACACTAATGAGGCCTCTACCTCCCCTACAGCCACAAACCACCAGTCTTAAACTATAAACATAAATACTAAAGCCCCTGGGCTATAAAACAATAGGATAAAACACCCGTAACATATTAATGGTGTCAGTTAGCCTTCTTAATTGCTTTCTTTTCATGGGCTCCTGTCTCAGTGTCTCCACTGCCAGATGCTCTCACTTGTTGAGCAGCTGCAGCTTTGCTTGAAACTTGCTGGAGTCCACCATCTATCTCAGTCTCTCCTCCCAAGCCTTGCTCAGATCAGGGCTTATATAGTTCTGGCCCTAGACCCTCTTTCAGTTGCACGATAAGCATATTCAGCTGACCAGCCTGTGGGGCTTCACCCTTAACCCTTGCCCTGCTGGTAGGCTGTGCTTTGAAGATCTGGGTCTTAAAGGGGCCACCCTGTCTTCTGGTGACAGGGCTAGGGTTCCCTGGTACAGGGCACTAGCCAAAACCCAGAAGAGGCACCCAAAGCGGAGAAATATTTAGCTTCTGCCATGTTGCCAAAAACATTTTCCCTGGTGGGAAGGGGAAAATACTCCCTTTTGATGTACCTATTAATTTGCTTAGGATCCAGACCCAATCTCAAGCATCCATCTTTTTTTCTATTAGGACCAGTGAATGAACCCAAGCAGTTGGTTGCTCTACTTTTTTTATTATGTCCATGTTAATTAATCTCATTCCTTTTTCAGTTTCTTCCTTGGTAAAAGGGGAACACTTCTTGAAGCATGTATGGTGGGAGTATTAGGTTCTTTTCATTTTATCTTGTACTCATTTGACAGTTTCCCTATACCTTGGAAGAAGAGTTTTATGATGCGTTTCATGTTCTTGCTTTCTAGTCCCTCAATGGCATGCATTTCCTTAATCAAACCTAGAGTTTTACACATTCACAACCCAATAATTGACAGTAGCTTTCCCAGGACTGTTACAAACTGAATTTTACTATATTACCCTTGTAATTATTATGCAATGCACAAACACCCACAGTTGTAATCATATTCCCATTATATGCTCTAAGTCTTAGTTTCTTATTCTCATAGTACACAGGTTTAGTTTTCATTTTTGAATAATGTATTCTGAAATTACACTGCATCTAATTTAAAAAGTTACCATTAGTCCATTGGTATCCAGGGTGATTGTCCAAGCCTCAGAAGAATGAGTTTCTTGCATGGTTCCTCCAGTTTCTGCCGCCTGGCATTTGTGATCTCAGACACTTGGCATATTCTAACTGCCTTTTCCAAATTAAGCTCAAGATCCTCTAGCAGTCTTTTCCTGAGGCTCATATCTCTTATACCCAATACTATTTGGCCTCTGATCATGGCATCTTTTAGGTCTCCAAAGCTGCATATCTGGTTCAGTACTCTGAGGTCTTTAACAAAGTCCTCTGTTGTGTCACATTCTTTCTGCTGACATGTGGAAATTATATTGTTCAAAGGTTCATTTTGTTTGGGTATAATATTACTGATTTTTTTTTTTTTTTATTACTATGCCATAGCTTTTCTGTTCTGCTTTTTACCATTGTAGGCTACTATAAAGAGACAGAGTTTCTGGGCCCGCTATATTTAAAAATAATAGATACCTTGGAGTCGATCTTCCTTCTCTGTAGCTCCACTGGCCATCGTGTATATGGTGAAGGTCTACTTAAATTTCTTTCATTTTTCTGCTGCATTGCTGGACAGATTAAACTCCTCTGGAATTCTGAGATGCTCCTTTTTTTCTGTGTTTCTTCACACCCCATTCCTGGTACCATGTGTTGTTCTCAAAATAAAAAGGAGTTAAGCTTATAGAACAATAAAGTTTGTTTATTCAGAGAACAGTACCTTGCCTACACTTCTGCTGTTCACCTTAAGTACCCTCCTGCAATTCCAGGGCAAATGCAACAATTTATACATAACACTCTTAAAGATATCCACACACAAAAGTGGCTACTAGTCCACACTTTAGCTGGTTCTTTCAGGCGGGCTCCTTCTCTAAAGGCATATGGCCTAGGAGGGAGAGAAGGGAAAGGTTAAGTGCTTCGGGAGAATGGAAGGATCTCCCTTGCTCAGGAGTGATGCCAGCCAGGCACCATTTTACACCCCCCAACCAGTTGTTTCAAATACCAAATACCCAGTGCTGTGAAGTGTCCTAAATTTCTTAATGCTACAGGGCTCGTTAAAAGTGGCTGAACGGTAGCAGAACACAGGGCTGCAACTACAAAGCACAGAATATGCCACCTTCCCTCCCTCCCTCCCAGTCCCATGAAAGCCCAATACCAATTCTGCAAACCCAGTTCACTGGTGCTGTTGCAAGTAAAAAGCAAGTAAATGCTGCCATCTTGTGGCAGACAGCAGCAACTTAACATTGCTTTTTGCTTTCTGAAAGAACTTGCTTGTCTGAAGGCTCTACAATCTCATATATTTTGTCAAAAGCAGCTGCTGAGTATCCCTCCCCTTCTTTACAATATAGTCACCCTGGCCCAGACTTTCAGATGTGACTAATGATTTTAGATGCCCTGATTTCTGAATCCTTCACTGGAGTGGTTTTCCATGGGCCTTATTTTCAGAAAGTGCTGAGCATGTGTTTTGTGGAAATCAGGTCTTTCCAAGGTATCTCAAGTTGGGCACCCGAAGTGATTGTCTGCATCATGAAATTCCTGCTCTGGGATCCACATTGGACCCTCTGCTGCACCTGGAACCTAGGAGGTGCCAGGCATGTAACAGAGAACAAGGTCTGTGTGCCTGGGATATGGGCTGAAGCAAAACAATATTGAGAAAGGGCTCAGTCCTGAAATGTCCATGCACCCAGAACCTTCCCTAGGGTTTGTGGAGTCCAGTTAAGTCATCCCAGGGAAAAAACAGGAATGAAAAGAGGAAGAAAAAGTAGGAATTGATCAACAGTGCATCTTAGTCTAGCTGGTGCATCAGCTAGCAGTTGTTCAGGCCATGAATTTCTGTAGCCAACACAAGGGACTGATGTGTCAACATCAAGTTGTGATGGCCAGAACCAGAGGGATTAATAAACAATAAATATGTGCTACTTGGAGGCATTTAGTATTTTGCCTAATAGGTAATATTAGCCAATATAAAGCTTGTAAGCTCGTAACCCGCAAACATAACTCATCTGTCATAAGTTTAATCAAAACGATAAAACTAACTGTTTGTATTAATCGTGCAACTGACTGGGCCCCAAAGGTGAAGCTGTAGCTGCAAGATTAGCTGACCTAATGGTTTTTGCTCAGGGTTCAGCCTTGACGATAAAACTGGATCCAACTGCCTGGCACACCCAACATGTTCCTGGAAAGCACATCCCAAGAAAGCATATTCAGAAAAACCTAAGAGGGTTGGCTTAGTAATGTCAATTTCAAACCTGAAGATGCTGCATTGTAATTTGCTTATTGGATAAACCCAAGTCTGGGTAATAATCTTTTATGATAATTTTTAACACCTTTCAATCCCATAGGTAACAGCTATAGGGCAAGATTGTAAGTGGCTCCAAAGCCAACAGATTAGCATAAGACTAGGTATAAAAAGCACGTGTATCAGGTGACCAGCAGGAAGGAGGGAACAGAATGGTCATTGCTGTTCCAAGCCCAGACTCCCGGTGTGAGTGAGAATTGGATCCTAATCAAGGGATCTTCCTTGGTAATCCCTCCGACAGCATCAATTGGGGACACACGACTTCACTGAAATCACTTGGCGTGCACCTGGCATCGAGGGACTATCTATAAATTGCCAACCCATGTCTATCTATTGTCTTAAACAGCCCAGTGGCTGATACCCTCGCAGTGCCCAGTTGGCCTACGACAGAATTGATCCATCTATCTGTTATTATTTACTATTAGCTCTTTAATACTGCATTATCTGCTTATTGCATTTATCTTTCTGTTCGCTGTTGTGTGTGTGTAAGCTATAAATAAATTTGTCTTTGCTTCACTCCCAACTTTGCCTCCTCGATCCAAAAGTAAACCAAACAGCCCAGTGGCTGATACCCTCACACCTCCCAGTTGGCCTGTGATAGAATTGATATACTCGCAGTGCCCAGCTCGTCTGTGACAAGTCCAGATCCCTTTGACTCCCCAGCCCACGTGACCTGGTACCACTCATGCCTGGGTGACATATCCATGGATCTACAGTGAGACCCTATAGCCCCCTGTCTCCATACCACTAAGAGAATAACTGAATTATGCATCCTGCCTTGCATCCCAGCCTTAAGACCCTGGCTGGTGCACCTGGGGTAAATATACCGTTGTGCCTGCAACTTTCCCCCCTCCCCCCATTTTAATTCACAGCTGAGATAGCCCAGCTTCAGCTTACTGACCAGCAAGAGCAAGAAACAAGACAGGTAAAGCAATGCAGAAAAGTGTCTTTGCTCACTGGCCCCAGTGCCTCTCAGGTTTACTGCTAGCCTGATATCATCTACACACTAGTCTTTACTGCAGAGTGAAGGCACAATCTTGTACTCTCCCTTGGCCTTTCTCCTTGTTCATATGCATTCAGACCTGAGAGGTCTCTCAGCCCAGATGTCATGGGAATTCACAGCCAAAGATTCCTATTCTCAGACCTCAGAACCGGTCAAACATTAGCAACTTCTGATCATCAATCACCATGGAAATATTAAGGAAACAGCAAACACTCCCCATTCCCAGCCATCTCCACAGGAGGGCACTCTTCCCACACCTTCAGGTTTGCTTGATCTCACCATCTCAAAGTATTGTCTGGCTTCAAGATGGGATAAGCCATGATAAAATTCCAGTTAAAAATGAATGTGACCAAGCCATTCAGAAAGGGCAGAATGCAGAAGTTTTTACAAAAAAAATCCAGCAGTCTCCCCTTCATAAGGTCTAATTTAGGTGCATTACCAGATACACCCCCACCCCCAGCTACTTCCTCATTAATCCTTAAAATGCATGTTCCACAGTCCATCACAGACACCTCCTCCCCCCCCCATTAAAATAATCTCATTTTGTTCATTTTCTTCCTCTCTCCCCTCCTCCCTTTCCTGAAGAGTTTAACAGATATTTTTTAAATCCAAGGATAGAACTGTACATATGGCCAAGTGAAAAGATGCAAGTATGCCAGGAAAGGCTGCAACCCAGATACATAGAGAACACTAAGGAATTATTTAGCACATTATGCATGTTTCTGTTCAGGATGCAATGAGGAATGGCAGCTGTCCTGGAAGGAGTGCGGCCTTCACCTCAATCACAGCTAAGACCAAACTGCTCTTACCATATAAAATGAGCAAGGTACCATCACCCTTCTCATCATCACAGCAGATCCCAATGGGTCAGGCTGAAGGCCACTCAGTTTAGTTTCCAGCAAGGTCCTCAAGATGGCCTCTCTAGGTGTTCAGTCTCCACCAACAACTACCAATTTTACTGGGTTTTTGCTGACCACTAACCACTGAGCAGCATACCTCTGCAAAATGTCCTTCATAATCCATTGGTCTTTCACAACAGTAACACCAAAGTGCCGAGGGAGCTGCGAAAACCAAACAAGTGCCTACAGTGCTGGTGGCCATGGGTCATCTTCAAGCATCCATATTGCTAAACTTATCTTAGAAGACCTGATGAAAGTGATGAGAGCAAAGAACACCTTTCCATTAACAGTAGCGATAGTGTGGCACTGACAGGCACTAGAATTATGCTGAAATACAGTGAGAGCTGGTTCCTGCCTCAAGATACTTTCTGCTTTTGCAGAAAGTGTGGTAATCCCTTTGGCTAACCACTTCATTTGCAGGCTGCAAGATCATCAAAACACCCTGCCCTTTGCCAAAAAAAACTGTCACACCCAAATCCACCTCTACTCTATTTTCTCATGGCAAAACTCCGCCACACCTGCCCCTTTCATAACATGCAAGCTAGTTTGCCCTGCTTTTGTTGTCAGTGAGGACAAGGAGCAAAGGGACAGCAGAGAAGAAATAGATCATACTGCAATACAGTGTATACTACAGAGTCCCCTTCAATGGTAAGGGCTTAACACCCCCATGCCCTTTACCTGCTCTCAATAAACCCCTGCATGTGTGATTTCCAAACGCACCCACCCACATTTGGCCTGGCTGCAAAGGGTGGATGCTGATCTCTTGCTTCTGTACCCAGGAGGAGGGGGTGCTGTGCTGCCATAGGGCAGGATGGAATTGCTTCTGTGACAGCATAGGTAGACAGGCTTGTCTTTGATTTTTATTTATATGCATTCAGCAAGAATAATTTTTTTTTCCTGCAGTCCAGGATGAGAAGGCAGCATATATTCAGTGCTGAAGCCTGTCTTGCACAGGTAATCAGGGATGACAGTGACACATCCACTGATGAAATCTTATCCCAAGGCAGTGATGATGCTGACTTTGTTCCAGTCATGGGAGATTGTTCAGAGCAAGAAGACCATGCATTTATGGAAGCTTCATCCAGTTCAGATGAGGAGGAGTTGGAGCCACAAGCAGAAGTGATGCCAACACTTCCAGTAGGAAAAGGAAGAGGACCAGCCCAGGGCTGCTGTGGAAGACCAAGAAGAGCTACAGCAGGGCATGGAGCAGAACCACTGCCACCACCTCCAGAAAACATTGCAGATGATGACACAGTTAGAGGAAGGAATGGTAGAATGTGGAAAAAAGTCCACAGCTAATACATCATCGGAGAACAGCAAGGACAGTCCCTGAAAGTGCTGGGCCAACAAGAGAAAGTAATAAAGACAGTGTTAGAAACGTTCCACCTGTTTCTCTCACAAGCTATCCCGACTGTTATCATAAGAGAAACAAACAGAGGCAGAAACAAGATTCAGGGCTTGGAATGATAACCATTAGAACTGTGCGAATAGGGAACTATTCGATTTGGAAGGATTCGGATGCCAGGGATTCGATTCAGAGATCCGAATCATTTTTCCAACTCAATTTGCCTGAAGCGCTTCGGAAGATTTGGAGACTCAGCTATAGAGTACAATGGGGAAATCAATGAAATATCTAACTTTGTTGGCATTTGGCTGATTCAGATAAAACTTACAGGGATGGTAGCCTCTGCTGTGAGCATGACACGTGCCAGATTTCAAAGGTGATAGGTGCAGGGGTTTCTGGGAAACTGCACCTCAAAATTCTGAAAGCAAAACTCATAAAACACACAGACACGTGACAAGCCATAGTGGGGTGAAAACTGCAGGGATGCTAGCCCCTGTGGAGGCCACAAAGCCTGCCAAGTTTCAAGAAGATAGCTGCAGGGGTTTGGGGGAAACTGTACTTCAAGCTGTGGACAAGCAAAACTCGTGACATGGGTGACACTGTGGGTGTTAAGGTGCAGCAGGGTGAAAGCTGCAGGCCTGCTAGCCCCTGCTGAGGCCCAGCTGTCAAGGAGATAGGTGCAGGGGTTCTGGGGTCCTGCACCTCTAGCTGCTGACAGGCAAAACTCATGACATGGGTGCTTGTGGGACTGTGTCCGTCTTGGGGCACAGTGGGGAGGGGAAACTATTGCAGGCCCAGCTGCGGCCACAAAGCCTGCCACCTGTTAAGGAGATAGGTGCAGGGAGGTTCTAGGGCCCTGCACCTCTAGCTGCTGACAGACAAAACTCCTGACATGGGTGCTTGTGCAACTGACTAAGTCTGTCTTGTGCCAGAAGCAGTTCCCAGCTCTGTATTGATTCTTTCCTCTCTTTAGACTGTGGTTTTGTAGGCGTTAACCCTTGCTCACTAACTCATTATCCTCACTAGCTACTGTGTATTGAGCTGGTCCCTGAGTGAATCAGGACTGATTGGTAACACAGTAGCCTAGCAGCCAGGCCTGCCGCAGTTTCTACCTCCCCCGGAGCCCCAAGACACACAGTCCCACAAGCACCCATGACATAAGTTTTGCTTGTCAACAGCTAAAAGGTGCAGGGCCCCAGAACCCAGAAGCCCTTGTACCCATCTCCTTGACAGCTGGCAGGCTTCGTGGCCTCATCAGGCTTTCAGCCTGCCACGCCTTAACATGCACAGTGTTACACATGTCATGAGTTTTGCTTGTCCACAGCCTGAGGTACAGTTTCCCCCAAGCCCCTGAACCTAACTCCTTGAAACTTGGCAGGCTTTGTGGCCTCCACAGAAACTACCACCGCTGCATTTTTCACCCCGCTGTAGCTTAACACACACATTACATGAGTTTTGCTTTCAGGATTTGGAGGTGTAGTTTCCCAGAGGCAGAGGCAAAGCCTACCATCTCTGCAGGATTCATCTGAATCATCCAAAAGACAACAAAGTTATAGATATTTCATTGATTCCCCATTATACCCTATGGCCGAATCTTTTCCAAATCAATTCAGAAGCTCCGAATCAATTCAGAAAGCCTAAAGCTTCCAGCAATTCAATTCAGATTCGTAGATTCAGCCTTCAAATCATCCAAATCACCTCCGAATCCGAATCATGATCCAAAGCTTTGCACAGCCCTAATAACCATCCTGAAAATAGAAAGGAGTGGAAATAGAGACGAAACAGAGCTGAAAGCTTACATTGGCTGCTTACTGCTGAGTGGTCTATACCACAGTGCTCACAAGGCATTGGAGGAGTTGTGGGAACAACACACTGGGTGTCCTTGCTTCCGTGCCACCATGAGTTTAAAACGATTCTGTCAAATAACCAACTACCTGAGATTTGACAACAAATAGACACATGAGGAAAGGAGAGCCGTGGGCAAGCTGGCTGCCTTCAGAGATATTTGGACACAATTGTGGAGCAACTCAGGAAATGGTATATTCCAGGAATACACCTGACGGTTGATCACTGTCCCTTCAGACAGTATATGCCCAGCAAGCCTGCCAAATATAGCTTGAAAATTTGGTGGGGCTGTGATGCAGCAATATCCTCCTCCCTGTCTAGAGACATCTACCTGGGCAAGCAACCAGAAGCTCCACACCAAGGTAATCTTGGTACCCAGGTCACTGAAAAAAACTGGTTCCTCCCTGGTACAAGACAGGAAGGAATATTGTGGGTGACAATTTCTTCATGAGTACTGACCAGGCAGAAAAACTGCTACAGCAGGACTTGACCTACGTAGGCACAGTTTGGAAAAACAAGGCCGATATCCCAAATAAAATGCAAGCAAATCAAAGGGACATTTTTTCATCCATTTTTGCTTTTGATGGGGGAAACTCACCCTAGTTTCCCATGTTTCAAAGAAGTCCAAAGTTGGTACATGCTTGACAACAACAGCACATGACCTGTCAGTGGGTGGACAGCAAATAAAGTCAGATATCATCCACAACTACAATAAAAACAGGGGTGGGGTGGATAACCTTGACCACTTAGTCCGTATAACCACCTGCAGACGGAAGAATCAACAGGTGGCCAATGACACTATTTTTCAATATGCTGGGTGTGGCTGCCATTGCCGGCCTCATCATTTGGCTAGGCCACAATGCAAACTGGAAGCAAAGATCACATTTAAGAAGATGGCACTTTTTTTGTAGGAGCTTGGAAAACAGTTGATCAACAGACAAATAAAATGAAGAATGATGGATACACATAATCTGTCTAAGTCCATCAAGTATGACTGCCCTAAATTACAAATTACCATGTTACACCCCAGTAGAACCTTCTGCAAGCATGAGTGGATGTTGTGCTTCTTGTCCAAGGACACACGACCACAATGCAAAGATTGCAAGCGATTTGCTTGTGTGCACCACAGTACATCACTGCTGTTTTGTGAGGAATGCAATATTTAGTTAAAACAGTTAGGAAATGTTTTTGGAAGTAACTGTTAGTTTAAAAACAGTGTGAACTGCAGACTTAGCAAATTGTTCATTCACATTTTGAAACTAAAAACACAACCACACTTTAAATTTTGTTCATAGTTCTAGTTAAATATTTTGGTTTCAAATCATCATAAATACTCTTTCAAACAATCTGTATGTTTAATAAATAGTTTTTGGTACATTTATACTGGTTCCATTTTGTTTATGTGGTTGGGATAACAAGTTACACCACGAGACCAACAATGTTGAATTGTGGGGTAACAAGTTCTCATGAAAACAACAATGATTATGGTTTCATGAAAACGGATGAGGGTTAAATACTTCCAATAGCAGGAAATCCAGTTTCTCTGGGTAAGTAATTTTGTTTAAAAGGGAATCCAAACATTTGTTCTCTCATGAAGAAAGTTGAAAGAACAAGAACAGTATGACTGTTAATCTACCGAGTGCCCACAGATTCAGGCCTTCTGGTAGGTAAATGCAGGGGCAGAGCAGGTGACATCGACACCCCACAACCCAGAGCCACTCTGTAGAAATAGCTATGCAACCCCCAAAGTGAATGCCCTAACACATGCCTCAATTTTCTCATGCCCCTTGCAGAGTGTATTGGAGTTGAGATCCACAGCCCTGGGGATTCTATTGTGCTATTCTTGCCCTGGCACCAGCTCTGCTCTAGGGCTGGGACAGAAGTTACACAAACTGGTTTAAGTGATCAGAAACTGATTTAAACCTGTAACAATAGAAGTTCAGTGCATATAAACCAGTTTCAAAATGGATAAAACTGGTTTAAGAAAAACCTGGTTAAATATAGTATCAGATTTAACTAATTTGAGTCAAACCCATTTATGAAAATTCTGTCCCAGACTCCTTCCTGGTTCACGTTAAATCACAGTCCCCCAGCATGCTTTCCAACCCTAAGCTCAGCTGTCTGCTTCAGCTGGGGGGGGCAGCAGGAACTGTCATCCCCATCCCACCCACCAAGGCAGACCCTGGCTGGGGTCTGGCATGGGGGTTAACCCCCCCACTCCCAAGTACAGAGATGACCTGCCCTACTAAAAATGTACTGCTGGCTGCAACTGTGGACTACAGATCCCAGAGGCATCTGGAAGCAGGAAAAGGAAGTGACAAGCAACCCTGGAGAGTCCTGCTGCTGTGATTCCAGACTGCAAATCCTGGAGACCTCAGGGGCAGCAGGAAGAGAAAGCAAACACACAGCCCATGCTGGCAACATGCCAGAGAGCTATGCTGTAGTACCCCCTCAGCTTTTGGCCTGAGCCACTGCAGATATGTGGCTGTGTTTCCTGAATCAAAGGTGAATGTCTGTCCAATTGTTTCTGTTTAATCTGTGCAGTTTAAACTAACCTGCAAAAACTGAATTGATTCAGCCTCAGCCTTTGATTGTCTGTACTTAGCCTATGACTCCAGTGTGAAGAATCTCTTCCTGTCCCTCATTTCTGGCTGCCATATGCCCCAAGGCAGGACTGAGTGCAAGTGAAGTAGGAAGGTCTTTCTGCTCACATTCTACTGCACAGGGCACACCACCCTGAGAAAACACCCACTTTGAGTCATGTTCTTATTAAAAGGCTGTTACCCTTGGTAATAGTGGCAACATGTCACTACCTGGTAACTCTAAAAACCAAACACCTTGAGATCCAGCACAGGACCAAGTGTCCTGCAGTGCTTCAGGTCCAGCAGCTACAGCTCTCTCCCACAGATGGTTCTCATAAAGAGTTGAACATGAGCCAGGCAAAGCCTGTAGGTCACTCACAGTCCATCAACAGCCACCCAAAGCAGTCATCGAGAGTACTCAGAGTCACTTCTCCCACCTTCCTAGTAATCATCTTGTGTTGGCTGCCTGTGAGCATGCCATCTAAACATGCAAAAGCATGGAAGCCAGCATTACACAGCCTATACGAACTGTTTGCAAGTGCTGCTGAATTGGGATTAGGCATCAGATACACTAAATCAACTCACACAGAGCCTAATTGCTGATGAAACAAGCCCAACCCATTCTTTGGGGGGGGGGGGGGGTG
>NW_005842279.1:366560-368988 GCF_000455745.1 Alligator sinensis
TTGTGGCGGCCATTGCCGGCCTCATCATTTGGCTAGGCCACAATGCAAACTGGAAGCAAAGATCACATTTAAGAAGATGGCACTTTTTTTGTAGGAGCTTGGAAAACAGTTGATCAACAGACAAATAAAATGAAGAATGATGGATACACATAATCTGTCTAAGTCCATCAAGTATGACTGCCCTAAATTACAAATTACCATGTTACACCCCAGTAGAACCTTCTGCAAGCATGAGTGGATGTTGTGCTTCTTGTCCAAGGACACACGACCACAATGCAAAGATTGCAAGCGATTTGCTTGTGTGCACCACAGTACATCACTGCTGTTTTGTGAGGAATGCAATATTTAGTTAAAACAGTTAGGAAATGTTTTTGGAAGTAACTGTTAGTTTAAAAACAGTGTGAACTGCAGACTTAGCAAATTGTTCATTCACATTTTGAAACTAAAAACACAACCACACTTTAAATTTTGTTCATAGTTCTAGTTAAATATTTTGGTTTCAAATCATCATAAATACTCTTTCAAACAATCTGTATGTTTAATAAATAGTTTTTGGTACATTTATACTGGTTCCATTTTGTTTATGTGGTTGGGATAACAAGTTACACCACGAGACCAACAATGTTGAATTGTGGGGTAACAAGTTCTCATGAAAACAACAATGATTATGGTTTCATGAAAACGGATGAGGGTTAAATACTTCCAATAGCAGGAAATCCAGTTTCTCTGGGTAAGTAATTTTGTTTAAAAGGGAATCCAAACATTTGTTCTCTCATGAAGAAAGTTGAAAGAACAAGAACAGTATGACTGTTAATCTACCGAGTGCCCACAGATTCAGGCCTTCTGGTAGGTAAATGCAGGGGCAGAGCAGGTGACATCGACACCCCACAACCCAGAGCCACTCTGTAGAAATAGCTATGCAACCCCCAAAGTGAATGCCCTAACACATGCCTCAATTTTCTCATGCCCCTTGCAGAGTGTATTGGAGTTGAGATCCACAGCCCTGGGGATTCTATTGTGCTATTCTTGCCCTGGCACCAGCTCTGCTCTAGGGCTGGGACAGAAGTTACACAAACTGGTTTAAGTGATCAGAAACTGATTTAAACCTGTAACAATAGAAGTTCAGTGCATATAAACCAGTTTCACAATGGATAAAACTGGTTTAAGAAAAACCTGGTTAAATATAGTATCAGATTTAACTAATTTGAGTCAAACCCATTTATGAAAATTCTGTCCCAGACTCCTTCCTGGTTCACGTTAAATCACAGTCCCCCAGCATGCTTTCCAACCCTAAGCTCAGCTGTCTGCTTCAGCTGGGGGGGGCAGCAGGAACTGTCATCCCCATCCCACCCACCAAGGCAGACCCTGGCTGGGGTCTGGCATGGGGGTTAACCCCCCCACTCCCAAGTACAGAGATGACCTGCCCTACTAAAAATGTACTGCTGGCTGCAACTGTGGACTACAGATCCCAGAGGCATCTGGAAGCAGGAAAAGGAAGTGACAAGCAACCCTGGAGAGTCCTGCTGCTGTGATTCCAGACTGCAAATCCTGGAGACCTCAGGGGCAGCAGGAAGAGAAAGCAAACACACAGCCCATGCTGGCAACATGCCAGAGAGCTATGCTGTAGTACCCCCTCAGCTTTTGGCCTGAGCCACTGCAGATATGTGGCTGTGTTTCCTGAATCAAAGGTGAATGTCTGTCCAATTGTTTCTGTTTAATCTGTGCAGTTTAAACTAACCTGCAAAAACTGAATTGATTCAGCCTCAGCCTTTGATTGTCTGTACTTAGCCTATGACTCCAGTGTGAAGAATCTCTTCCTGTCCCTCATTTCTGGCTGCCATATGCCCCAAGGCAGGACTGAGTGCAAGTGAAGTAGGAAGGTCTTTCTGCTCACATTCTACTGCACAGGGCACACCACCCTGAGAAAACACCCACTTTGAGTCATGTTCTTATTAAAAGGCTGTTACCCTTGGTAATAGTGGCAACATGTCACTACCTGGTAACTCTAAAAACCAAACACCTTGAGATCCAGCACAGGACCAAGTGTCCTGCAGTGCTTCAGGTCCAGCAGCTACAGCTCTCTCCCACAGATGGTTCTCATAAAGAGTTGAACATGAGCCAGGCAAAGCCTGTAGGTCACTCACAGTCCATCAACAGCCACCCAAAGCAGTCATCGAGAGTACTCAGAGTCACTTCTCCCACCTTCCTAGTAATCATCTTGTGTTGGCTGCCTGTGAGCATGCCATCTAAACATGCAAAAGCATGGAAGCCAGCATTACACAGCCTATACGAACTGTTTGCAAGTGCTGCTGAATTGGGATTAGGCATCAGATACACTAAATCAACTCACACAGAGCCTAATTGCTGATGAAACAAGCCCAACCCATTCTTTGGGGGGGGGGGGGGGGGGGGGGGTGGGCTGGGCGTT
>NW_005842279.1:369019-371054 GCF_000455745.1 Alligator sinensis
GGGGGGGGGTCAGCTGTTTTGTTTTTTTTCCCTGTACAAGGCATGCACTATTATCTCAGTCCCTGTAATCATCTCTCTCTTCCCAACAAGGCCTGGCCATTCTAATAAGCTTTTAAAATAGATATTGGCATACAGAAACATAGGACAGCTGTTTATGCCAGTTTTTGGTTGCCTTCATATTCTTAACACTACGCTGCACCACTTTGCTAATCCATGCCTTCACAAACATTAAATGTGTGCATATGTAAATTTCTGTTACAGCATGGGAAGGCAGACACAGGCAAATTCTAAATGCATGGACATTGATATGCTGATCTGTATTAGGAATCTTTCCAAATTGGAATTAGCCAGATTTTAATAAAAGCTTTTGATCGTGTTCAGTTAAAATTTTTGCCAGCAGATAAATGGACTAGGTTTCAATACTACTGTTACAATGCATCTCTGAGCCAGTTGTAAGAGAAATGCAAGAGAGAGAGAGAGAGAGAGAGAAGATTATAGCCAAAATTCAATTGTTTCGATACCTAGTTTTCTCCCATAATGTAGGAGACCATATTCCACCACTCCTGTAATTAAATTAAATAGTTCTGACTACAGGCATAGTTCTGAATCTTTAGTCTATTAGGCTGTCACTTGGGATTTCCAAAAGGATCTGAACTATTCTTTCATCCTATACTAGTATAGAAGGTGTTGGCACAGTAGCCAAGGAAACCTAGAAGTGTCTATTAATATAATCACAATTTTGTGGAAGGAGAATAGGTTTTGAAATATAGTTGGCAGATATGCTAACATTTGGTTTAAGTGACACATCTGAGGCACTCACGCCCAGTGCCCTGATCCTAATAGCTAAGGAAAGCTATCAGCTCTTTACCTGCCAGTGTTTCATTCACAAAACTCCTAGTGATTTCAGTGGAAGCCTCCTGAAAAGAAAAAAAAAAAAAAAAAAAAAAAAAAAAATGTAATTATAGACAGAAGAATAATCATGCTTAGCCCCTTCTAAGAAGGATCTGTCAAAGTACCTGAAAGAATTAGGTCCATATTGCTTGGTTCCTATTGAAAGTCACGGGGCAACTATCACCATTGGAAGCTTTGGAAAAAGTTCTATGCACAATGGCTTTCATTTTTAAAACAACTTGCAGCAATAAATAATATCCCACTGAGTCTCATAGTTCAGACCTCAGTTTCACAAAGATCTGCTTCACCTATTTAACTTTATGCACTATTCTTTTTAGTAAGACTTCTCAAAATCACAGTTGCTCCATTCTTGCAAAGATGGTACCTTAACTTGAAACACCATATGGATACACATCTACTAAAAGCTGCTATCAAACCCAGACTGAAGAAAAAAAAAAATAAAGATACACAAAACTTTTATTTTTTGACTCATAATAAATAAAGATGACAAGCAAAAATGGGAAGAGTGACATTCAGAAAACAAAAGTGCTTGTCAACATAAATGTAAAAAAGACCAAGAAGCAGGTCTGACATTATAAACACTGTTTTACAGACATTTAATACTTAGAAAATAGTTTTCTATCTTAGTTCACAAAATATCATAAAATTTCTTATGGGTATTATGGCTTGCTTTTTTCCCCCCATAAAGGTTTAATATCTATTATGCATAGCATGTCCAACATTCAAAAGTGTATAAAATTATTGCATAAAATAAATTATTTTTCCCAAATACACATTTTTTGCAAGATACACAGTGTAATTCATAAGGCTGTGACTGACAAAGCCAAATCCTCAGCTGGCACAAATGGGCATAGCCCTATTGAAGTCAATTACACTTCCCCAATTTGCATCACCTGAAAGACTGACACCTGGTGTTTAAAAATAAAAACCTCTCTCTTCTTGAAGCTAAACAGTTGCATTTTAACATATCAAGTGGACACTTTCATGCTGCACCAATGTTATAGTAGTCCATGATGGCAAAATAGAAATTGAAAGATAAGGTTTATGTTAAGTTCTGCACTGTCTTGTACATTCCATTAGGAATAGCTCAAGCCCAGAAGATCTTCATGCTCCTGTTCAGCAG
>NW_005842279.1:371085-375846 GCF_000455745.1 Alligator sinensis
TTGCAGCTGTTTGTATTATGGACTGGAAGGGAGGTTTCTCTTCATCAAATACTAGAGCTGCTCGGAAAGCACAGGCATTCTCTCAGCCAGACTGAGATGTCCCCATCACTGTATCTATTATGTTGTTTACAAATTAACAGCTTTAAAAAGTCAGAGGGAAAGGGAAATTGTGGTGGGATCCAGTTTTAAAAACCATCTCAAATTCATATAAAAAGTGTGTGTTCATTATTTGAAAAAAAAGTTAGAAAATTATAAATATTCTTATCTTTCCAAAGCATGATCAGGGTTTGCTCTCCTACCATGCCATCCACCCCATCACCCAGAGTTTAGTGGTCATTGTCCTGCTTCTCTGTCCGGAGGTCTCTGCTGAGACACTGCCGCAAAGTGCTCCGTTTTTCTTGCTTGGCCGTGCTAGAGAGGTCGATGGCTGTGTCCTCTGAAGTGTCCATTGTACACAGTTTGTCAGAGCTTCTTTGCTGATCTGCTTGCTTCACTTTTAATTCTTCCTCAGCATGTTCTGATCTCCAGTTGTCCATCACCTTCTCCTCATTTTCAGATTTTCTGGTCACTTCCATCGACTTCTTATGCATCCCTTCCAAAAGGAAAAAGGGCAAGCAGATAATGTCTGGTGACAATTCACCAGGCACAGCCGAGAGCCTGGTGCCTCCTTGCTGATGAAAGCCCACCACTCCCTTGTCTGTCCCCCACTTCTGCCCCCTATACATACATTCAGTTAAAAAAAAACTGACCCAAAGCCTACTGGGGTCAACAGAATAGCTCCCCCTCATTTCTAGAGTCTTGGATGGAGCCTCTGATGCCAACTGTGAATCTAGGATGCACACAGTTCTCTGCAATAGGAACCATCTATTTGCTTGTACAGAGCACAACAGAGCTCTAACCTCTACCTGGGAATCTGAGACACTATGTTATAGCAAGAGCTATTATCATGTCCCCCTACACAAAAAAGCCTGGTAGTTAAAGTTACAGTAACTTTATAGTAAATATGCACATAATACTTCCTTCACTCAGATTAAACGTGTGCATAAGTGTTTCCTCGACTCAGAGACCATTATAATAATTTGCAATGAACCTAGGAAATATTATTAATGATAATAGTAAATACAGTTGCTTATTACCACAAGTCAGTTCTTGATTAGGCAGAAGCAAAAAGCAATGTTTAGCCACATGCACTTTTAACTTAATGAATACTTTTAAAATTGTAACCTAAGGACATATTATGTACTTTGAATCCCTTGCAAAAGAAGTGGAGCATTTAAAACAAAGCACCAACTGGATAGCAAGGGGTGAGATGCAAAGCATTTTAGTTATCATGTGCATCAGCCTCTCACTAGCTCCATGGCTCTTCCATCACTCTTCCTCAACAGAACATGTTCCCCCCTACTGTGCTAGGTGCTGCCTTACCCAGTAGCCAAGGGGCACAGGAGCCCATGAGCCCACTTTTGGCGGAGTTGATGATGGACTCAGGGAGAGGAATGGAGTGCCTCACCATTGCCCCGTAGAGGCCATACTCTGCCATGACACTGCTCCTGCCCCAGCACTTCTCACGCTTCCGCCACTTGGCTCTTCGGTTCTGAAACCAGACCTTAAGGCAAAGGTCCAGGGCATGTGTACATACGTGTTCAGGGTTGCATATGTTCATGATGAGGTGTTGGGAAGGAGTGTGTCCAGATATTCAAGTGTGCAAGTGTTCAGGAGTTTGTATGCGTGTTTATGTACATATGTCATGGGAGTGTTCAGACATGTAGGAGGCACAATCAAGTGTGAGAGTTTATTTAGATGGAGGAGAGTAAAAGTTTGCGTAAGTAATAAAGAAAAGAAGTGGGAGGGAAAAAAGAGAGAGAGAGAGAGAGAGATAGCACAAGTTACATGATGTTTATCACAACTGAATGAAGGAGTTTGCAGTTAAAGCCCCTACTGGGGATGTTTCAAATGTTTTGCCATTCTGATATGAAGATGGAGGTGGTAAGTGCACCTTTTAGAAACAGCTGCCTGCATGCAAGTCTTATTTTCGCTGGTAGCACTGGAAACCTTTCATATTCCCAGAAAAATGAAGCCTTACTCAATCATGTTACACAAATAAAAGGTGCTCTTGGAAAGCAGACACCCTCTCTCCCATAACCCAATATTCACAGCCCAAATTCATGGGAATACAAAAGCAACAAGGCTGTGGTCCAAGCTATAATGCTCCAGTGAAATCAACAGCAGAACTCCCATGATCTTCAGTGGGAAAGGGAGCAGCAGGATCAGGCCCCAAGTGTAAAAGTTTTGTCCACAGTACACACTGCTTCAGCACAGGCAACTGGTGCCTCCTGGTGGGCACCAGCAGCCAGTCGTCAACAGGGTGGGGGAGGGAAGAAAAAGAGTCCCCCAGCAGCCAATTACCAACCCCAGAAACGCCGGTAGCAAACTGAAAGTGCTCCCCACTGCCCGGCTGGCAAGGGCCAATTTCCAGGAGGGGCGGCAGCAGCACGTGTCCCCCTATGAGTCACCCATGTCCTCGAGTAAAGGGAGAAAACAAACAAAAAGAAACACCCCAAAAAACACCCCAAAAAGACTTGGCTCAATATTTGTTGAAATCATCTATGTCCTTAAGTCATGGGCTCCTACTCCATAGTTTTGCCTCACAAACACACAAACATTAGTTACTGGACTCAATATACAAGTATTTGGGTGAACTTTAATGGCCTGTGATATACAGATCAGAGTAGGCAATCTAAATTGCCTTTTGGGGCATTAAACACCATACAGGACACAGAGCCAAGGAGGATGGCACCTGGAGGAGAAGACAAGAGGCAAAGCAGCAGAGCCAAAACAACAAACCACATGCATTTCAGCAGGTGCTGACAAGCTCTCTAAAAGATGCTATGCTTCAACTGTGGCCATATGTTGGCAACAGTACATTAGTGTGGTGGGCATGTTACCTCTTGGACCGCCTAGGTGACAGATGGCGCATCGGGGGCATAATCTGGCTGTGGACAGAGCTGTTCAGTGCAGAAATAGACATACCTGTATCCTGTCCTCTGGGAGCTCAGTTTTCATTGCTAGCATTTCCCGGGCATACACATCTGGGTAATGAGCTTCGTTGAAAGCCTTCTCCAATTCCTCCAGCTGGTGAGCCGTAAACACTGTCCTGCAGACACAGCCAACAAGCAAACAGTTACCACACAGGGGAGGAAGCAATTACTTTTAAATTAAATTGTTTCTTTCACTCTGGCAGGCCTGACACCCCTAACAACCCTCAAGCCACTGAAGGAAACCAATGAATACACCCAACCTCTCCCACAGCCCTGTCTAGATCCATTCCCTCAGATTAGGGGGAGAAGAAGAAGAAAAAAAAAAAAAAAAATCACAGGAAGTGAGGGTTGGAAGGGATCTCAGGAAGTCATCTAATCTAGGGATTCTCAAAAGTATTTACAAGTGGCTCAAAAAACCAATGGCCAGTCTTGACCTAGTGCCCCTCACTCCTGATCTGCTGCCTGCAGCCCACCAGTATGTGGGGCAGAGGGTGGGTGGGCATGTGGGGCATGCCCCCTCCCCCACAGCAGCCCTTTGCAGGCTGGAGCTCTGCCAGCCTGCAAGGGAAAAGTGACAGTTCCCCACGGACTTTCCTTTAAAGGAGAAACACGTTTAAGGTTTGTTGATCCATTTTTAAAAGTTTGTTCATGACCTTTTCATATTATTCTTGCAACCCACTTTTGGGTTGTGACCCCCAGGTTGAGAAACGTTGATGTAGTCCAACCCCCTGCTGAAAGCAGGACCAGCTTCAACTAAATCACCCCAGTCAAGGCTTTGTCTACCCAAGCCTTAAAAAACCCCAGAAGTGAAGACTCCACCACCTCTCTAGCCTGTTCCAGTGCTTTACTACCTTCCTAGTGAGAAAGGTTCTCCTATTAGCCAACTTAAAACCTCCCTTGCTGCCACTTGAGACCATTGCTCCTAGTTCTGTCATCTGCCACCAGCAAGAACACAGGCTGTCGTGTACCAGTAGCGCAGAGCAGAATTGGTCACAGAACCCCCTACATCTTGATGTTTCAGAAGGGGTCACTTGGGTCCTGAATCTTAAGCCTGGTAAGTGTTGCATTGCCCCACACCCCAGCTCAGGCAACAGCAGGAAGGAAATCCTTGCAAGACACTCAGTTAAAGAGGAAGAGGAGCAGGACGCAAGGGAAGTTTAGGCTGGATATTAGGAAGAGTTTTCTCATTAGGAGGGTGGTAAAACACTGGAGCAGGTTACCCAGAGAGGTGGTGGAAGCTCTATCCTTGGAGGTTTTCAAGAGCCAGCCAGACAAAGCTCTGGCTGGCATGATCTGGTTGGGGACAGTCCTGCTTTGAGCAGAGGGTTGGACTACATCAGCAGTTCCCAATCTGTGGTATGGGTACCACCATCAGTACACAGAACCCTGCCAGTGGCAGGCGTCTAACAGACTGATGACGGTTACTTTACCTGACAAAAGTTTGCTGGCGGTACTTAAAGTAGTCTGGTTTTAAGTTGGCAGTGTGCAACCCATCAGAGTTGGGGCCCCGCTGGACTCGAGGTCCCTTCCACCCCTCGTTTGCACCAATTTCTGCGCCGGGAGCTGGGCCCCTACCTATGCCGCCGCTTCTTCCTCTTGATCTGCGACGCGGGCGCCTTCAGGTCGCTCCTGTCCCCGCACAGACTGTCCTCATCTGCCAGCAGCGCGGGAGAGGGTTACAAGAGCCCCATCCCCGTGCAGCCCCGCGGCCCGCCCGCGCCCGAGG
>NW_005842279.1:376491-384345 GCF_000455745.1 Alligator sinensis
CTCACAAACCCCCACACCCCCCCTCACAATCCCCCACATACACCCCTGCCCCACACACCTCTCCACCCCCCCACATGCACCCCTTGACCCTCCCACGCATGCCCCCCCCCACACTCCAGTAGCTCTATAGGGGTGAGGGGCACCCAGCGCTGGATCAGGGCAGCAGGAAAAGTTTTCTCACAACCCACGTCCTGGGAACAGGATTGGGACATCTTTCAGGAAGCCAGGGGCAGCTCTCTCTGGGTCAGGGCCAGCACCCAGGCAGGGGCAGAGGCTGGCATGATGGGGCTAGCAGGGGGAAGAAGAAAGAGTCATCCCCCCCACGCTAAGAAGGAAAGGGAGGAAAAGAAGTTGGCTTTGCCTTTGAGAGCCAGTTTGCTTGTGCCGGTCTGTAGACCTGGTTCTGAGAGGCATGGGCTTGCCCAGGCCACAGCCAGCTTCACTGGACGCTATCCGCTTGCTTTGGGCAAGTGGGAACCCTGGTGTGATTTGTTTTTCAGCAGGCCTGAGTAGGACACTGTCTGAAGCTCTAGGCAGCCCCTGGCTCTTCCCGGTAGGAAAGGGTCCAGCCTCCCCCCAGCTTCCTTTCCTGAAAAGGGGATTCAGTCCATCATGCATGCAAATGCAGTTCTTGCACCTGGATTGCAATTCTTTGCTTCATCTGTTTATGCAAACGATTTACAAACAGCTTACATAGAGTGCTTTAAAGCAGATCTCTTTTTTGATTTGGTCCTTTTCTGCTAAACATGCAGATTAAACAAGGGTCTTCTGATAAAGATAATTACAAGGGGACTACGTATTAACTTTACATTATTAAAGAAAGACCCAAATCTCCCTTTGCAAGCTGTTCCTGGGATTAGCAAAACAATAACTTTCATTTAGGATAATTGTAATTTCAATTGCTTGGGCTTTATGGTTTTTGCTTTTGACGATTAGGAGGTTTTAGACTTGGCCCAAAAGGAAAACTGAAATTTCTTTCAAAAGTCAAGTCACTCAGGTGTGAAGAGAAGTATGGAGGTGTAATCCTCACACATGCTTACTACCAAATACCACTGGAGCTGCCTGTGATTTTATGAATAGCTTTTCCATCCCCCATCAGGCAGAAACCGAAGCCAGGAAAATTGTTACAGTCATACCTAGTGATGGACAATTGTATAAAAATCTAGACTAGTGACAAACAGACAGACAGTTAAGCTCTCCCTGTAGTATTATTTCCATATCACTTAAATTGCTTTAAAGCAAAAAGACTTTGCTCCAAACTAGCTTGTTAGGAGCCTGGTTAGCTCCAGTAACAAAACATCCTTATTCTTCTTTGCTTGATGTGTTTTTCCCAGTGCATCCAGCCAGATTTTGATCCTGCCAGGATAACAGATTTAATAACCCAACTCTTAGAGTTGAACTTATCCTTTTTCTGTGCCAAGATGTGCACATATATCTGACATATAGATCATAACCTCGGAGGAGCCTTGTATTTGCCACATTCACTTTCCTAGTTTTGCTGTAGTTTTGCTGAAATAAGAGACTTTCACTGCTAACCAGGGAACAAATCTGCCATCGTAATTAGAAGTGGTAATCCAGCCACCACCCACAACAAATTTCCTGTCTGACCAGATATTAGTGGATAAAACCCTAATTTTTGACGTTGCACCAGAATCAGCTTAATTTCAGCAGTTTATGTTAAGGCTGAGCTGCTGCAAGGGATGATGAAGCCTTAAATATGCATATGGCCAAGTCATTTGGAAAGTTTGGGGATAAAGCATATATAATTGCTCCTAATCAGTTTATGAAACATAAAAGCTAAAAATGGAGAGAAAGTCGATAGATGGGGGAATGGAAATAGAGTGTATATCTCCTGCACTCCTCCAGCAAGAAGTGATTACCCACACACATTCTGGGATGTCCTGGATACACTGCCCTGGGACCAGCCCCATGCACGCATGCTCACTAGCACTTTGCACAAGCAGGCTCTATGCATGTAGGAAGCAAAAATAGTGTATACTCCTGACTGAGCCTTTTGACAATACATCAGTTAAGGGATATCTTGATATATGCTCATCAGATAGGATTATCTGGGATTAAACTAATCAGTAAATGTTTCTCTGCTCATTATTTTCCGGGGAAGATTTTCAGTCGATTCTCCAACGCCAAAAGATTATTAATCCTTTAAAGAGCCAACATCAAACATCGCTTCTCGCTCTAATTTCCTTGTGTCTCTCCCTCCCCAGCCAAGGGACACATGGCAGCCCTGATATCGGACTGCTCGCATGCGCGCTATGCCCAGGAGCCAGGCCTAAGTATCACAGCAGATCATGGCAGTCTGACCAGGTTTCTGCCTCCTTGCTGCCCTGTTCCATGTCCTCCATATTGGCTGGCTTGCCCAAGCACATTGTAGACACACTGCCATTTCTGAGACAGCCTGTATCAGCCCAAATGTGCTTCCTCAAGCAAACTGGAGCCCCACAGGGGTTTATTTTTGGGTCCTCCCTCTTTTCTAGACAATCATACAAGAACACAACTCGAATGCAGAAGGACCCCCCACAACCAGCACAGAGCCCTGTGCCATTGGAACAGTTTGCATTGCCTTAATGCTATGCCTAAGTGCACAGCACAGCTCCCCAGTACATCCATGCACAGCTTAGCTCTGCTCAGCATTGCCTCCCTAGGTCCTCGGATAGCTGTCAAAAGGATGTACCAACCTAGGCACAGGTTGTACCTTGCTTCCTGGCACCAACCCCTGGCTTCCCTGTGACAGCAGCACCTCTTCCTCTAGTGGCAAGTGCCATGCAAGGCAGTATCACTCTGGTCATCCCACTGCTTCCATCTGGTGCCAGGCAAGGAATTTTCCTTGTTGCTCCTTGATGCAAAGTCTTTTGCAATTCATGATTACTTGAACCATTCTCACACATCAAAATAGAGACCAGATCCCTCAGCCCTTCTTCATTCATGCTCCTTGTGCTGTATCTGCTCCACTTCTAGATCAGATTTGGTACCTCCCAGTTTCCAGCTCTTTTTGCTATGGATTGTTATTTGGCCATTCTCTCAGTTCTGCATATTCCTCTCTGGAATATGCAGAACCAACTCTGGACTGGGATCTGCAGCAAGTCAACAAATGCTTCTGACCTCAATGTGCTCATCCCAATGATTCCTAGGTGCTTGGGCATCTGGTGGGTTCATTTGCTCCACTGATCTCACAGAGAGAAAGAAAAACAATCAGCAAAGATGATGCCTTTAGTTTCATTGAACCTTGATCTTTTCAGGCTGAGGGTTTGCTGCTTAAGTTGAGATAGCACCAGAAATTGAATGTTTCTTCCTGTATATTGATTAGCAGGGGGGGATCCACCCACCTCTGCTCATCAGCTTTTTTTTGGAGTTATTCTGCACAGAGATTTGTCTGTAGACCTCCTGATACACCATTATTTCTGTTTAGGCTTTTTAAAGATCCTGTTGATATAGTTGGAAGGTAGGGATGAATAAAAACTTCACTATAGGAAACACCAGGAGCCATACTCTTGCGTAGTTCTGGCACTGGCAAAAGTTATATCCGTCCAATGTTTTTCTGGAAATGTCTTCACTGTATAACTACCTAGTTCTCTTTGGCTTATGGATGTAGATTCTCACTGGGTGCAGCTACACGTGCAATTAATGCACCTTAAGGTTACTGTGCTTTAAAATAAGGCTCAGTAAACTGTGCCCGGGAACATGCCTACAACAGAATCATTTGAGGCCGTGGTAGCTCCTGCCCCCCTGCCCTGTTCTGCCCCCCTGCAGCAGCCAGGGGGAGCTCCAGGTTGGGGAGCTCCAGGCTAGGAGGCCTGGGCTCCAGAGGAGTAGGGGTAAGATGTGGCAGAGAAGGAGGCAGCTCCCAGCCACACAGAGTTCAAGATTGCAGTCCGGCTTGGTGACGCTGGCTTGGGGTGATGCCCCGTGGCTAAGAGGCAGCAGACCCCTGAACTCTCTCTTTGCTTTGCTTTCTGAGGGGACAGGGGAGCTCTCTGTCCCCAGTCCTAGCACTGCTCAGCTTCTGGCTCCCCCTAAGCAGCACCGGGGGGGAGATCTCCTGGTGCTGCTCAGGCTTAAAAAAAAAAAACTTAAACAGAAATAATGATGCATCAGGAGGTCTACAGACAAATCTCTGTAGAATAACGCCAAAAAAGAGCTACTGAGCAGAGGTGGGTGGATTCCCCCAGCTAATCAATATACAGGAAGAAACATTCCATTTCTGGTGCCCATGGGGACAGAGAGCTTCCCCTGACCACACCCCAGTCAGCTCCCACTCCCCGCTTATGCCTGGGGAGAGCCAGGAGCTGAGCAGCACTGGGACCAGGGACAGAGATTTCCCCCATCCCCTCAGCAAGCAAAGTGAGGAGAGAGCTCAGGGCACTTCTGCTGCTTGACCACGGGAATCGCCCCAAGCCAGTGCCACTGAGTCAGGCTGGGATCCCAAGCTCCGCACCAGGACCACAGACAGCTCTCTCCCCCACCCCCCACCACTGGTCTCCTGCTGCCTAGGCTGATCAGGAGCAACTTGCTCCCTGTCAGGATCTACATGTGCACAGTAACTAATGCATGTTTAATCTAGTAACTGTATCTCTTGGTACTAGCAAACCACGTATTAGCATAATTTACTGTGCAAGTAAGTCCTGCATACATGTAGACAGTGATGCTTTACTGTGCATTAGATTTGTCTAATGCTCAGTAAAGCATCTCGTGTAGATGCGCCCACTGTGTCAGCCAGCAGCCTTTCTAACCCTCTGCTGGCACAGAAACCCAGACACAGGAACATGACCAGCTTTTCAGGATCAGTGGTAGTCAAAGGGAGTCAGGCACCTAAGTACCCATGAGGACCTGTTCCTTGGATTTATGTGTACTGCGGAGCACTGAGTCCTAGCACTAACATGTTTGAACACACCTCACCCATCCATGCCCACAGACATGCTTCTAGCCTAGAATATGCCAGTGAGGCCGTTCTGGGCTCATCCCCAGTGGGTGCTCTCAAGCATACTGGAGACCAAGTGTTTGAGAGTGGGATCAGAAGGATAAGCCCAGAGCAACCTCATTGGTATATGTGCGGGCCGGGAGCGACCCAAGCCCTTTTCGCGCTGCACGCGGGCTGTGGCCAGCAGCCCGGGCACGCCGGGGCGGAGAGGGAAAGCCTTCGAGCTGGAATTAGGCACGGACGCGTAGCGGTAGTTTAAAAGATTGTTTACTTACACCGAGATGGCAGTGGTGTAGGCTGGAAAGCTTGCTTAAGTTGCGGTTACAGACAGGAAAGAAGAGAGGCGGACAAGAGTTCTAAACTTGTGAACTCTAGCCCAATCTGGCTGAAGGCTCTGAACACGCGAGCCCGTCGTGTCAGCCGAAGAAAGTACTCATCCGGAAGAGCTCTGAATAAACTCACACGAAGTTTGCTAGGCTCCGTGGGTCCTTCTGCTCACTCATTCACACGAAGTTTGCTAGGCTCCGTGGGTCCAGTTCTTTTGCGCGCGGGAAGGGATACGTCTGGATTGCGCTTGGCGACGGGGAGAGGCTAGAGGTTGATCAGACCTCTGTTGCCTGCTTTAAATGCACTGGGTCCGTAAGGATCCACAGCGCTTAGAGATCTTCACACAGCGTGAAGTCTCCTCCTCCCTTGTCCGTGGAGTCCTCCAACTTGGGCGGAAACCACTCAAGCCTCTTATACGGCTAGCAAGCCAATCACTAGCCGCCACGTGTGAATAATTTAGAACTGGCCAATAATGGGACTCGAATTAGCATACAAATGGCGGGAACTCTTTGCAACAAGCACTTCTGTGCTGCAACAAAGAAATGCACCCTGCAAAGAAAGCTTCAAATTGGCGGGAAATTCTCCCTTGCACCGGGGTTCTCTTTTGCAGCAGAAAACACCACCGTGCAAAGAAGCTGCAATTTAGCGGGGACAATTTAGCAGTGCCGAAGCACACACAAACAAAAATCACACCCTTTGGGTTGTGACAGTATACTCCTAGGCTTAGAACATGTGGCAGGTTTGAGTGTAGCAGTGCTGGGAGTTTCCACTGCCATGGTACAGACAAGCCCAGTTACATCTTGGAATTATGAGTCCCCCTGTCTGATTACACACCATTGGAAAAGAACAGGTGGGCTCTGTTTTTTAATCTCTTCAGGTAGACTATAATACAGCCAGAACCAGCTTGACTATTGGATACATGTAGGGCCCCTCCCTGGCCTAAAACCCATCTGAGAAATGTATGTGATAAAACGAGATATTCTTTTCATTAAAAAAACTCGAAAATGTTGCACATAACTGACTGAATAAACTGGACTGCTACAGGGTGGTCAGAGCTAGTTTGATTTTGTTGTTGTTGTTAGGCATGGGCAGATCTAGGATTTTGGAAAGAGGGATGCAGATGATGTGGCACATCATCACAAAACAGATTATTCTCCAGATAAAAAAAAAAAATCCTAGAAGCTTTACTAATAAGCTAAGGGCCCAGGGCTATATTATTCAGATCAAAATTTAAGCAAAAACAAATGCAACTATTGGCACGTGTATAAATTTGCTGTATCATATATTATGTATAAAAACACAACAAATAATCAATAGATATTGTTTCTTTATTTTTGTTGTCACTAGAATTAAATGTACATCTCTTTCAGATTCATAAACCACAATTTAGCCTTGATGTTTTTAGCTAGAGTTAAAAACAGTATGCAGGACTGTAAAATATCAGCTACCTTACCAGGAGCAGCTATCACACAGCACAATTACAGAATAAAGGATAGCTTGATTAGTAGAACATCAAGACCATTAAACAAGGGAGGCACAGTCATTAACACATGTGGAATAAAGACTTTAGAAGGAAGCAGGTAGATTACAATGAGCCATGAAGTCAAGTGCTGCCTAAATAAAAAAGCTGCTACCACTGGCAGGCTGTTGGTTTTAAACTTTGGGTGAACCAGGAATTAAAGGGAGGTGCAGTTGCACACTGAACCTCCACTGGATCCACCTCTGTTGTTAGTATATAAACAGTAACAAAAATAGGATGCAAAAGTGTTTTTTTGCAAGATTAGAGACATGTAAACACAATTTTCTGACTATCCCTTAAGGTCAGATTAACAATGATTACAGCAGTGAATCACTTGCAAGCTACAATACAACTGACCAGCTTTCAGTGAACACTAAAAACACACATCATTATATTTCTGATTATCTTTACATTATTATACTTCCTATTATCTTTCACTTACACACATTTCAGTAATGTCAAGCACTGACTTTCTTTTTTAAAACCTTTTGTTTCTTTGTTCTTATTCTCCATTTCATGCCACTGTCTCCATAGAAAGATATACACACACATGACCTTGAAAATACATTCAAATGCATTCACTTGTCTTGAAATCATCTTCTGCATAAATAAAGGAGGAGGGATGGAAAACCAGATAGATACTGGATGGGATGGTTTAAAGGATTAGTAATGGGATAAAGAAGCTTTCACCTCCAAGTCACTGACTTAGATATGAACCAGGTCAATCATAAATGAAAGTCATTGCCATCTGACAGTTCCTTTTTTGGCCTGTGGGAAATGAGCCCCATGAATCCATGGCCTCCTGAAGAAGGTCATCTACAAAAGCAGGATTTGCAGTAAAAAAAAGGCAAAGACTGAATCTGCCTGGAGGCTAAAGGCAATATACCCCTCTTTGGCAAGCCCTGTGGGTCCTGGAAACAGAGCTTCCTTCCACAAATTTGGGATTAAGATCTAGAGGGTGTGTGTTTTGGTTTCACAATGCTATGCCTTGACAGCTCTGAGGTGCAAGGTGATGGAAGGCTGAGTTTTCATGAACTGTCAGGATGTATTGCCACTCCCATGCCCACTCTTT
>NW_005842279.1:384376-386749 GCF_000455745.1 Alligator sinensis
CCTGCCAGACCATGGTACAGATCTAGGATATCTTGCTAAATTTATATAATGATCATAACTAAAGAAAAAAAATAATGCTATAGGGTGTGGATTCTCATGGTGGGCCAGAATGACCTAACTTGAGTCAACAGCGAGCCAGCACTAGGGCTCAGCTACTGCCTTTGCCCTTCTCCCCACTGCTACTTGTCTCTGATGCCCAGCTGCAGCATGGTACAGGCAAACCCCCTGGCTCCAAATGCCGCTAAAGTCCCTGCTGTTGTGTAGTGCAGCAAAACACCTGTGTTCTGCTTTCTAACAATTTGAACTATTTAGGATGTCATCTCATGAGCAGAGATTCCCCAGATATGTACAGCACCTAGCACAATGGATTCCAGTTTTGGATGGGGCCTATCATTGCTATAATTATGATTTGTGCTGATCTATCTAATCATAAATCGTAATAATACATCATAATCTTTTTGGATGCTCAAAGAAGTATTTCCTCACTGGTTTCTCAGTTCTGCTCCTGTTCATTCAATCTACTTGCATAGTTCTTTTACATCTGGCTCATAATGACTTGCCCATACTCTGGCCACAGGCACAAGCAATTTTGTTAAAACAGTGATACACTTGCCACAAAATTTCAGCTGAAATCTTATGATACACAGTCTTCTGAACTCATTCAAAGCTAGGGACATGAAGGAGCAATTCTTTTGTATCCAGCCCTTTCAAGCCTACCTCTGATGTCAATCCAGCCTCCCCAAACACAAGTGAAAACAACTGAGCCCTGCCATGAAAATAATGCATTCATACATTTCAGCTTTAAGGAACCTTCACTGAAAGTGCCCTGGCCTCATTTGCTTCCCATGAGCTCAGCTGAACAGCCAGCTATCTGCCCAATTCATTTGAGCCCTTATGGATCAGAACCAGCAATGTGATTCAAACTTGAGCGCACTGGTAGACCATACAGCAAACCCAGAATGGGTGTGATGTGGCCCCCAAGACAAGCTTGGTGGAGTGGATAGGCAGCTCTGTTCTGCACAGGCCGAAGTGTCCAAGTCGTGCTGAGGAGTAGTTCCATGCCAGCTGTCTACCAGTACCCCAAAGTGGGGGAAACAAAAGCACAGATAACTGGCAAGGTTAGAGTCCCAAGGGGAAGGCTGCTTCCTTCCTGACAAGCACTGATGGGGGAAAAGGGTGCCCTTTCATCTCTGCCTGCAACTAGAAGTTCCCCCAAACCTCTAAGTGGATCCAACTGTAGGTGCTGACTTTGCTTTTTGGTGGTGGGTGGGTTTTTGTTTGTTTGGGTATTTTGCATTCCCGTGCTGAGCCCCACACATGCCCAGAAGAGGCAGAGCATTACTTTAACCCAGCTCACCCAACATGGCTCATGGGTGCTGAACACCTGCTAATTATTTTCAGAGGGTGCTTGAGCCCCAGAACACCCATGGAGTTGGCACCTATGGATCCAACACAACCTCCAGGGTAGACAGGTGAGTTACAGAGGTGGGCAAATTTTCTCTTGGAAGTAAGCACCTGCTCTCATGGACAGGTAGGGATTAACACAATATTGCAAAATGTTTTTACATAAGGTTTATTATCATGACTCCTCTAAAATGCATATACACCTGATGGAGAAGGGAAGGAGCGGAATGGGAAAAAAGGCTGTTAGTAAGTAGGAATACATAAAACAGTTCGTCATTAACATTCAAAAGCATCCTGCAGCTCTATTCATAAATGCTAGTTTAGGCCTCTTTGACACCCACCTGATCCCTACCCACAGAAATTCACATCACAATATCAAACTCACAATGTTGCCAGATCTAAGAAGCAGGTAGGGGATCCATGCATCTGCCTTGCCCCCTTCCCTAGGCATGTCCCCTGAGCAAGCAGTAGCTTGGCTTTAGGACTGCTTTCCCTGAGAGGAGCAGTATAAAACTGCTACAGCTCAGCCCAGGTCATAGCCTGTAGTTTCTGTCTAACATAAGGTACTGAAGTAAAACTGTTGTATGCATGTGTTCACATGCCTGCCTGGAAGGTGCTGGGCTGGCAGGCATGGTGAGGCTATTCCTCACTCTGTGTCCTTTACTTCTGTGGTAAAAGCCTTTTTCATTTCCTACCAACCCGCGTTGTTCCAGCTGATAAAGCACTCAATGTGGTGAATAGCTGCTGCTAAATGAGAAGAAACAGCCAAGGGTAAAAAATAGGAACCACTCAGATCTGTTCTTTTTACACTGCCAAAACTCCCTCCCCAAATACATCCCACTGCCTGCTTTGGGGTTAATGTCCTAAAGCTGTAGGGGAAATAGGGTGCTTCATAGGGTGACAGACCAGAGGATGTGGAAGACTTTTTACACTTAGTATTGGCCTAGTCCTGCTCACAGACCATCAGCA
>NW_005842279.1:386780-401174 GCF_000455745.1 Alligator sinensis
TTATTTTGATTCGAGCAGAGTCAGGTAAATGCCCTCAGCTTCTTGTAAGAAAAAAACCCTAATTCCCGAGTGACAGTAGGAAGAAAAATGTCCTGGCAAGACAGGTTTATTTGTATTTAACATAAATAACTTATTTTATTGTTTCTAGAGCTGAAACAGAGTTTGATTTCATCATTTACTGAAGATGAAACAGGGATGATAGTTAAATATATGGGGAAAAAGTCTTACTTCAAAATACCTACTTTAAAGGGTTTCATACTAAGTTGATTTCCAGGATGCAGAAGATACATACATTTACAGTGTATGCAAAATCACATCTATCACTTGTAGTACATGCTTCTTCTAGAGAGCTTCAGACATAAGAAAACCAAGCTTAATCAAAGCCCAGTGACAACCCACATTCTGCACCAGTGTGACATTCCCCCCTCCTTAAATTCAGTGTGCCCGGTAGACATCCCTGCTAATTCCTGGTAATAGATTTCCTTCTTAAGACGTTTGTCTTTGATTAAAAACAGAAGAGCAGTCAAGATTTAAATGGACTTTAAGAGCAATCCATGTGTTGACACACAGGACTTTTACATCTGGAGTGTCACAGATTAATCAAACTGCTGGAAAGTGCAGTAACAAGACAGCTGTCACAGCAGTTTGGAGTAGATCTAATTAATTCCCTACAGAATTCAGGACAAACAAATGAACATCCAACTATATACCCCTACCCAGAGAGAACAACAAAAAGAATCCATAGAACAGTGCCTATTCATTAAGATGCATAAATAAAAGAAAAGATAGATGCCTGTAAGTGCCATCCGCCACTATATTTAAGCCCAGTGAGAAGACCTGGAAGCCATCTAGCCAGAAACCAGCATGGTGCTCATGTTCAGGCCCTGGACTGCAGTATTGGGAGATGTGAATCTATTTAGATTGTTAGGGCCAGATTCTCAGTAGCAAAACTGTTACAAAAGTAAATCATACAAATCATAGAGAAGAAGGGCTAGAAGGGACCTCCAGAGATCATCTAGTCCAACCCCCTGCCTGAGGCAGGATCATCCCAATCAAAACCACCCTATACAATCCATAATGTAAACTCTTCATAAGATTACCGTTAACTCTGACACAAGACATAACATCCTAACTTGTGACAGGTAAAGCCAGGGAACCATGGCAGCCAACGTCCTGCTTCTATAAATTCAATAACCGTTTTTCAGTAACCTGAGCAGGGCAGAATAGAATTGCACATAGATTCCCAGGTCCACTTACTTGCCCAATAGGTGGAATAGGACTTAGCCCCTAAACATTTTGGGACAAGACCAGTCTGTCTGTGTGCATTTGTGCCTATCACCCTGGGGCACTGCTCCTGCCCAGGGTCTCTAGGACTAGCCATAGTATGATTTGTGTAACCATAACAGACATAGCATGCTACAGGAAGATCTGTCTCACCTTCTCCTTCAGGTCTCCTTAATTCCTCAGAGCCTCACTGGACTGAGGATTGGAGCAAGCTGGCTGAGGCTCAGCTCACTTCAAACACAAACAGTGCCATATGGCTGGGTAAAGTGCATGACTTTGCTGAGGAGCACTGTTACCTCCAGTTGCTTCTTGAGGGTTTGCCACCAAAGGCTCCACTTTTCACTGCACTTCAAGACCACTTCTCTTACATGTGGATTTACCACAGGCAGCTGTCACCCCTAGACTCCACCTGCAGGTGCCCTGGAAAATGTCATTTGGTTCAGAAGGCAGCAGGCTGGAGGTCTGGTGGGCAATGGTCAAGAGGCATGCATTTTCCATGTGCAATAGCAAGGCCTTGCTATGGATCTTTCAAGATCTATATGGCTTGGAGGCTCAAGGAGCATCTTGATCCCCATACACAGATCTGAGACTGCTGAAGGAAACGCTCACCAGAATGTACTGGCTAGGGTCTGGTGCCAGGGCATTTTCAAGGCAGAGTCAGGGCATGATGGAGGAAAATGGATCCCCACAGTGGTCTGCAGAGCAAGAGTATACCAGCTGCCAAGATTTGGGGCAGGGCCTTCTGGTTGTTCAGGCTAATACTGCATTTGTGTTATTCATTTAGTTGGTATTTCTCATGTGGGCTTCACACTCTTCAATGAACATGTCACCAGTGGCACACTGGGGTCCTGGCTCAGGACTGTGGCTCCTGAGGGTTGCTACAATACAAATAATAAAGGGGAAGAAAGAAAAGAGAAGGGAAACTCTGAGCCTAATTCTCATTTGTTCTAAGGGCTGGATGTTACTCCATCTATCTACCATAAAAGTGGACTTAAGTACCTAAGTGTGATTCTTTTCCACCCTAGTTGAGTCCCTGAAAATCCATTAAGGCCATGGGGGCTAACTTTTTGGCAGGCATGCCACACATTAAGCTCCCTCTCCCTGAATGCCACTAATTCCTGCCCCCTAGAGGCATAGCTGATAGAGTTTGCACCCTAAGGTGCCAGGATTGCAGCAAGGGAGCTTAAGTCTCTGGTGGTGCAGAGCAGAGCAGTGTCAGAATGCTGCTGAGAGAGGAGGTGTCATTCTGAAGAGCCAGGTTAACCTTCCCTGGCAACTACTGCAACTTCATACAGCAAGTGAGGATCCCAGGCCCTAAATTTGACAGCTGCTGCGGGGCCAGTGAAGTGCTAGCCTTTTTTCCACTGCACGTGGTCAGAAGCTTCCATTTTGGTAACCCCTTTACTGAGTACCTGGGGCTTGCATGCCACATACAGTGGCTGCCTGTTTGATTGCTTTCCATCTCTTAGGCTGAGAATGTGTGACAGGGGGTCATCTCTGGGGCCTTTCAAAACATCATGGGCTGCATGATGGGTGTCCCACTGTGTTTCTGGAGCACCCACCATGGAAGCCTTGTCAAGGGGCAATGACAGGGCCAGTCTCACTCTGGGGTCTACCAGCTCAGAGCTTGCCGAGGGCATGCAGATCTTGGTCTGGGACTGCCAGACTGGATTGTGCCTGGGCAGAGGCATGAAAAACAAATTTTGCACCATGGAACAAACTTCCCTGAGGCAGGATACAGAATGCTGGAAAACAGAGAATGGGAAAAAGTGTGATTAGTCTTACCTATCCCAGGGAAACAAAGACTCCAGTACTTTGCTTCTGTGTCCTGTACCTAGCTCCAATGGCTACCAGTGGGTAGCTTTTCCCTCTTCCCCCAACCCCTATCCCTCTGGCCAGATGGCACAGGGCTATTCCCTCCCCACTTGCTGTCCCTCCAGATGGGCAGCATGGGTTTGTCAGGCCCTACCACTCACCCATCCCTCTGGCCAGCAGCATGGGGCTGTCCTACACAGGCCCTCCAGCCAAGTCAAGTTTGCTGCAGAGTGGTTGAGCAGGTAAGTGAGGCACAGTAGGCAGGATGGTCCCTGCTACTCTGGCCCCTGCTGCCCTCCCAGCTGGGGCAACACAGACCCAATGAGCTGCAATACACCACTCCATCTCCAGGCCCTGCCCTGCTCCAGTCTTCCTTTTCTTTCCCATCCCCTCCCCTTTTCACTAGCAGTTCTGCCCAGCCCTCACATGGCACACAAAGCAACTGCACATGCCACGTGTAGCATGCATGCCACAGATTGGCCTCCTCTGCATTAAGGCAACTGCTTTTGTAACACACTCCTCTGACAATTGAGACTGTCACAAAAAAGCAATGAGGACAGAGGATGACCCACTCATCTTTTGTTCTGACTTCAAGCAGGATCGAATAGAATCTGATCTTAAATCCCCCTAACTTTGCTACAGCATTAGAAAGGGGTCTTCATGCAAGTATAGTTTATGCCCACTTCAAGGCCCCAATCCTCTGCCTGAAAAATTTGCAAAAGGGACCTATGGGTGCAGCTACAGTATGTAGAAACATATCCAAGCTAGCTTTAATCTAGCTCAGGCACTGGTGACACGCTAACCATGGCCTCATGGGCTAGACAAACCTGCCAGGTCCTGGCCACATACTCAGCAGCTGAAGTCCAGGCTCCTGCACCTATGCTAGAGCTGAGAGCCAGCTAACTAGGGTACAGCAAGCTTTGATATGTCTGCAGGAGCTGCAGGCACAATCTACGGCTTGCAGTGTGGACACCCCCTTTGTGTAGGTGCAGCTCCAGCTCTGGCATCTGCCTTGGCTATACACTAACCTAAGGTTTGGCAATTGATGGCTACAAAAATCTTCTAGCACCTGAAAGAATTAAGCTCTGCCTTCAGTTTTCTTGTCACAGTTAGGGACTGGTTTATGCCAGTAGGAAAGGATGACCACTATGTACTCCACTGGCTCTGCTATGCTGCCATTCAAGGCAGGAAGGAGGAATTACTTATCCACTTTCAGAATCTTGCATGATTTTTGTTTTGTGATTTTTAGTTGCATTCTTCAGTTTTTTAAATATTTGTATTAACTTTTTCATATTTTGCTTTTTCCCTTCTTCCTTTCTTTTCCTTTTATGAGTTCTTATTTCTCTTTCTTTTCTTTTTTTTCTCTAAATCTCCTTTTTATTTTTATTTTTTAAATGCTGGGGGGGGGTAATGCAAGCAGAAAATATAAAAGAAGAGAAAAGTGAAACACAGCCAATGTAAACACTGGGAAAGGATAGCTAACATTTTTTAAATGTTAAAATTAAAAAATCATAGAATATTGGTCCTTTTGAAATCCTTCAAGCTGAAAACACCTTCAACATTGTTTACAAAATTGTTTTAATGTCTGAGGACCTATAAATGAAGCAAGAGGCTGAATGTTTGTACCTCATACTAAGAGCATGTTCAACTAGCGGTTGGTATATATTAGAATTCTGTGTGTCTGCATCTGCCTTTAGCTCAGAGGTGTAACTGGCTTGTACTGCACCCTAGGGGCACTTGTACACATGACGCATGTACAAATGGTAGCAGCACACACTTCCGTGGCTGAAGGTTCACTGCTGCTGGGGAGAGATGACACATTTGGCTCCCAACATATGTGTTAGTGGCCACAAAAGCACCAGTTTTTGGTGGCAAAAAAGTGACATCTGCCACAGCAGCAGGAAATCTCTGGCTGCATGCTGCTGCCACTTCTCTACCTTCCCTCCTGCCGGAGCCAGGCCCACTGCAGGGAGGGACAGGGAGGTAAGAGGGTGAGGAGCACCCTACTTCCATTCCAGCCCTCCCCCCTGTCTTTGATAGTACCCAAGGTTTGTGCTCTGCTCGCCCACCCATTATTCCGCTACTGCGTTAGCCAGTGGGCTAGACCCTGATCCTGCAAATGCCCAGTGTGCTAAGCACCACCGCACTTCTGAGTCTGATAATTAGATACAGTACTAATCAATAGATGATAATAATAAGAACCACAATGATAACAATTTAGGGTACAATTTGGTGCTTTCTTGCTTTGCTTTCTGCTCTGATCAGGGCCTTATGTTTTCTCCACTGTTCCCTGAGCTGATGATATTTGCTGAGTTTCTGTTCTTTGTTTTTTTATACAGGCAGCAAGCTTCAGTGCTATGCACAGGAGCTACACCTTCCCACTCAGGGGCTGTGAAGCATTGGTGCATCCGCACAAGGGATGATATAGAGTCTCCTTTGCTGGAGGTTCTGAGAGCTCATTAGACAAACGTCTGCCAGCAATGGCCTGAGTATAGCTGGTCTTAGCTCATTGCAAGGATTTGAGCTAGATGCTCCCTTGAGGTTGCCTCCATGTCAGTGTCCTATGCTTGTCTTTGTTAGCCTACAAGTTCTAAATTCCCATGGCACAGAACAACCATAACAGATAATGTTTCTCCCCATCTTCTAAAAACTAGGGGCATTTTCAGGGGCACTGGTGTAGCTGCACCCCACCCCTTTGATTCCTGGTCCACCCAAAGGTTAAAACAGTGGTCACCAACCAGTGGATCTTGATCCACTGGTAGATCTCGGGGCCTCTTCCAGTAGATCTCAGAGCCTCTTGGAGTAGATCCAGGGCTGGGATAGGGGGCTGAGTGCCTGTGTGCATGCACACATGTGACCCAGCCCAGCAGGTCAGTCCATGGAGGAGGGAAGGGGTGGGGGCCTCCGCAGTGAGGGACAGTGCCGTAGAGGCAGGAGCAGGGGTAAGTTGAGTGGAGCCCCGGCCAGGTAGGACTTACCTACTGGGGAGGCATGCCCCCAAATAATTTTTTCTCCTCTGCCTCAATCTGCCCCCAGCTCCCTTCCTTCCCCACAGACTTACCTGCTAGGCCAGGACAGGGAGTGAGGATGGCAGCAGCACACAGTAGATCTCGAGATGTTTTTAAATGCCAAAGGAGATCTCCTACTTAAAAAGATTGGAGACCACTGGGTTAAAACCAACTGTTCAGTAATGGCAGCAACATTTCTAGTCAGGCAGTGCTGAGGGAGTCAAGTGATGTCATGACTCATTATAATCTACCTGTTCCCTTCTAAACTCTTCATTCCACAGGTGTGAGCTACCCTCTCTTCTTTTTAATGGTCTTGATTTTCCACCAATCAAGCTACCCTCTGTTCTGCAATTCTGCTGTCTGTTAGCCACTCCTAGTAATGAAGTTCCTATTTCACAGCCCTGCCGATTGTTTTTAACTCATTCCAATAATGTAATATTTATTTTTGCCTCAATCTTAAACTGAATAATACAGCCCTAGGCCCCTAGCATATTAGTAAAGCTTCTAGTTTATTTTTAACTGGAGGAAAATGTGTGCTGTTTTATATATGATGACACACCCCTCTTTTCCAAATACTAGGTCCACCCATAGACATTTTTCCTGAATATAATCTAAGAATGTTAAGGACCTGATCCTGATCCCCACTGACGTCAATGAATGGACTACACAGACTTCATTTGGTTTTGCTTTGGCGCCTAAAGTTCTTGCCAATATGGTTAAGGGAAAAAAAACAACCAACTAGCTTCAGACTTACCATTTGTGCTAGCTTACAGCTCATTAAAGCTAAATTGAACTGACTGCAAGAGCTGTGTCTAGGTGGGTATCTGGAAAGTCTTGGGCACAAGGCAGAACTAGGCTAGGGATGTCCAACTGTGAACAGCCACAAACTAGCTGAAAGACTGTCCACTTCAATTAGCTCCACAAAGGAGCTATTATTTTACTGCACTATGCTTGTCCGATTACTTTGCCTTATTATTTTTTGATCACTTCACCAAAATATGCTAACCAGAAATCATCAAGTTGATTAGTGAAATCTCATTAAAGTAAAAAAAGAAGAAGAATGAAAATATAAGCAGGAAAGATATAGCTGTGAGCCTCCAAGCCATATACAATAGCTGCCAAGTTCATTAAATCAGCATCTTGAGAGTGATCGGTGTACATTTTCCCATTGTGGTCCTCGTTCCTATGATAAACCTTTCTAAAAAGTAGAGTCACATTTATTCCATTTACAGCAATAAATCTTAAACATTCCCCCTCAGGGGACGAGAGACCCAAAATACCTCCCCAGAATCTCAAAGCATCTTTCACATTTGTGAGAAGTGAAAAGAACAATTCTCATGGACTTCAGTGAGCTTTGAGCCAGGCTCATACACCAGACTCACATTTCATCCAATTGATATTTTAAAGATCTTAGGCTATTTTTTTTAATTCACTGTTAGACCAGTGAGGCAGTGACTGCCTAAGGATGTTGTAGACTCTCCATCATTTGAGGTGTTCAAGAAGAGGTTAGATAGCCACTGGTTGGGAATGATCTAGGCGTAGCCATTACTATGTTCTGCTATGGGTATTTCTCAGGCTTCAGGACTTTGCTGGTTGCCACATGGGACTGGGAGGGAATTCCTCCCCTCCTTTTCTGCTACTTGTGTTGGGGGGATTTTAAGCTTTCCTCAGGGTGTTGGCTGCAGACAAGGCTGGGGATTTTGACTATGATGTACCAGTGCTCCTACTGGAACTTAAAGCTGGAGGTTTCTGGCTAGAGAGTCTTGCCCCTCCACTCAGGGTCAGGCTGATCAGTATGGTGATATTTGGAGTTGGGAAGGAATTTTATCCCACCACTGTGGGGTTTTTGCCTTCCTCTGTAGCATGGGGCATGGCCCTCTACCTGGGATCTCTTGAGTGTCTATTAGGAACTTTTTATACAAGCAGGACATTGGCTGCTCTGGTACCACTGCTTTACCTGTGGCACATTAGGGTGTTATGTCTCATGTTGTGTCAGGGTTGACTATGTGGTTTTACTAAGAGGTTAAATTATGGATTTGTATAGGATAGTTTGGATATAGATATAAGCCTGAGGCAGGGTTTTGGACTAGATGCCCTCTAGAGGTCCCTTCCTTATGGAGGCCCTACTTCTCTTTGATTCTATGAAACTGTGGTCCTATAAGCTGAAAACCCACTGGACTCTTTCAGAGCATGAGTCAAAGACAACTAATGTTCATATGACTCTTTCACTGCCCTACCTGATATGAGTGGACATATAATGTTTGTGCACTGGAAATACTGAGGTAAAATTCAACCAAGTTGAGGAACTGGTGAATGAACTATTTGTGTAACCCATGGAAATCAAACTGAACCTGACAAAAGTGAGCAATGGCCACATCGAGTCAATGGACCTGATGGAGAACTTTCAGGGGTTCAGGTGTTCACCTCATACATTTTGAAACAACTGGTTGCTTCTCTGATGTATATGAAGTTTCCTTCCTCCTGCCTTCACCTCTTCTCGGTATCTCATCCTTCTTTTTTCTTGTTTCCAACCCAACCATCCAACTACATGAATTCATCCAACATATCTCTCTCTCTTTATCACTATAATATCTTAAACATCACATTGCCTGTCCCTGAAGTTTTTTATTCCTTTTACCAGTCCCCCATGTCAATGGTATGCCACTGGTCTAGTACTAATTCTCAGGTCTAGTACTTTCCCTGTGGGGCTCTGGCTGACTTCTCTATTTCACATGTGCGCACTTTCACAAATTTCTAGGTCAGTATTTCTCAACTTGTGGGTCGCAACCCAAAAGTGGGTCACAAGAATATATGAAAGGGTCATGAACAAACTTTAAAAAAGGATCATACATTTTTGAAAAAAACAGGTGCTACTTGTGTTTCACCACATTTTAATGCTGTGCATACTAATAAACAGGGATCTGGTGGCAGGCAGCATGGGTGGCCTAAAGGGAGCAGTGGTGGCAGTGGCAGCCAGGCGATAGCAGAGGGCTAGAGCTGCAGCCCAGTGTGTGAGTGGCTGGTGGCAGGAGGAAGTGAAAACAGCTCAGTACCCCCACACCTCTCCCCCTGATCCATTACTCCTCACTCTGCTGGCAGTGTGGCTGGTGTGGGGGTCTCAGCAGTGGCAACAATAAGTCTCACCACCTTGCTCTGCCCTCCCATGCAAGCTCCTACCCACTGGGCTGCAGAGGCAGTGCCTGCCTGTGCCAGTCTAGCCAGGCTGCAGCCCTGTGTCCTCTATGGGCACTTAAATCAGGGGGGGCATGTGTACTTCTGTGCCTCACACACACATACCCTGACTCACGCTGGGAGGTTTGGGGCAAAGACACCAGCAGGGCTGGGGGGCTGTGAGTTGGGAGTGAAAGACATCAGCACAGCCAGGGGGCTGTTTTCTGCTTAAACTATTTCCTGGGGTAAGACTCGCCATTGATGTTTATAGATGGGTCCTGGTACAAAAAAAGGTTGCTCTAAACAACAGGTGACCTATAGTGACTGCACTGCCTCTGTTCACACAGACCTCAAGCAAGTTTGATATAAGCAGCTGGGTTTGAAGATAGCATGAAACACACTGAGATTGATTTCAGCCTCAATCATAATGCTGTTCAGGGGCTTAGGAAGTGGCAGAGTTGTCCTCATCCCAACCTAGAGAGCTCAAATTTGTTAAGTGATCCAGGTTAGGTATGTCCCAGTTCATTACATTTCCAACATTTCAGCCATCTCTAATTGGGAGGCACTCTGTTTTGAAACCCAGCAGAATTATTTCTTCTTTAATTAGACTTTAAGTTTGAGATCTGTGTAACACACCATATGGTATTGACTTTTCAGAGAGATGGACCTATAAGGCAACAACTGAAGGGGAAAAGCCAACCTAATTAAAGACTGAAACAGACTGCTAAGCATATAGGCTCTTCTAGCTCTCCCCTCAAATTCATCCTTCTAGATAATTTCTCCTAAATAAATTTGAACTGATGCTAAAATGAGAACCCTTAATATGCTATTATCTTAAAGAAGCAAGCTCCTCCAAGTCATAGCAACTGTGAAAGGTTACATTTTTTTAATTGGAATGAAAAATGGCTTTGTTGTTCGTAAGGGGACAGGGAGAAGGACTCCTGCGTTCTATCTCTGCCACAGATGTACTGTATGTCATTGAGCCAGTCACTTTACCTGACTATGCCTCAGCTGACCCTTCTGGGTCACTGGAGAACCATGGGCTGTGGGTGGGTCACAGTGCCCAGCCACCTGCCTCTGACCCTAGGTGGGTCACTCTGGCCCACAGCTGGAAAAGGTTGCTATTTGTTTTCTGCTGTCCTAAGCAACTTATCTTCAATACTGCCTCCCATCCTCCAAGTAGTTTAAGTCTCCTGCAGTGACCAGAAGTAAACCTATCTACAATCTATGCCTGTCTGCAGACTCTGTACATTCTGGGGCGTTGTTGGGTGATTATGTAGCTGCCACAGTGCTAGCTTCTATAATATCTGTGATCTCTATTTTAGTTTACCAGGGAACTGGAAATTGTGCCTGGGCAGACAGGCAGTCTCGGTGGCTCAGCAAGGAGGGTACATTTTCAGGAGCTGGCAGAAGTTTTAGGACACCATGGCAAAGACTCTTTTGGAAGTGTCTAGATAACACAGGGGCTAAGACATTCATGGAGCATCTGAGGTTTTAAGATTATTACTGAATTGAATTTAGAAGCTGCCTTTTACAGAACTTCCAGAAAAGAGATCTTAAGAAACGCCACTTAAAGGCTGATCCAAGCCCCAACAAAGTCGATGTAAAACTTCCATCAACTCCAGGCATCTTTGGATTGAGATCTTAATCTATTAACAGAAACAAGAAGCCATCCACTAAACTGATGTTATGCAGGTTCCAGTTTACTTTTTAAATCACTGTACTGCCACCTAGAGACACCCAGAACTTGAGAATGATTGTACTGTCCTACAGGACTCTGTATTCATGTATGGTCAGTGGCCACTTATCCCATGATCTTAAATCACTTACAAGTACTTCTTGTGGAGACACACAGGACTCTTAATAGTGGAAGTTGAATTCCTCTGTAAAGTCTTTTCTCCATTTCCAGTTTCATGCCAGACTAAGCGAAACTGCTTGTCATTGCAGAGGCACAAATTCATGCCAGGGTACTTTTCTATTTATTTTCCACAACTTTTCTATTTATTTAAAGGAAAATCAGATGGCTATTTAGAAAGATTTTTTTAAAGGCAGGGCCAGATTTTCCGCTTGTGCAAATCAGGGCCTAGCACTATTTGAAAAGGCTAAAAAATTGAAAGCCTCTTTCCCCAGAGTCCTTCCGTCACCACAAAAATAATGTCATACTTCCTTTTCCAAAATTCAAACCCTGTTAAAGGAACTCAAAGTTTAAAATGTCTTGAAATGAAAACTAGAGGGACCCAGGACTAGGCTCCATTCCATCTCTTAGGCACATCAGTGGACTTAGGTGTCAAAGTGCAATTCTATTCCACTCTAATCCATGGAAAACAGTAGGCGCAAAAAGTGGGTGGGTCCTCCTCCTCCCTGCCTTTTTGTGGCTTGTTCTTACAAGTTAGATGATGACAATGTTACAAAAATAGATGCATTAATGGATTTTCAGGGACTTGAACAAAATGGAATCAAATCTCACTTAGATGCCTATGCCCATTTATTTGTCCAATAGGTGGAAGAGAATCTGACCCCTTCCTCCAAAATCTGTTCCCCTTGGCTGTTCACCATTTTATTCTGTAAGGGGAATGCACTGTTGAATATGTGCTGATTTCATATATGGCTTAGCAGGGCCCCAATCCTACAAAGTCTTATGTATATGCTAAACCTTATGCACCATGAGTATTCCTACTGGACCCATTAGATTACCCACAAAGCAAAAAGTGCTTTACATATGTAAATGTATAAATCTTAGCTAGATTGGAGCCTTACAAAGCAATATATATAATCATGAAATAGGTAACAAAGATTCTGAAATGAATATATTACTGGGATACATCTGTTTATGTCAGAGTTACAGAACAACAGATTGTGTAATGTGTTAGTAATGAAAGAAAATGTTTTTATATATTACTGGTCAATCTGGCTTTATAGAATGATTTGACTGTGAACAGCGCTGATTGGAAAAGGAAATCATATAATAAAAAAAGCTATTTTTTCCTGCTCTTTTAAAAAAATGTAAAAAACCAGATTTTTTTACATTTCAAAAGCAAAGCATGTCAGTGAGCGATGTAGCTGGTGAAAAATGGAGGGAGGAGGACTCACGGAGCTGTATGCCAAATACTAGCTATAATATATTCCTAGGTGCCAGTGAGTGTAAGTCTCGCAACTTTGCCTTTAACAGGATGAATTAGGATGCTGGCTTGTTTGGTTTTGTCTGCAAGGATGTTTTTATTTTGCTTTTTTATTTTTGTAGGGGGGTGTGTGAGAGAGAGAAAGAGAAGCAGACAGACAGAGACCGAGACAGAGAGTGTATCTGTGCTTGTAGTGAGTAGGATTATGGTATATGATGAAGTTGTTATATATTAGAAATAGAACCTTAGAACAGGAAATAGAAGCTGTCTCTTTGGGAGCTGTCCAACCCCCTGAGTACCAGAAATGATCTAATAGCTTATATAATATACACATCATTTCTTGCTTTTTTTTTCATGTGATATCAGTTCTCTGTGGTTGGTGAAATCAAGCTAGGTACCCACTGAGATTCTGACAATGGTACCATCAGCACACAATTCTCCAGTCTCCTTCAGCTGCTGGTCTCTCTCTTTATACAATCCTTGGAGGTGTCAAACACACTGCCTGTGTTCTCATCAAAGTCTCACTTGCACTTGGCGCAAATTGTGACCTTAGAAAAACTGGATGCAAATATGTTCCTGGACTCATTATCCAGTGAAAGCACTTATTAACTTCCTGGAAGCTTTGCATGAGCATGAACTTCAAAACTATTAAAGTTAAAGAGATTTAAAAAGTCAATGTTCTTCATGGCCAGCATCCTACTGAAAGTCTGGATATCCTATTCTCTAGGGCTTCTCAAGTCAAGAGACAGATCCTGCCTGAGGACTTTGGGTGTGGTGCAAATTTACAATCTACCCCTATCCCTTCAGCATGTGAGAGACAGCACTGTTACATTCCTTGTTTGTTCGGTTCACCAGAAGGTAGATAGTTCCATAGTATGTTGGTGTTCTAGAAAATAATTGCCAGGGGTTATTCCAGAGACATCACCCTGGAGCTCCAATGTTCTTCAATTAATGGTTTAAAAAGACCCAGTTTAGATCCAACAATATAAACCCACCACAGACCGCATACGGTTCCAGAGTTTCTCATTCCAGAAAGGGACTATTTTGATTACCTAATACACCCTCCTGCACTGCAGAGACTTAAAAACCTCCACCAAGGATTCCCAGTTTCAGCCAGATCAGAGCACCCAGCCCATAACTTGAGATCTTCCTTTTCAGAAAAACATCCAGCCTGGATGTCTGGGCTCTGAGGGATGGAGAATCCACAGCTTCCCTATGGAAGCTGTACCAGTGGTTAATTACACCCACTTATATCTTTTCACCCTTCTTTATACATGTATTCATAGAATCATAGAAGTAGGGTCGGAAGGGACCTTGTAGATCTTCAAGTCCGACCCCCTGCCTGGGCAGGAGGAAAACTGGGCTCAAATGACCCCAGCCAGGTAGGCATCAAGCCGCTTCTTAAAGACCCCCAGGGTAGGAGCCAGCACCACTTCCCTTGGAAGTTGGTTCCAGATCCTAGCCACCCTAACTGTGAAGTAGTTCTTATGGATGTCTAATCTAAACCTGCTCTCCAACAACTTGTGGCCATTATTCCTTGTTATCCCGGGGGGCACTAGGGGAAACAAGGTCTCCCCAAACCCTTCTGGTCCCCCCTAGTGAGTTTATAGACAGTCACCAGGTCCCCCCTCAGCCTTCTCTTGTGAAGGCTGAACAGGTTCAGGTCCCGTAGCCTCTCATTGTAGGGTTTGCCCTGCTGTCCCCGGATCATGTGGGTGGCCCTCCTCTGGACCCTCTCAATGTTGTCCACATCCCTCTTGAAGTGGGGTGCCCAGAACTGGACACAGTACTCCAGCTGTGGCCTGACCAGTGTCGCGTAGAGGGGGAGGATCACCTCCTCGGCCCTACTTGAGATGCACCTGTGGATGCACGATAAGGTCCGGTTAGCCCTGCCCACCATGACCTTGCATTGTCGGCCCATGTTCATCTTGGAGTCAATAATGACTCCAAGATCCCTTTCTGCCTCCATGCTCTCAAGAAGGGAGTTTCCCATCTTA
>NW_005842279.1:401845-428689 GCF_000455745.1 Alligator sinensis
CTCAACACCCTGGGGTGGAGAGCATCTGGACCTGCTGACTTGAACACATCCAGCCCCTCCAGAAGCACTCTAACCGGGTCCTCCTCAACCTTAGGTCTGGAGGCGTCCCCCTCGAGTCCATCTTGAATCCCGGTTGGGGGTGGTCCCGGTCCCTGCCCAAAAAATGGAGGTGAAGAATTTGTTAAAGAGGTCTGCTTTCTCCTCTGGCACAACCACCAGATTGCCCAGCATATCTTGCAGGGGCCTCACATTTCCCAGTGCCTTCTTCATCCTCCCTATATATTTGAAAAAGGACTTTTTATTATCTTTGATCTTGGATGCTAGTCCTAGCTCTATGTCCACCTTAGCTTTCCTAACAGCCCCCCTACAGGCCCGAGCAGTGGAGATATACTCCTCTTTGGAGATAGCCCCCTGCCCCGCTTCCACCGGTTGTACGCTGCCTTTTTGGCAACCAGGCATTCCCGGATGTCCTTGGTGAGCCAGGGAGGCTTTTGGGCATTCTTGCCCCCGTTGGGATCGTCACCCCTTGGGCCCTGAATATCATCTCCTTAAGGAACTACCACTTATCTTGGGCACTGAGTTCCCCTGCCCTCGAGAACCCCAGCGCCTCTCCCACCAATCTCAACTTGTTGAAGTTGGCACTCTTGAAGTCTAGGGCTACCGCCTTGCTGCAGGCCCTTGACACCCTGCACTGGATGATGAATTCCAGCAAGCGATGATCACTATCACCCAGGTGGTCAAGGACCTGAAGCCCCCTTACCAGATCATCGCCTGTGGCCAGGACCAGGTCCGTCAGTCCTTAGTATTGCCAGAGGCATAGCAAATGAACTAGGTGCCCAGGACAGCAGTGACTTCTGGCTGCCACTGTGCCACCAGCACAATTGTGTGATTGTGCGGCAGCTGATATTTTTCTGGATCCACCCTAAGTCAGCACCTGGAGTGAATGCAACAGTCATCCCACCCTAGTTATGTTATTGCATATCACTGTCCCTGACATAAACATCAGCATCCTTAAGTATGGACCAGGGAAGGTTGCTTAGTATCTCCCATCTAAGCGGCAGCCCAGGCCCATATTTCCCTTCTCTTTAAACAGTCCCTTCTTTGTTTCTCTAACGCACAAAGACAGCTGTAATGAAGGACACCATGTCACCAGTACAGCCACGGTGTGTTCAATTGTTTGCCAAAGCAAATGTTTGTGCTGGACATGGGGGGTACAAGGGAGAAAAATCCACAGGAAAGGCAGCAAGTCTGTTCAGTATACAATGTGTTGCATCCCAGGGTAACGCCAGGGAGAACCTCTCCTCCTCCCCCTGAAATAACGTGAGAAAGGAGGCAATTATCCAATCCTTCCCCAACACAGCATGAGCAGTCCAAAGCAAAAGAAAGGCTGAGCCCTGGTGGTAATGAGATTTTTCCACATGGGTAAGTGCATTGATCTATGACAAACAAGCCAGGCATTACTTCTCACTATAGTGGGGTTCTTTCTCCCCTGCCAAACCTAAAAGCAAGAATCTCCCCAAGTCTCTCATGCCAGGTAAGTAACTGGATATTTGTAGAGTTTCAGGCCCTAAATTAGATGTCACTCATTCTGAGACTATAGCTCCCAAACCTGCTTGTGCTGCAACTGCTTTCTAGGCATGTTCTTTGGATCACCGAGTTCAGTTAAGTCAATGCAATGAACAAGACATACAGTACTGTCTGAATGGGAAGAGTCCCAGGAGTGACTGAATTGCAGGAGAATGCAGTCAAAATAAAATAGTGTGTCAAGTGCCTCCAGGTAGGAGAGGGGAACCAGGTATTTAGTCTGGAGAAAACGAGATTGAAGTGGGGTATGAAAGCCACTTTCAAATATGTGAAAGGCTGTAATAAAGCTGTTGAAGAAAAACTGTTCTTCCTTGCCAAACTACAGCAATAGGTTTAAACTGCGGCAAAACAGATTTATATTAAATATCAGCGGGAAAATCAGGAGCGCAGTGGAACCAGTTGCTTAAGGAAGTGGTAGAAGCTCTTCATGCAGATTTTCAAGGAGTGGCTGGACAGGAATGTGCCTGGGTTGGTTTACGAAACCACATCGTGCATCTGTGCTGGCGGCTGGACTACAAGGCACTCAAGATCCTTTCCAGCCCTGTGGTTCTGTTTCATCATGCAAGGCCATAAGATCACACTCGGGTCAGTGTGATCCTGGTGACTGTGAAGACTGGTGTTGCTGGGCTTTTCCATCCCCTCCCCAAAACCATCGATCCTCTCCCAGTTCTAAACTGAAAGGTCTGAGTTCCTGTCTGCCGCACATCATTGTAGCTCTATGGACTTGTTCACACCAGCTGGTGCCCTGAGTTCCAAAGGCCCCCTTCCACTTCTGGAATGAATATCACCAGAAAAGTCAACTTTATACAGCCAGATGCTGAGTCTAGTAAAAAAGGGCCCTGACAAGGGACCTGGGAGCATGCTAATCCAAACAGCTCAATACATGTGCTTCCGACGTTGTCTTCCTGTGTTGACTCATCACTGTCCCAGCCAGATCATCAGCAGGTGTAAACTAGCCCAGCCCTGTTGAAGATAACTAAGCATGCCTCTGCATTAGAGCAGGAAAGCAGTACAGGCTGGTCTTCTGATTAAGGCACTGGACAACTGGGACACAGGAGAGCTGGCTTGCCATGGGCTTCCCATGTGACTCTGAGCAAAGATGCTTAGAGTCAGATCCTATTTCACCTTCGTGCCATCAAAGTGATATTTAGGTAGGTAAGTGTTTGCCCACACTGACACAGCAGCAAGTCTCAGCAGTGAGAGACTTGAGCAGTTATATAGATGGCTTATGCCTTGTACTTTAACTATCTCCTTGTTCCGTATTTGTAAAGCACCTTGTGTAAGACAGCCTTGGGGTAGAGGGAGAGCTCCTGAGTCAATCAGTATTAACTGACTATGCAGGGCCCAAGCTAGGTCCAGATTCCTTCAAAGGGCATTCCCTTCAGATTTCACTGGGGACAGTCCAGCACCAGTCCACAGGGCCTGAAATGTGCATTTCTTCTTTTTCAGAAAGCTGTTTTTCATTTTCACCCCTTGAAACATAATATATCAAGACAAAATATTCTATAACTGCCTGGAAGGGGTTTGTCACCATCAGCAAGAATCTGTTTTATTTCATCTCTGGTTGTGCAAGGCTTATATAGCTGCTCTTCACACTTTTATCTGAGCAGTGGGCACATTTAAAAGAACACTGTAGGAATGTGTTATTTGTACCTTGCCATCAAATGTACAGAACAGTTTATGAGAACACACAAAGTATGGCATATTTCTTGCCCCAGAGATCTTAGGATCTAAGTTTTAATCAGAAGAATTAGAGCTGTGCTACAGCTTTCATTTAATCAGACCAAAATGTTGAAGTGGCTATGCTTATTTCATGAGCCTATTTCCTGATGTTTTCAAGCTTTATGATATTCCTGGACTTCCCTGCTTTCTGTTCTTCAGAGAGTCTGTTAACAGCTTGATCTGAAGCCCACTGAAGTTAGCAGTAGGGCTGCCACTGATTTCAATGGATTTTATCACCATTGATAAAATGGTTGGATGCATTCCAGCTAGCATCTCTTTCTGGCCTCAATGTTACCATGCCTGTTTCTGCTTCTCTTTCTGGACACTTTGCTTTCTGCAAAAGGAAGGGCATGTGCTCCAGTGGGGATTTCTCAAAGATTGTGTGCCTGAAAACCTGCGTGCATCTCAAAAATCCTGGATAACTTAGGCCTCTTGTCTTGGCTCTGCTCAGCAGTGAGGCACCACACTCCTGTTTATCATTCTTCTTAGCAGTGCTACTGCTGAGAAATGATTTAATATTAGTGGAGAGAGGTAGTTAGCCATGACAATCTGAAATCAGGCAGAAGGCAGGGTAGATTTGCCTCTTATAGACTCACTAAATCTGAGATATATAGCACAAACTTTTGTGAGCATCTGATGAACTGAATTAGGATTCACAAAAACTTATGCTATATATCTCTGATTTAGTTGATAAGGTACAAATCGACCCTGACTTCTTAACATTAAGTGGCCAATGCTATGACATCATTCTCATCTGTCATTTTGTTCCTCCTGTGGACAGTGGGTACTGCAGACTGAATCAGGAAGGGGATATCTTATCACATGAAACAAGGAGAGGAAAGACAACTATAGGGGAATGTTGTACCCATAAGCCAAGGAAAAGAAGGCATGCCCTCCCACTCTTTTTGGCCTCTATCAGTAGGAATAATTTCCAGTGTATTTCTTGTGGGTGACAAGACAATCAGATTCTAGGGACCAATTCATCTTAACTTCAATGTAATGCCTGCATATCTCCACTCAGTTAGTACATTTGAAATCAGGGTACAGTGTCGGACTGGCAGACTGCAGCAGTGAATCATGACCTTTAACTTGTACCCAGGCACTGTGTACCTAGGAGAAGGCTCAAGAAATACCTGCACCCTGTTATCCTCTGAGAGGATGAGGGAGATCATGGAGGTGGGGAGAGAGACTGTCTCAGGTTTCCATTTCATGAAACCTCAGCTCTGTTATAAAGCCCACCAGTCATTCCGTTTTCAGTGAGTTTTGGATCTGGTTCCTAGTCAGGAAAGGTTCTTGCTGATGGTTGGATGACTGAAGGACAGCCAACGAACAATAAGGCAAATAACCAAGAAGTAAGACTACCATCCTTCCAGCTAAAAAAGCAAACATAACAATAAGGAAGATAAAGGGTAGCATGTGATCCTTCTAATTCAGAAGCTCTTTCTTCCCTTAGATAGACCAAAGAATTGTTTCCTCTGTGAAGCAACATTATAACTGATTGACACAAATATACAAACCCATCAAACCAATCAGAAAAATATGATTTTATGGAGCTAAATTCAGTGGGCATCACTATTTACCCCATACAAGAGCAGATTCAACCCTCCAAGATAATGGATTTGCAAATACAGCTGGTTGAATTATTGTTTTCACTGAAAATGGGGGGTTTGCTGAAATGGAAATTTGCATGAGGTATTTCTGAGGTTTTACCAAAAAAAATTAAAAACAAAAGTTTGAAAACTTCATGTTTTTGATGAAAACCCCACAACTCTTGATGAATTTTTGGGGGGGAAAATGTTTTCATTACATTTTTTCACAAGAAGAAACACTTTTTCTTGACAAGCTCTAACTGTGGAACTCTCCCCCAGCCACCCTTTATCCAGTGCCAAGTTGATCCCACCCCAAACCCCAGCTAGTAGACTATGCCCTCCTTACATGTAGCAAAGCCAGGATAGGAAGTGATTACACTAAGAATGCACTGAACATGGCACCTCTCACCTCAGCTTCTCCCTTTTTATCTCTTTTTTTGCAGCTGATGCATGTGCAGAAGCAGTGTGCTGAATTTAGGTCCTTTTATTTTAGTCCAAAATATAATCAAGCCTTGTAAAACCTGGGAAAAAACCATGCCCCAAACCCTGTTTTAAATAATAATAATAAAGAACTGTAAGTATTTTATTTTGACTGCTTGCTCTTGCTGTTTGGGATCAGCCTGATTATTTAGAGATTCATTTTTATTTCTGAGGGGGTTTTTTTCATTTAACAGCTGCACGTTAATAAAAACTCCATTTATTGAAGGATTTGGTTGGGATTGCTATAATAAAATATAAGGATTTGTGCCAGGCACTAAAAGAACTCTCTGCAAAAGTAGTATTTTTCAAGTGATTAGGAGCTCCAGAACATATTGTTTCTCTGTGTAGCCCCATCACTGCAGAGCATGGTGACAGATGTCTCGTGTTAATGTTGAATGATTAAATGCCATCTCTGAAGCCACTCCCTATCTGTGTGGCACTGTACTGCTTCATCTACACAATCTGTCTTCAATCTGTTCTTTCTGCTGAAAGCCTCTAGTGTCACTGGCTGTCAAGAAACCCACATCATGGCACAATCTGCATACCATTTCCTGAGGCCAGCCTATGTCCAGACAATGGTTTTACTGAAGGAAATGGTACTACACACTTCTAACAAGATGTCTCAAAGTTTTTGAAGTAAGGATCATCTTGTACCTTTGTGAACACCTGCTCCTGTGTCTGTCATTAATTTTATTAACAATAATTTAGAAGGAGTATTACAGTAACACTCTGGATCCCCAGATGAGATCTAAACCCTCAGCACCATACACAGATGTAGCATGAAAGAATCCTTGCCCCAAAGAATTTACAGCCTGAACAGGCCAAGGGTGATGGAATAACAGAGGTGAAGTGACTTGCTGAAGGTCACACAGCAGGTATGTGGCAGAGCCAGGCAGAGAATCTGGATTTGTGATACCTGGTTCATTTGAATGCTTCCCTTCCATTCCTTGCTATTTGTGACTCAGCATTTCTCAGCCTAATTTTTAATAGCAACCAGTTGATCAAGCTGCAGGAGGCTGCCATTACACCCCTCCTTCTGGCCCTGCCAATCTTAGGGATGGCTCTTGCATTGTGGTTTAGGACTATCCATTTCCTATTGGCCCCAGTCATTTCACTTCCACTTCATCCTCCTGTGTTGCCAGGTATAGACCAGGGGCAAGCTCCTCATCTCATTTGCATCACAGCAAATCTGGAATCACCCCACTGAAGCCAGGGGAATTACTTTGCACTTACAATGTGCTAAGGGAGACCAGAGCCTAGTCCCAGAGCAGTGCAGGAATGCTTAATCCATAGGTAGGTCAGCTGTTTCCACCACCCTCACGTTTCACAGCTGGTTTACCTCTGTCCTTATGTCTGCCTGAAACTTATGAGACCTGTGGTATTTCTTTTATGAAATCCAACCCTTGTCTCTGCAGACATACACATGTCCACTCATACACCTCCCCCTTGTCCACAACACCTGCAGCATCTGTCTTCTCAAAACTATTATCTGCTTGGCATCTGTTGCAATGACCTACTCCAACGATAAGTCACACACAGAGTACTTCCAACACACATACATACACAAGTCCGTACATAGCCCAGAGGACAAATAAGGTTGCTTCCCAAGTAGGACTGATGTGTTGAGAGGCTGGTACAGATGTGGCAGGTCACATGCTTTAACCCATGTTTCTATGATTCCTATAAACTAAGGAAGAACCATAGAAGGGACACTTACATGCATCAGAAAGGAAACACGTTGTCAGAGGAGATATTCTCCTGTCTGATTTTGTACTAGCTAACATACACCTATGTGAGCTTCATCCTCATATAACATCACACTCTTTCCCCACCTATATATGATTTCTTTGACCAGGTGCCTTAAATCTTATTTTACCATGCATATACAACATAGAAGGAGGAATGTATGTCACCCTCCTTGGGTGGCATGCCTTAATAAAGAATTCTCCCTCCTCACTTCATGTAAACAGCCCTTATACAAATCACAAGAAGTCATTTTCAAACAAGCAACTGAAACAATAGGGGGTGCTCTTTGAGTTGTGAAGATGCCCTGCAGTGGACCGAAATTGAGTTAGGTAGACAAAAAATGATGAACTCTGTTGTCACCCGATAATCCATTGGCCCAGCAGGTCAAGTAAAAGCAAGTTACCCGCTTGCTTTCACTTTTCCCTCAACTTAATCTGTGTGCTAAATTACAAATTGATAATGGGTTCCCATTAATTATTGATTTTCTAGATAATACTTGTTAAAGTAGAATTAATGCTATTGTTTCTGAACAAATACTGCCCAAATTCTGTGTTTAGCGGGCTTGTAATCAGCTTTACCCACTTCTCATCTAATCTGATTGAAACAGATTTCCTACCAAATCTTTTTTATTATTTTGTTGATATTAAAAGGTCACATATTCATGCCAGCCTGAAAGTTTAATTTAAGTTGCCGAGATCGATTTATCATTTGCATTCACAGATGAACGGCAGAGTCCCAGTGGCTGCACTTTTAATTAAAATTGAAAATGAAGAAAGGGAAAAAAGAAGTGCATATATCTAATGGAATTCATGGGGTGATATTAGGTACTATATTACTGAATACATTTTAGCCTATTTTCCCAAGCCCTATATTATGAGTCTGTTCATCATAATGCCTTTTGACCCTCTGCGTTTACTCCATCATAATTATCCTTTAATACTCTTATAAATGAACTTTTAGCTTATCTTCCATTAATTCTCAGAACAAGCAAAGCACTAACGTAACAAACAAAGCCATCTAAATAAAAGTGTTTAACCCTTGTGGTGACTTTCTCTGATTATTCCAAAGACGCACGTCTTCTTAAAATGTAGGATGCCTTAAAAGTTAGATGGCTCAATTATGTTTCCGGCTTAAAAAGTGTGATGGAATTTCAACTGTCTCAAACCATAAATTCCTATACTGGCATTTTGGGTTATAAAAACCAAACAAATTAAAAATCCGCAATTGTCAAATACAACATATAAAGAAGATGGGATTCTCTGGGTGCTTTGTGGATCACTTCTGAACTGCAGATCTGTGCACAGCTTATGTATGGAGGCTAGAGGAAAGACGGCTTTGTGGGGTAAGTGGCTGGACTAAGACTCAGGTGCAGTAACTAGCTCAGCCACAGACACTCATTTAGACCTGGGAGAGTAACTTTAGGGCCAGATCCACATTGGTGCCCTAGGGCTAGGCAATAACACACATTGCAATGACTAAAATGTCAGTACCTAGTCCCAGGAGGGAGATCCAAGTAAACAGGGCTAGACTCCTTGCTTAGGGAATGAGGAACATTCGAAATCTCCAAAGGGTGATTCACAGTCAAGAGGCTCCCAGGGGTAGCCAATAGGTCACGCTAAGCACAGGGCTTTTCTGAACTCCAGTCCTGCCAGGAACTTGGGGGTTAGACTGAAGCTGCATATTAAGCACCTCCATTCACTTGGGATCTAGAGCATTCAGCCTGTGTCTGAGGGTGGGTCCTTGACCATGGCTCAGGGTGGTGCCAGCTTTGCATAATAGCCCAGCAGTTAAAGCACTTGCCCAGGATGCAGGAGGCCTGGGTTTAAGGCCTTCCTCAGCCTGAAGGGGCCCAAATCATATCTCCCACTTCCCAAACGAGTGTCTTTAACACCAAAATATAGGATAGTGTTAGTAGGGGGTACTTTCTGCCCTTCCTATTGAAAAACAGACAGCCAAGATTGAAATTGCTATGGGATCAGGAAAGGAAGCACAGTGGTACAGGCACTCCCCTGTGTGGTGAGTGTCCTGGGTTCTGGGCCCTGCTCCCACAAATGTGTGCATTTTACACTAACAATCATTGGACAGTAACAAAAATAACTTAAAAGGAGGCTCTGGCACCCAGGTGTCCCCATTCCAGATGACTAGCCTTTCCATTTGGCTTGTTCTCCTTCCGGTCCCCTTTCATTTGCATTCTCTTATGCACAGTGGCCAAGTGTTGGCTGGAGTTTGCTCACCACTGCTACCTTGATAGCTTTGCCAGGAAAGACTGGATAGGAGAGAGGCAGCAGTGGGCAAGATCTCTGGATCCAGCACTGGCTTCTGGAGCATGATATAGCTTATCATATAACCACAGAATGGCCAGAAGGTCATTCCTCCTGGAGGAGGCACTGACAATCTCAGATGGTCATGGGCCCACTGATTTATACAAGTCAAGAGGAACAAGCATCTCTCTCTTCAGCAGCAGGCTAGACATTAGGCTAAGATGAGGAAAAATGTGGGCCACAATATACAAAGGAATTCAGGCTTCTGGGGTTGGATGGAAAGCAAGCAGGAGGGAGCTTGACTTTGTAACTTAATGGTGAGGGCACACAGCAGAGAGTAGGAAGATAATGGGTGAATCTAGGATTTTGAAAAGCAGGGTGCAGGTGATGTGTTGCACTCATTACATATGACACAACACACATTTTCCTCCAGGTAAAAAGGAACTAGAGGCTTTACTAATATGCAAGGGGGCTAGGGCCAGATCAGTCAGTTGAAGAACAAAATTAAAATAAATATAACTTTATTGGAATGTGCGTTAATTTGCTATATCATATATTATGTAGAACAGCGCAACAAATAAGCAAAATATAATCCAAAAATGTTGTTTCTTCCATCCTGTTATCATTAGAATTAAATATACATCTCTTTCAGATACATAAAATCTAGCATTCTTGAACATCTTGACAGTGCATCCAATGCTTTTCTGAAAGTTATTTATCTGAGTTAATGTTTTTAGCCAAAGTTAAAAACATTTTGCAGGGCTTTGAAATAGGAGCCACATTAGAGGAGCTGCTCTCACACAGCTGAATCACTATGCTGCAGGGGCAAAAACCAATGTCTCTCTTGCCCAAATAAGTTTAGCTTCTTGCCCTTACAGTGGCACAGCTTCACCAAAGGAAATGAGGTATATGCCTTTCTCCTCTCCTCCACACAAGCACCTTACAGTCTGGTGGTCCAATCCCGCTCATGCAAACCAAAAAGCAGTTGCGGCAGCACAAATGGGAGATCTCATGGCATACACAAACGCCCAGTGAATCCCCCTCCCTGTCCCCCTCCCCACCCCTACCCAGAGCAGAGGAAGGAATTGAGACTCAATCTTTCACTCTCTGAGTGAGTGTTCAAGCCAGCAGGCCCGTGTAAAAAGAAGGGGCTGCCCCCATGTCCTCCTCTGGTCTTTTAGAAGAACACCAAACTTCTGAGGCATCCTCAGTCCATTTTTGGATCTAAGAGACTTCCACAAGACCTGTGGCAAAGCTGAGAACAGAACCAAGATCTTCTGAGTCCCAGTCCAGGACCTTAACTACAACATCCTTGCTCTGTGAATTTAAAATGCATTCAGGTAAAATTATATTCCCAAGTAGACGTCTAAAGGCTAATTCTACACATGTAGCCCAGACCTTCATTTCAAATGGGAGACCTCGACTCTTGAGTCAGTCTCATAAATATTTCTACATATGGAGTAAACACTAAATCAGACTGAGCTCTTAATTATTTTCTCTGTGCTAATGTGAGTTATTATAACTTTCTATTTTGAAAGCTCAGCATATTTGTCTGGACTGGTTTATTTTTGAATAAGGAAGAATTATTTCAAAAACCAAACTCAGATTTAACAAAAGGGCAATTAATTAAAAGACAGAGCTAGTGTTCTGCTGTAATGGACAAGGAAAACTTTGCATCTTGTCAATAAGGATCAATCAGATTTTCATGGAAATTTGGTGATATTCAGTGAAAAGATATTAGTGCTAATAATAAGAAAATACCTAATTCTCCCAAAGAAGGTTTTATGTCCATAAGTGCATCTACAATAACCTGGAAGAGTTAGATTATACCTAGTAATGCCCTACAGAGCTCTAAAGAAGATTAAATGGGGAGTTGTTATTAAAGGTGTATTGGTCATGATTCCAGCCTTTCTATAGCAATAGATACTAAATACAAGACAGCTTAATACTCCTGAACAGAGTTGTAAACCAACTTGCCCAAACTGGAGCACTTTTCAATAAAAAATAAAGTTTTAATAAATGACAAATGAAATGAATTCATTTTCTTTTCCCTAACCCACCTTATTTCTCTTTATTGTTATTTGCCTTCACAAAATCCGGTTACATTTTTTTCCCCAGGTTTTGATAGCAAGATGAAGAATCTTTCAAAGCAACAGAGCTAGATCCTCAACTACTGAAAAATGATAACACTCTGTGTTAAGCTAACTGAGTTATGCAGATTTATACCAGATGAGAATCTGGCCACACGGTACACCTACATAGTGACTGCTATTATTTAGCTTTAAGACTATATTTGTATTGTAAAGAAATCACCCTGAAAGCATTTTCCCTATTCTATTTTTTAAGAATTCAATCCTCTGTTTTAGCTAAAAGACAAACAATTTCCTGATTATCATCAACACAACCAAGACCAAACTGAGAAATGTATATTTATTTCCTGATAACATAATCCTTATTCTAGAGAATCTGCTGTGTGAAAGATACTCCTGTATAATACCAAAGTGTTAATGGTACAGAATATAGCCACAAGCTGATCTGAGATGCAGTGACTGCACAGGAAAAAATAAAAATAGCATAATGCAGCTACATAATCATCTGACAATAAATGATCTGTTTATCCGATTATTATTTTTGCTGCATGCTACTAACAAAATAGTTACAAGTCCTCTCAAAGCATTTGTGCCATAATCACAACTGGAAAAAGCTAGGATTTACCAGAGCCGGTAAGAGGCACAAACCTTTCTGTGTGTTCTAGCCCTTCATTAACTCTGTGCAGGGCCCAGTTTCTTTAAACATTTAGACCATGAGCAGAATGAGACATAGGAGAGAGGATCTTCAGTTGGCATAAATTTCAATCACTCCATTGACGTCAACAGGATAATGGGTATAAATGAGCAGTTAGTAAATGCAGACAATTGATATGAGAGGATAAAGGTATCAGTGGAAAAATCTATGGCCAACGGGGTGAAGAACAATAAGTAAAAATTATTTACATTTATCAGGAACAAAGAGAATCCTAGCAACCATACAGGCCCAATATTGTAGAAGATTTGTAAACTCAGGATGCAGAAAATGTTTATTGTATTCAATAAATATTTCTGTTCTGCATTCAAATAAAAGTGGCATTCATACCTCCTAGTGGGAAAGAAATACTTGCTATTTCATCAGTTATTGGGGAGGATGTTAAGTAGCAACTACTAAACATTTTTAAATTAATAGCACTAGATAGCCTTCAGCCAAGAAACTCAAAAAGGCAGGATGGAGATTTCTCTGCACTACCTCTGGTGATTTTTAACATATGCTGGAACACTGGGGAAGTTTCAAAGAACTAGAAAATAGCTCAGTGTTGTGCCAATATTGAGCAAGAGGGAATGGGATGACCCAATAGTGCAGGGGCAGGCAATTATTTCGGGCAGAGGACTGCTTACCAAGTTTTGGCAAGCTGTCGAGGGCCACATGGGTAGCACTGCCCCTTGACAGGTGCCCCGCCCCCGGTCACCATCTTGTGATCGCAAGTCCTGCCCCCTAACCTTTGACCTTTGCCACCAGAAGCCCCTCCCCTTGCCCCCAGAAGTACTCCTTTCAGCAAGGGGTTTTGCCATCTCAGAACCAGAAAAATACCAAATTATATTCTAAAAAGTGAACGTCTAAAACATTCATCAATTGGTTTCAAAAACTATTTTTGTCCTGGTTTACATGTGTTTGCATAATATGCATAGAGATGATTGTATGTAAGAGCTTAAAATGAAGTCTCACTCTTGTATATTGTGCAGGGGAGGTATAGGTATGCGGGATGTGGGGGAGGTGATGGGTGTGCCTGTGGGGGGTGAATAAGTGTGGGAGGATGGGTGTGGGGTGAAGAGCAAGTGGGTGTGTGTATGGATATGTGGGGTGGGGGGGAGGGTGGCTGGGATGTGTGAGGGGATGTGGGTATGGGAGTCTGCGTGTATGGCAGTGTGGAGGGGGTGCATATGTATGGTAGGGTGTGCATGTGGAACTCACCCTACAAACACACACACACTGCACATGCGCGCGCGCACACATACACCGGGGTACCGGTGCAGCCCCGTGCTCCTATGGTCTGGGGATGCAGGCAAGATCCACCTGGTGCTGGAGCAGAGTGGGGGCAGGAAGACAGGGAAATGGCTTGCGGGGGTGCTGGGCTGGGCTGCTCAGTCCTGTTGGCTTTCCCTGGGTCCTACTGGCCCTGGCTCCTGTCATCTTTGACAGGCAGCCAGGAGTAAATATAATATTAATTTACTAAATTTTAGGGGCTCTGCAGGCTGGATAGAATGGCCTGGAGGGCTGTATTTTGTCCACCCCTGCAATAGTGTCACACCCCTGCAATAGTGTCACTGGTGGAGGGCCACTGATGCAGCAGCCCTGGGTGCCACCTTTGTGCAGGAGTACAGAAATACACACAGCCACACCAGCAGCTGATCACCCTACCGTAAATAACACTCCAGCAAATGGCCCTTCCCCTGCTATCATGCAGCTGCCCTGGGCCAGCTACGCCTCTAGGATGACCCAAGAAATTATTGGTTGTTGAGTTTCACATAGATACCAGGAAAGATGGATACAGGCTGTAACTAGTAAAGAATCAAAGTTTGATAGTGTGAATATGCCCAGTGTGGGCTTTTTTTTATGGAAAACATGGTTTTATGGCCTTGTCCAACAAGCTTGAAATTGTTTTTTCATGATATATCAAAATGACAAGCCACTGTGTTGACAAAATAATACTGTACAACACACAACTGTACCCACTGTGCACTACTCTAACATTTTGATTAAGCTATGAACCTTAGGCATGGACATCAGGAAAAAAAATTCTCCCTCTCCCCACCTCTTCCTCTCTCAAACTTACCCTCTTTTGCAATCTGACATTATGAGGATGTTGATAATTTTCTAAGAATTTGTAAAAGTTACATGAGAACAGTAACAATTACTTTCTTTCATAGAGTGCTAGCCTCCCCTGAGAAGCCTTGATTCTGTGCAGTAATCATACTTGATGGCTAACGTGACCTGCAAGTCAGCACAGTTATGCGGGGGTTTACTCTAAGAGCTATATTTCCAGAAGTCCCCATAATCTACAACTCCATCTGAAATCCATGAGAGCTTTAAGCCAGTGTCATCCCTGAAAGCCTGCTCTACCTATCCATTCAACCAGCCTAGTATTTGGGGGTAAATTCACTGAAATTATAATTAGCAAGAAAATGATAAAACACCTAAGAAATCATGATGTGCTAAGTATTAACCAGCATGTCCAGGAAAAACAGCAAAGCACAGCTAAAACGGTGTCCTTTTTCTTCTGCCTTCTAAAACTCTGAGATTTCCAGAAGTGTGAAGAACTCTAGCCACTTAGCTGTTCAGATGGATGTTTCTACAGCTATCTGTAGACATCCAAGTCCAAAAATCTGGGACAGAGCTTCTCCACTTCTCTAGTGAGTTGCAATGGAGCTTTTCAAAGGTGGAAGATATTTGCAGTACAAAGCAAGATGTCCACTAAGTTATACCACTTTCTCGCTGGCATAACTCCATGGAATTCAACGAACTTAAGGGAGCATAAGACTGATGTAATTGAGTAAGGAATGAGGCCGGACATGTTCTGATTGGCAACAGGTCGGCACAGATTGGGAAGCAGAACACTACTGGTCCCTTCAGTTGCTCCAGACATGGAAGCCCTGTTGAAACTAATGAGCATTTTCAACTGCAGTTCAGTTACTGGGTAGGGGCCACATTACAAAAAGGACAGTACATATGCATCATTAAAGCAGAATTAACTAGCAGCTGTAATACATTTTCCCTCTTGCTGGAAAAAAATGAGCAAAAGCCCTCAAGCAACATGTGTCCTCATTATTCCCACTTTTTTAGAGAGATTAGAAAGAGTCATTGTTGGGGATCATTTTGTGGTCCAAACTCTCTCTTTATTTCACTTGCTGTCCCCCAAGGAGGTAGCAATGGCATGGTTAGGCAAATGCGACTGATCAAATTACCCTATTTATTCATGGGACTTCCTTAAAAATAATAATTTACAAAGAAAACCTGTGGGAGCTGTGTAACGAATTCATGTATAGATTTGCAAACTGGCAATTTGCAAATTAATTGCCCCCAAACAATATGCTCTGCAGACAGGTTGCCCGAACACTGAGGCTGCATCCTTTTTTTGTGCAGTGGCTGCCCAATAATAGGCCGTTGAAAAGCTTTCTGGCCAGACAATAGATCTGCTCAAGTGTGCAACTATTTAGAAGGGAAGCGGTCACGCCTACCCCGGGTGGCAAAGGTTTGTTCTGCCTGTCTCCAGCTGCTGTGTCCTGTCATGAGAACACAGGAGCCATGTGTGCGCAACAAAGCAGTTTTGCCTTATTGCCCCTTATGGCCTGGAAGGACGCAAAAATATCAACAGCATATGGGCCTTGGGGATTTCACTCATTTAACAAACATTATATTTTCTATAACAAAACAATATTTTTGGTGCTTAGATCAACCAAGTAACTAAATTAAATTCCCTAGACAGTGAGGGATGAGATGCTAATTGGCTTGGCTCATGGATTTTCTATGCAGCTCCCCAAGAAACAGATTGGCCCATTTTTCAAATGACCAATTGTTAATTGGAGTAATGAATAGAAGGTTGGGAGGGCTGATCGCTCCAGCTTGGTAAATTCATACTCAGGATATTCATGAGTAGAGCACAGTAGAGGTGAAGCAGTTTTCACAGGAAAGGGACAGACAAGCTGGTGCCAGTCATAAACAGAAGCCATTCTTCATTCAGTTATGAGGGCCTGTTTTCTCCATCCTCCAGGATGTGAGTGTCGTCAAAGATCTCTTGTCACTGGTTCTTAATACACTGTGCAGCAAAAGAATTTTTATCAGCAAAGCCTTTGTAGATTTGAGGCTAAGGCCTAGTTGTCCAACCTTTGTGGCCTTCAGTCCCTTTACTCACACTGAGCACTGCTTTATTTCCTGGGTCACTCCCAGTCTCAACAGAAGTACTTGAGAAAGAAGATACAACTCAGCACAAATAAGAGCAAAGCCTTTAGCCTCTAGCACGTTATAATAATATTTAGCTACCGAAGGGAGATGTCACTTGGCCAAATTAGTTATGGCCAGATTCTAATACCTTTTCTCATGCTGAGTGCCACCATACTCTGCAAGCACCTTGTTGAGTACAGTCACATAAAAAAATAAGGGTGGCACAGTTCAGCCTTTAACCCTTGTATGGTGCTTTTAAAATGAAAAGAAACCTGGTGTTAGGGCAGACTAGTGACTATGCTGTCACAGAAACAGCCCAGGGAAATAATGGTGGGTCAGACTTGCATGATACTTTCCTTAGTCCCTCTTTACTTTGTATGCTTTCCCTCAGTACCCAGACCCAAGCCCCTAGTGACTCTGATTAGGCATGCTGGGGTGAGGTTATTCTTTTTATTTTATTTTTTTTAATATATTCTGTGTTCTAGATGAAATCAGCCAAATCAGTTCCAAATCACATCAATTGGGCAGAATTCAATCTTTCCAAAAACCATATTGACTGAGCAGGCAGAACTCAATCATTCTAAACACCATGTATGGCGCTACAACCAGCAAGCATCCTCCATTCCAGGCTCTCACCCTGGGACTTCAGATACTCCCAAATCCATTGGCAGGCATCCTACATGCAGGCCCAAGCCCAGAGGTCTTGGGATTCGGATGCTCCCCTTGCAGTCAGCCTACCTTTGATTCAAGTTTAGAGAGCATCCTCCCAAGAGGTGCTGACAGCCTTAAAGATGCATTGACTTCCCTGGCATTGATGGCACTTGACACCTCAGAGAAGGTGATCAGCTCTTTTCAGAGCAGGGCCCAAGGTTAGTTTAGAGAAGATGCTTGGATGCTCCTGGTTGATAAGGTCCCCTGTGATTTCCTACTATTCTGAAACTTGGGCTAATGGTCATGTGCTAACTATGGTCACATATCTTACAGATTCTCACTGAAATCTTCCCTATTAATTCATCAGGTTATTTGGCAGGGGGCAGAAGCAGCCACAATAGAAACAGACTCCCCAGGAACCATTATTAACAGATTTCATTGCACTTGCCATTTCAAATAGGACCAGAAGCTTTTATCTGGTTAGGCCTTCCAGTTTTAATCTAAAAGTAGGAGCTGTTTGATCCCAGTTCACATTCATATTTTAAATTGCCTGCACTCAATTGGGTTTGTAAAGGAACCGGACAAGATTTTTTAAAGGGCCTGCTAAATGTAGGTGTATGAGTTAAGACATTTTAAGAATGCCTGCTAATCAGAAAGACATGCCCAGAAATTCCTGAAAATAAGGCAAAAATACAGCTATATGAAAGTTTATTTTTTCAGTTTGGTGTCTGAACCAACACCAACCCTCCTACCCACCCTCCCAAAAATTAAATTTCATTTTGGGTTGACCAAAATAGTTTGGTATGGGATTATTTCAGCCTTTCACACACTTTTGTTATATGTGGGTTAATTTGGAAATGAAAAGTGGAAATGTTTTGTTCTGAAAATGTTAAGAAAAACTTTGTGACAGTGTTTGAACCCCACCATATTTTTGGCCTTAACTATTCACCAGAATTCAAACCAAATTTGGGAATTGGTTTAGTTCCTTCAGAACTGCATTCTCCAGGGATTTTACTGGTCACCAAAAACCTGTTGCCCAACTTCCATGTCAAGCTCAGCAAGGAAAGACTAAGGCAGCCCAAATCAGGAGTCCCTTTTTAAATCTAGGCCACCTCTACTTTATTTCTGCTTTTTTGTTTTTCACGTTCACCTTAAAGATATCCCTTCTGCTTAAAGCAAGGGTGTCAAGGATATTTGACTCTGTGGGCCAGGCTGGGACCACAGAACTCCTCGTGAATCAGATGCAGACCACAAAGCCTTTGACTGTGGCTGCAAGTGCTGTTATGTTAGCACCAGCAACCAAAGTAAACAGTAGCAAAGTTGCGGGGTGGGGGAGACACACAGGTGAACATTGCATATTTTAGTCTCCTGCAGTGACTAAAAACACTAAATTCAGCATCAGCTTTTACCCCCTGGGTGCTGGCTGCCTTGACACTGCCACAGGGCTGAGCAGCAGCTGCAGTGTTAACTCTTTGGCTGCTGGCTGCTGTAGAGAAAAGATGTGTGGGCCAGATGACCCACCTCTACAAACTGGGTCTGGCTGGCAGGCCCTGTTTCACATTTGATAAGTGATTATATTAGGTATTCACACTTGATTTGAAAACAGTAGTAATACTGTATATAGCATAGTCACAATATAAACAGAATATTTTCAAGAATATATTTAGCATCTTTCACCAAGGATAGCAAAGGAATTCAGAGGCTTGACACGTAGCTTCATTTTACAGAGAGACTTAACTGAGGCTGTAAGAGGTTAAGGCCTATATTTTCAAAAGTGACTGCTAATGTTTGGAGCCTGTATTTTTTGGTGCCTATCTTGTGACTCTTTAAGAGGCCCAAATTCTCAGACTATAGCCTAAGAGACTGGGTCAGGGTCATCTGAAGAGTTGGTGGCAGAGCTATGAACCAACACCAGTGGACCTGAGACTGTCTAAAGATCTCTACTGCCCAGTCTTGCCCCTGCCCTCATCTGCTCCTCCCTGAGCCTGTTGGTACAACATGCGTTCCTGTCCTGCATTGCCAGGCACATACAGAATACTAGGAATGCCATGATGGAACAGGTTCTTTCCATGGACAAGAGCTGCCCCTGCCATGGACGTGCTAGATCCTCACCCAGGACTCATTGAATCCCAAGGCAGGCCTTAATTCAATAAGAAGGGGCTTCTTCCTGGAGCCTTCTTTGATTCTGAGCTAGGGACAGTCCTACATCCTCACAGCCTCTGTGCCAGTGTATGAGATGTCTGAGCAGAGCCTGGTACTGTGCTCAGTACCTAGAGATGCCTGAGCAACAAAACTCCCCAGGTCCCAAAATCGAATCCCCCCATCCAAGGTTCCTTTCTGTTTGGTGGTTCCTGCTTTGGCTGAAAGGTTTTGGAGCAACATCAATAGGCTGGATATTGTCTGTCACTGGCAGCCAAGGACTCTCAGGAGCCCTAAGCCAGTATGAAGGCAACATACTCAACCTCTACACCAAATATTTCTGAGCCACCATAGCACTGGAGATGTTTCAGGGGAAGAGGACTTGGTTTTGATCACATTTGCATCCCTCTTGCTTGCTGGTGCATCCCCTCATCCACACAGAGTGTCACTTGGAGCAGGTTCTGGGCTGCTCTGAAATGTGTCATGACCAGCACGGATTAAATCAAGAGAATCAACATGTTTTCCCAGCTTCTTATAGTAATCCTTCCTCCATGCACGTGCATATACACACACAACTAAACTGTTTCCTATAACTCCTTGTGCAGTTGACTTATGGTGGTTGGAGGTGTTTCCAGGCTGCCAGAGAGTATTTGAAGCCTCAGGAGCTTCAACTGCCCCTGTTGGTACACAGCTAACCAAGCAGCTCATAGGTAGACATCGGTGATAATTCTGCCCCTTGCCCACACCCAGCCTTAGATCCCACAGCTCAGGGCACATGAACCCCACTATCCAGCTATGCTGAACCCCTAAGACCAAGACTAGTGCTACATCTTAGTGGGCAGGTGAAGAAGGGACATGGGGACAGTGCCCATGTGTAGGGGCTCTCCTGAGTTTGAGTAGCAGGGCTCAGTCAGCACAAGCCAAAAGTCCCTAGGAAGGCCTAGACTCACAGAGGGGGAACTGGAGGGAGACAGACAACAAGAGAAGAAACTGATCTGAGTGAATGGATGGGCCACTGCCTGGAGCAGAGACTAAGATGAACAGATAGAGCAGATGTGGGAGAACGGATGACCAGGGGTGCTGGGCATCCTTGCAGCTCCAGGTTGCTCAGAATATTGGAGAAGCAGTGAGGATAGGGAAGGGACAGGCAAGGGCTCCCATCCTCAGCATGTGTTGCAAATGGAGAACCTGATCCTGCTTCCAGAGACACTTGGAGACAGCCTGTTCACATACTGTGTAAGCTGCTCACTTTACAGGCTGGGAAATGCTGGGACAGACATCTCAGTATTTTCAGGTCAAACTACCGGAGGGATTGTAGGGCTTTGTTTCTGGTCTTGGGGCTTCCTGGGCTCAGGTTTCCCAGTTTTCCTTCACAGTTCCAAGAGCCATGTGACTCCATATGTGGGCTGGGATTCTGCGCTCATCCTGTGACCAGCCCTTCACACCATATACTTGCACACATATACAACTCCATAAAAAATTTCCCTGGGCAGTCAATTTCCCAGGTCTGAAGTGCTGTTCCATGTTGCTAGGGTGTAGGCTGTGACCCAAGAAGTTTTATCTGCCCCTGCTGGCTCCATGGAGCCTGGCCAGGCTTGAGCCAGGAACTCCTTTAGAAGCTCTGATGAGAATCTTGGGAAAGGGGCCTATCTCTTCCCACACCCAGCTAAGCCCTTCAGAGCTCAGGATACATGACCCCCACTAGCTAGCTCTGCTGAGCTTCCTAGAAACTCTGAGCCTGTGTTGGGCCCCATTGGGAGGATGCCCAGGCACAAGGGCTCTCATCGAGCAGCAGGGCTCAACAGGCATAAACCAAAGGGCATTGGGGATAGCTGGACTGAAAGAGAGAAGGAGCCCAGGGAGAGAGACCCCAGCCTGTGGGACACAGGGGCCATTTCCCTGTCATGATACCATGGCTGAGCAGAAAGACAGTATATGTGCCTTCAGTCAGCTGAGGCTCAGGAGAGACCCCACAGGAATGTACTTTCTGCTAACTGTATCTCTGGTGCCAACAAGAGCCCTAACGTAAAAACAGAGGGGCCTGTGGGTAAACGGGTGTGAAGGTGACAGCTCTGGACTCTTCATAGGGTGACTGTGATCCCTACAGGCATCACCAGTGCTGCCTTTCTGGGACAATGTTCCTCTGACACATTGGCAATGCATAGGGGGTGCACAAGGGTACACACGTGCACCCCCTGTGTGTGGTAGTGCACCCCCTATGAAAAAGGCACCGCTAACACTGTCGGCGGCATTTGCGGGCAGTCTATGATAGCCACTGGCCACTGCCACCACTGCTGGCAGCGTCTGCGGGTGGTCGCCAACCGCCAGTTGGCGCTCACCACCCCCTCCTGCCACCAACAGTGCCGTGGCTGCCTGCAGGAACTTCACACTTATCACCACCACGCTCCCACCACCAACAGTGCTGCTGCCGCCTGCCAGAGCTTGCCGTGCCCCCCCAGCCGCCGGGGGGCACATGGCATTCATGCTCTGACAGAATGGGGCCTCTGTAGGACACTGATCAAGATGGAATCACAAGACAAACCATGAGCTTCAGCAATGAAAAGCAACAGGGACTGTTCTCTTTTTCATATTGAAGGAGGACATCAGAACAGATGAGAAGGAGCACCCAGAGCCACCAAGCCCAGTCTGCTTCATTAGCAATCATGCTTAAACTCAAAGAGTCTTAGCAAGCCCCACTTGAAGCCCTCAAGCACAATTACAGGGCACAAGGCCCAAAACACAGAGACCACCCTATGACACACTACAGGCAAAAGAAAGGAAAAGAAAGGGGGACAAGGGCACTGCCAATGCCCTGTCACTGCAATGGCAGAGACTCTGCTGGTTGCAATATGTCCAGAAAATTACAGGAGGAGGAAGACAAAAACTCTAACAACCCATATGAATCTGACCTTGAGGTAAAATTCTTTCCTTACTCCAGATATGGAAGTTGGTTCAACCCCAAGTAGAAGAACCAGGAACCTCTGGGTTTTCTAAATACTGGCAGGAGCATCTTTTCACCCCAAGCAAACCCACAGCCTTAGCTATAGAAACATCCCCATGCTTTAAAGGGAGGCAAAAAAAAATTTAAAAAACAAACGACAAACAAAATCTGAAAAGCCTGCAGTGAATGTGAAGGGAGAAACAAATTAGTGCTGTGTGAAATGGCACCATTCCATTTTGCCTTGAGTTTCAACAGAACAGCATTCCAATTCGAATTTCATTTTGAGTTGAAACAGCTGTTCTGTTCCGTCAAAACAGAAAGTCTGTTTCCACATTTCACTGGGGATGGGAACTCAGCCCTGCTGGGCTGATTTCACATCCCCAGCGCTAGATTGCACCGGGAACGGCAAAGCCCCGGCGCTGGATTGTGTGGGGGGCGGGAGGCAGTCCAGCTGGGCTGCTTTCCCATCCCCCATGCTAGATAGGGTTGGGGGTAGTGAGGCAGCCTAGCTGGGCTGCTTCCCCAACCCCCATGCTAGATCCCACCGGGGATAGGGAGGCAGCCCAGCTGGGGTGTCTCGCTGCCCGCGGTGCCATCTAGTGCTGGGGATGGGGATCTAGCGCAGGGAATGGGAAGTCAACCCAGCTGGACTGACTTCCCATCCCCATCCTATGGTTGAAACATTTCAACTAACCTCATTTTTTTTCGAGGCTATTTCAAAGGCTTTTGTTTCATTCCGATTTTGCTGTTTCAACCTCGAAAATGGTTGAAACAATGTTGAAATGAAACATTCAGCAAAATTTCGCACAGCCCTAAAAAAAACATCCTTCCTGACTCCATGTGACCAGAAAAAGCTCAGAAGCATGGGATTACATTTACTCTTGCACTATTGCTTTTCAGGCTCAACAACTTTTCTCCTTACTTTTGTTTGTTTGTTTGATTTTTGTTTTTTTGTTTTAAAAAAGCCTTCGAGCTGGTGTCCCATGATCTCCACAAGGAAAAATTGGCCAACTGTGGCCTCAGCTACATCACAGTCTGATGGCTGGGGAATTGGCTCCAAGGTCGGACCCAGAGAGTGGTAGTAGACAGAAGTAAATCATTGTGGTGCTGTCCGATGTTTCTGTCCCTAGAGCTGGGTGGTAAGGGTATTCATTCCAAAAGCAGGAGACAGTTTTAGGTCCCAGAGCGGGGTTGAATGTCCAGCTTTCCCAGTTCCCAGCAGAATGCTTTAACAAACAGGCCAGAAAGGAAGCATCACCCAGGCCTTTGATAGCTCTCTTGTTGAAGCTGGCAATGAAAAGAGAATGGGAGGCCTGGAAAGGGGACAGGGCAATGCTTGATCTATGGTAGCTGGAGCACTGTGGTAGGTAGAAAGGAGAAAGAAATTGTCTCTCACCCCAGTAACAGTGATCCTGGCCCCAGAAGCTGGGTCTCCCACTTTTGTGGGGTAAGCGCCCTCACCACTCATTTGTTGGGGCTAAAACATGAGAGGACCCCTCTGCCAGTGTCAAAGACCCAGTCATCACAACTTTTGCCAGGCAGAAGTGTGAGATTTATGTTAATGCAGTGTCCACACATACAAACCCATGTATGTGCCCAGCCAAAGCAAAGTCTACTGTACATGCTTAGTAGCTTCCCACACCACACAGGGAGTAGAAAGGCAAATGGTACATCAGAGCCATGAATGGCCATTACATGGCTGGGTGAGTGCCATTTGGGATCATAAAGTGAAATAGGATTGTGCCCAAGGGCATGCACATGGGCAACCACCATGGAGCAGCTGACTCCCTCTGACTCCACACCCCAGCTTCCCTCGGGTCAATTCTCTCTGGAACTGTATCCCACAAGGAGTCCACTCAAGAGCATCTCCAGACTGCCTGTAGTGCCTGTCTGTCTGTCATTTATGATTTGCCTCCTCACATCCCAGACCCATAGTTCCACTGTCTAGTTGCTGATATATGCTGAGTAGGGGTTCCTGGTACCTTGGCAGGTGCTGATAACTGGAGTGTAGACCATGATATGATCTCCTCACCATCGGTGCTTTGGGTCATTTCCTTATGGCGGGAGGACAGTGAGGTATAAGTCAGAGCCCTGTTCTCTGGGGGCATTTTAGGGGACAGGACCAGGTTGCTTCAGCTGATGTGGCCCCAAGAGTCCTGCCCACTACCCCTGTTTGTTGGCAGGATGTCAGGGGAGTGTGTTACCCACTGTAATGAGTTGGTTGTTGGGGTGACAAAACCACCTCCACTGGCCACCATCTGGGCCCCACTGCATTGTCTCCTTCAGCCTCTCAGGATCCTACCCTGTTATCTTTCCTGCCATACCTTGATGTTATTAATTGACAGGGAGGCTGCCCTTCAAGTTCAAAGAGGGTTTTGGATGGCAGGACCACGTCTGAGTTGAGGCCCCCCTGGGCTGTATTTACTCTGGCGGAGCCCCACAGCCTGAGGACCACTATCCCAGGACTGCAAGCTCCTGGGCCCCAGCTCTGGCCATGCCCTCATGGGCTCTGGGCTTCTCAGCCTCTGGTCTCACCCTTGTGAGTTCTGGGCTTGCACCCCATCTTTGCTGCATCTTGCCCCTTGTGGGCTCAGGGACCCTCAACCCCTAGTGTCACCCTCTGTAGGCTCTGGTCTTGCACCCCCCAGCCTCTGCTGTCTGACACCAAAGTCCTTCTGCAGCCAACAGCACCTAGGATCTGACATGTGCCTGGGCACCCTGATCAGTGGCCTCCTCTGCCCCTACAGATACAACCTGGTCTTCTGGTGTAATCAAAAGCCAAAAACCATGAGCATCCACTCCAAACCCAAAGGTTCTCTTCCCAGGGCCAAATGTGCCCTGCCAAAGCTCTTGCCCAAAGGGCCCAAGGTATTTATCTGCGCTTGGTTCAGGATGCAGGGCTTTCTCCACCTCCACAGCAACTCAGAGTCCTTTCTCTGGGCCACCCAACCTAGTTCCTTCTTGGAGGTCTGTCCTCTGAAGCTCATAGCCCCTCTGGCTTGGGGCTTGTGCTTATAAGTCCCTTCCTGGGTCACCTGACCCTCCACTTCTGCCCCAGGCTGTTAGTCATTGCTTGCACTTGGGATGGGCACCCATTTTGTTTCAGGACTCTTTATCCACATTAGTTTGTCCCAGAGGTTGGGGAGGGCCAGTTACCCCTGGGCTTCCTCTTACCTTTAGTGATAGGGTAGGGGCCCCATTAAACACATGCACTGACTGTAGCTCTGTTGTTTCTGTAGACCTGGAGGTGATGACATGGCTTGTCTGCCAAGGACTGGGAGATCACAGACCTTTACTTCAGGGGGCTCTATGACAGGTCCTACCTCTTCCAGGTCCTCATCCATGTGGGAACCAGTGACGCAGCCAGGAGTAGTCCTGACCATGTCATGGGTGACTACAGGGCTCTGGGGGCCAGGCTTAGGGAGACAGGGATGCAGGTGGTCTTCTCGTCCATCCTCCTGGTCAGAGGTCGCAGTAGGCATCACAGCACCTACATCAGAGAGGTCAACCTGTGGCTCAGGAGTTGGTGCCATAGTGCAGGATTTGGCTTCCTGGACCACGACCCACACTTCCTGACAAGGGACATCCTGAGGCACAATGGACTTCACCTCTCAGTGAAAGGTAAAAGTATTTTCTTCAACAGGCTGGCTGACCTCCTACGACGGGCTTTAAACTAGCTCAGACAGGGGACGGGGAGGAGGAAGAAGGAGAACATCAGGAACCTGCAATCCATGGGACGTCCAGCAGTACAGCACAGGTAAGCAATAAGCAGGTAAGCAATAAGGGGCCCATTGGGCATCAGAGCTGGGGGCAACAAAGGCACCAGTCACAGGGCTCAAGTGCCTATACACTAATGCTAGAAGCATGGGGAACAAGAAGGATGAACTAGCACTCCTGCTTGCAGAAAACACTTATGACTTAGTGGGGTTAACAGAAACTTGGTGGGACTCTACCCATGACTGGGCAGTACACATTGAGGGCTATAAGCTGTACAGAAAGGATAGAGTAGGGAGGAGAGGGGGAGGGGTTGCGCTCTATGTCAAGGAGCATTATACATCGACCCTTATCAAAATGGAATCGGAGGAGGAGAAGAAAGTAGAAGGATTGTGGGTTAGGATACATGGAGGTCAAGGGGAAAGGGATTTGGTGGTAGGGGTCTGCACACCAAGGGGAAGAACTAGATTTGGAATTCCTGAGGCAGCTCTCGGAGACTGTAAAGACTAGGGAAGGAAGTAGTCATGGGGGACCTAAACTACCCTGACATCTGCCGGGAGACACAGACAACAAATTCCCACCATTCACGCAGGTTCCTATCCTGTGTACAGGACCTCCACCGGACGCAGGAGGTACATGGTCCCACTAGGGGGAATGCTTTACTGGACCTGGTATTGGCAACAGGGGATGACATGGTAGGGGACCTACAGATCAGTGGTCACCTGGGGGACAGTGACCACCAAATAATAGAATTCATCATAAGGCATAGAATGGGAAAGGTAACTAGTAGGATGGAAGTGCTTGACTTAGGAAGGCTGACTTCAGCGAGCTCAGGCGTTTAGTCAATGATGCACTGCAGGGTAAGAGATTTGGCGAGATGGGAGCCCAGGAAGGGTGGCTGTGCCTTAAGGAAGCGATCCATCAGGAACAGAAGGAGACTATCCAGATGTGGGGGAAAAGGGGGAAAGGAGCCAAGAGGCTTCCTTGGCTGACCAGAGAAATCCAGAGCAGCCTAAGGGCAAAAAGGGGGGCATATAAGCAGTGGAAA
>NW_005842279.1:429327-429948 GCF_000455745.1 Alligator sinensis
GCCACGTCTTTGATGTTCAGTATATGTTGGGAGGCTGCCTTATACCGCCTTGGGCACGGCGTATCAGGACCTCTGTCCCCGCAGTTTTCCCGGACTCTTGTGGTCTCCCCATACGATGGGTGCTACTCAGGCACCCTAGCCTTATGGGCTACGCGTGGCTCCTACTAACCCCTAATACCACGCCCCAAGCCTCGCAGGACGTTGGACTGTCAAAATACCTGCCCGCTCTCCCAGGCCTCTTCTGTAATCTAGCCCGCTCTCGGGCTTCTTGTCTACGACACTGCCCCTCGCTGGGGCTCTTCCCTTAATCTTCTTCCTCTAATCCTGCCCTCTCTTTAGGGCTCCCAGTGCCCACTCTGGGCCTTCTCTCAAATATATAGCCCCTCTCTGGGGTCTCGGTGCCCTTTCTGGGCCTCCTCTAAAAGTGTTGTCCCTCTCAGGGACCCTTGCCCACTTTGGGACTCTATGTCAAGCCTCCAGTCTTTCAGGCCCGCTGTGCGGCTTCCCCTTTGCCGGACGCTGTACCGCTATCCCCTTTTCCTGAGGTCCACCGCAGCACCCTGCCCTCTCTTGGGCGCACCGTGCTGCTAACCCCTTTTCCTGAGGTCCACCGCAGCACCC
>NW_005842279.1:429966-430840 GCF_000455745.1 Alligator sinensis
TGCTAGCCTGTTACCGGGCTCGTCATGCCCGTCCTGGGCTTCTCACATAGTGCCCCCTCTCGGGCTTCTCACATATTGCCCCTCTCGGGCTTGCTACGCCCGCACTGGGGCTTCTCAAACGCCCCCTCTCTAGGGCTGGGGTCTAAGCACCCCGTAAGCTGCGTCCTCACTGGCACCGGGGTCCACACGTCGCTGTGGATTCCCCCTGACTACGCTACACCCTCACTGGTGCTAGACTGCACCCTCCTGGGCGCTAGAGCCCCACACCCTGTAGGCCCCTATGAGTACACTGCGCCCTTCCCAGGTGCTAGGGGCCCCCACCCCTCTGGGGGTCCCTATGAGGCCTCCTCCAACCCCTTATAGCCTCACCCAAACCACCGGTGTAATACAAACACTAAAGCAAACATAAGCCTCCTGGCTATAACCAAAACCTAAGGCACTGGGCCATAACAAAATAAGCCTCCTGGCTGTAATTCGACACCATTGCTCCAGCCTCTGGAGCTCTCGCGAACTATACTTGCGATCATGGTTCTCCCTATATCCTGGCTGAGGGAGCTCCTGCCCCTCGGGCTGCTAGCAGGAAACTACTAGCCTGGCTTCAGCCCCTGGGCTTTATAAGGGCCAGGCCCTGCCTCCTACAGGCAGCTGATTCTCATTAGTTGCTCCGGCAACCCACACCTGTACTCCCTAATCACCAATAGGGCTCCTTATGCACTGCCAGAGCTTCTCCTCTGGCAGTTTTCCCCTCTCTAGGAGCGGGGCAGCAAGGTGCGCCACGACACTTATGAATCATGTTTGCACATCTAACAGTGCTACCACTGCATGGCACCCCTTTGCACCATTGAAATGAGCTCAAGGTACGCCAAGACAGCTG
>NW_005842279.1:433384-435638 GCF_000455745.1 Alligator sinensis
GCCCCGGCTCTCTTTCCTGCCTATGCAGGGGGTCGGACTCGATGATCTATCGAGGTCCCTTCCGACCCTAACATCTATGAATCTATGAATCTAGGGGGGACAAGGCTGAACTCCTCAATGAGTTCTTTGCCTCAGTGTTCCTAAACAAGGGGCAAGACAAGTCTCACAATGGGATTGTAGAGAAGCAACAGCAGGGCGCCAGACTACCAAGCATTGACCCTGAGATGTTGCAGAGCCACTTGGAAGGACTGGATGCATTTAAGTTGGAAGGCCCAGATGAGCTCCATCCGAGGATACTGAAGGCACTGGCTGATGTCATTGCACAGCCACTGACAAGAATATTTGAGCACTCATGGCGCATGGGATAGGTCCCGAAGGACTGAAAAAGGGCCAGTGTGGTCCCTATTTTCAAGAAGGGGAGGAAGGAGGATCCAGGCAACTATAGGCCAGTCAGTCTCACCTCCATCCTTGGTAAAGTCTTTGAAAAGATTATTAAGGCTCATATATGTGACAGCCCAGCAGGAAAAATTATGCTGAGGGGAAACCAGCATGGGTTCGTAGCAGGTAGATCATGCCTGACTAATCTAGTCTCTTTTTATGACCAGGTTACAAAACACCTGGACGCAGGAGTAGGGGTAGATATCGTTTACTTAGACTTCAGGAAGGCCTTCGATATGGTATCCCACCCCATACTGGTGAACAAATTAAGAGGCTGTGACTTGGATGATTACACATTCCGGTGGGTGGTGAATTGGCTAGAGGGTTGTACCCAGAGAGTGGTGGTGGATGGATTGGTATCGACCTGGAAGGATGTGGGCAGTGGAGTCCCGCAGAGCTCAGTTCTTGGACCGATACTCTTCAATATCTTCATCAGTGACTTGGATGAGGGAGTGAAGTGTACTCTGTCCAAATTTGTGTATAATACAAAACTGTGCGGAGAAGTGGACACACCGGAGGGCAGGGAACAACTACAGGCAGACCTGGACAGATTGGACAAATGGGCAGAAAACAATAGAATGCAATTTAACAAGGAGAAATGCAAAGTGCTGCACCTAGGGAGGAAAAATGTCCAGCACACCTACTGCCTAGGAAATGACCTGCTTGGTAGCACGGAAGCAGAAAGGGATCTCAGAGTCCTAGTGGACTCCAAGATGAACATGAGTTGTCAGTGTGACAAAGTCATCAACAAAGCTAACTGTACTTTATCATGCATCAGCAGATGCATGACAAACAGAACCAAGGAGGTGATACTTCCCCTCTACTGGGCACTGGTCAGACCACAGCTGGAGCACCGATTCCAGTTTTGGGCACCACACTTCAAGAGGGATGTGGATAATCTGGAGAGGGTCCACAGAAAGGCCACTCATATGGTTAAGGGTTTGCAGGCCAAGCCCTACGAGGACAGACTAGGGCACCTGGACCTCTTCAGCCTCTGCAAGAGAAGGTTGAGAGGTGACCTTGTGGCTGCCTATAAATTCATCATGGGGGTGCAGAAGGGAATCGGTGAGGCTCTACTCACCAAGGCACCCTCCGGGGTCACAAGCAATAATGGCCATAAGCTGGCAGAAAGCAAATTTAGACTGGACATTAGGAAGAACTTCACAGTTAGAGTGGTCAAAATCTGGAATGGGCACCCAAGGGAGGTAGTGCTCTCCCCTACCCTGGGGGTCTTCAAGAGGAGGTTAGATAGGCATCTGACTGGGGTCATCTGAACCCAGCCCTCTTTCCTGCCTATGCAGGGAGTCAGACTCAATGATCTATTGAGGTCCCTTCCAACCCTAACATCTATGAATCTATGAATCTGTGAATCTTCACTGACAGGAGTGATTGATCTACAGCATGAATGAGGATGATAGCATCTTTGAAATGGAAGTCCTAGTCCACAAGACTGAAGAAGAAAGTGAGCTGCTCTAGGACAGCCCAGCTGGATAGAGAGGAGACTGACACCAGTGACAACTGTAAACTGTCAGAAGACCAAGTGCAGTCTGAAGAGAGCTAGGATCAGGGAAGAAGAAACAACAGGCCAGGGAGGCCTATGACAGGACTGGCCTGGTTTCTTTAAGGAGATTGCATCTAGAAGGGCAGCTTTCTCCAGTTATGAGGAGAGATCTGCAGGTAAAGATTCCTTCATTCACAATCCTTATCATACTTTGCAAATGGTTGCATAAGCGTGACCTACCCATAAGGCTTTGCAAGGCAGGAAGACAAGGAGAGGTTTGTCCAGGAAGTGAAGCAGCCTGGAGCCTGAAAATGT
>NW_005842279.1:435648-436095 GCF_000455745.1 Alligator sinensis
TGGGAGCTGAGCCCAGGAAAGCAGAAGCCTGAGGGCCTGGAGGAGACAAGAGGCTAGAAAGGGCAGCCAAGTGAGTCCTTGGTAGGAGTCCAGAGCATTGGCAACATCTCCCAAGCCAGGACTGGCACAATGTGATGCAATCCAGACCTTTGTTGTACAGACAGGAGCCAATTGTGGGATGGACACTCACATTATTGTCTGCTTGTAAATGGAGAAATGCAACTGCACAATAGCAATAGCATCTGAGAGAAATGGCCCATGAGAGGGTAAGAAACTTTACTTACCTTTCTATTCTGTCTTCAGAATTATAGTCAGTTTATCTTTGTCACAACCCAAAGGGTGTGATTTTTGTTTGTGTGTGCTTCGGCACTGCTAAATTGTCCCCGCTAAATTGCAGCTTCCTTGCACGGTGGAGTTTTCTGCTGCAAAAGAGAACCCCGGTGCAAG
>NW_005842279.1:436180-449810 GCF_000455745.1 Alligator sinensis
TTGGCTTGCTAGCCGTATAAGAGGCTTGAGTGGTTTCCGCCCAAGTTGGAGGACTCCACGAACAAGGGAGGAGGAGACTTCACGCTGTGTGAAGATCTCGAAGAGCTGCGGATCCTTACGGACCCAGTGCATTTAAAGCAGGCAATGGAGGTCTGATCAACCTCTAGCCTCTCCCCGTCGCCGAGCGCAATCCAGACCTATCCTTTCCCGCGCGCAAAAGAACTGGACCCACAGAGCCTAGCAAACTTCGTGTGAATGAGTGAGCAGAAGGACCCACGGAGCCTAGCAAACTTCATGTGAGTTTATTCAGAGCTCTTCTGGACGAGTACTTTCTTCGGCTGACACGACGGGCTCGCGTGTTCAGAGCCTTCAGCCAGATTGGGCTAGAGTTCACGAGTTTAGAACTCTTGTCCGCTTCTCTTCTTTCCTGTCTGTAACCGCAACTTAAGCAAGTTTTCCAGCCTACACCACTGCCATCTCAGTGTAAGTAAACAATCTTTTTAAACTACCGACACGCATCCGTGCCTAATTCCAGCTCGAAGGCCTTCCCTCTCCGCCCCGGCGTGCCCGGGCTCCTGGCCACAGCCCACGTGCAGCGCGAAAAGGGCTCGGGTCGCTCCCGGCCTGCACAATCTTGTATGATTCTCTTCTATATAGTAAAACTATTCAACTAGATATTTCTATTATCCAATCTGTTATCAAATTCAGACAACTCAACCTCAACTTTAAACAATTCAAGCCAAAAACGAATCCTACAGGTAGTAGAGACTTTGTCATCTTAGTACAGAAGACTATAAAAGTATTGCACAGGCATATGGATAGAAAATTACAAAGGCCAGCAGAGCTGGGTGCTGGTGCTTAGGGCTTGTGCCCTCAGGGGCAGCAAGGGGGGTGGGGAAGGCCATGGTCAGGCAGCCTGATGCAGTGTGGAAGCCCCAGCCCAGGGCAGGGGCTACCATAGGTGTTCCGTCCTCCTTCCTCCAGCCCACAACAGGATTGGACTCTCTCCACCACCTGCATGAGCCAGAGCCACTACAGCCATAGCCACCGTGCTCCGGCCCTGCATAGGATGGGGCCTGGAGCCCCTCGCCCCTTCTTGCTGCCTACAACATGGCCCATACCAGAGCCATGCTTGGCTTCTTGCTGATGCTGTGAAGCACAGTGCTGGTCCTCCCCAATGCACTGCAGCTGCTATCTGTACTTCCATGTGAGGTGTGCTGTATGCATCATCATGAACCTTGCCTTGAGCTGGGGGTTGGACTAGACCTCATGGCTAAGGATAGAAGCTACATATAAACTGGTTTAAGTGATCAGAAACTGGTTTAAACCTGTAACAAAACATAAATTCAGTGCACATAAACCAGTTTCAAAATGGCCAAAACTAGTTTGAGATAAACCTGGATAAATGTTGTATGAGACCTAACTTATTTGGGTCAAACCCAATTATGGAACTTGTGTTCCAGACCCCTTCCTGGTTTAAGTTAAATCAGAGTCCCCCAGCATCCCAGCATGCTCTTCAGCCCAGGGCTGAGCTGAGCTGTCTGCTTCAGAGAGCAGGGCTGGCCCCACCCCTCTCTTCCCTAGCTGGAACATTGGCTGGCTGAGAAGGAGGTGGAGACTGCAGGCACAGCAGCGTTTGCCCAGCTTCCACTTCCTGCTCAAGCAGGGATCCCCACCCCCACCTCTCCCATAGCATAGATCCCAGCCAGCATCTGGTCATGGTCATGCCACACCCATGCTAGACACTTCTCAGCATTAGCGATGTGTGTATCTCCAATTTCACTGGAACAAATGCAGACAGAACAGTGTCCGCTTAGGGCTTTTTGGAATTAATCAGCAGATGAGCTGGTAATGTCCTTCCATTCTTCCTTACAAATGCCTTGGAAAAATAGGGTGGCCATCATAGAGGACAGTCCGGTTGTCCTCTATTGATATGAAACTGGACACCTTTATGTCCTCTATTTTTCTCTTGAAGAGGATAATAGAGGACATAAAGGCGTCAGGTTTCATATCAATAGAGGACAGAGCAGCAGAAGACTAGAATGTCCTCCCTATAGCTGATTTTTGTTTTCTTGATGGGCTGATAAGCTTTGCGTTCTGATAAGCTTCCTGCTAGCTTGCTTCAAAGGCCGCAGTCTGACAGTGTTCAAGAGGGGACAGACAGAGGTGCGAGAAATGACCTGGTTTGCAATGCATAGGACCTGTGAGTGCCATCAGTTTGCTGCAGACAGTATGAAGAAGCAGGAGAGATTGAAAAGCTCAGTATCATCAACAGATGCATGTACTCTGCACAAGCAGTCCTCCCTGCCCCCACTTCCCTTTGCCTCAAAGTGCTATCCAGGGGTCAGGGTCTGGCAATACTCCCACCCCTTCTGCAGCAAGCCCAAGAAAGTCTGGTGAGGGCTGCTTTCCCCCACTTCAGGCACACCCCAGCTAGGGATTGTGTAGGCCAGGGTGGGGATTTAAACCCCTCCCTAATCATAGCATCCTGCTAGGGCCTGGCCACACACCCCCTCAAATCATCATGTGGAAGGAAGGGAGGGCTTGCTCTAGTGCCCCTTGGCTTCTAGTCTGAGCCACTGCAGGCATGTGCCTGCATTTCCTGAATCAAAAGCGAATGTCTATCCACTTGCAAATCAGTTCAATCTCTGCAGGTTAGACTAACCTACTAATATTGAATCAATTTCAATTTTCAAAAGGCTCAGGCTTTTGAAATGTCTGTCCCTAGTCCATGAGATCTCTTCCAGCCCTGCTTTCCTATGATCTGGTAAAGTGATGGACTTTCTACTTACTGGTTTTTGAAGCAGCGGTAGTTCAGGTTTTATTGCAGTAATTCAAGATCTGAGTTAAAGCAAGAAACAAAACAGGCACACAGCTAAATAAATAAATATATATATATATAGAGAGAGAGAGAATGAATCAGTGATGTTTAAAACTAGTGCAACTTAGAGGCACAACAAAAGGCCAGCACGTAGGTCATGGAGAGCTTCACACCTTGCAGTATCAAACTATATATTGTAGCAGCATTTTCAAAGTTACCAACTACTGCTATGTTGACTGGCAAAAGCTGGTGAGGGAAAAAATAAAATCCTACTCACTTGGCACTTAAGTGGGCACTTCACACTTCCTAGTTATTCTTATCTTGTAACATAGTAACTGCTACATCTGAGGAAAGCATCAAGTGAGGGATATAAAAGGAGAATCTTCAAGAAACAAGCACACACAACAAAGAGTCCAGCCAATCATTCATTCAGGATTGAATTACAGGCAGTCCTCGGACTTACGACACATTCGGTTCCTCAAAACTGGGTCTTAAGTTGAAACATTGCAACTCGGAACCAATTTTCTCATAAGAAACAATATTAGAAATGGCGGATTGGTTCCTGAACCAAGGCCTGATGCCCTATTTTCGCCAAAAATACCCCAGAATTTTGTACTCTATCAATTATAGAACAGTAATATAGCTACATTAATGTATTTATATCATAAATAGCAATCATATTGATTTGGAAGGCCTTAGTTGAGGTGACTTTGCTGGACTTTTTGAAGGGCTATCGGTTAGACTTTCTGAAGGGTTCTTGGGTGCAAGTTTTTCTGGAGTCTTGTCTCCTTTCTTAAAGAAAGTGTCCAAGCAAGTTTGGACAGATGTTCTCCAGGGAGATGAGCGACACAGCGAACTTGTTTGCTGGTATGGCGTCGCATCGGATCAAGCGTTATAAGTTGAAACTGATGTCATAAAGTTGAAACAGGGTGTCAATTTATAAATGTTGTAAGTACAAAATGTTGTAACTTGAAACGTTCTAAGTCGAGGACTGCCTATACTGCATAAAGTCAGATATTCCAGATCCTTAGCTGGTGCAATGCAATGAGCTCTTATGTTTTATATCATCTGATTAATAAAGGAGGTAGAACTGGACCCATGAATACAGAGTACTTAATTGTCAGAACAAATAGCACTTATTGCCAACACCACCTTGCTCCCAAAAAACTATTTTAGAACATAAAATGTATGGGGCATATAAATTTTATAAAATACATTCAGATGTAGAAAGGGTATCTTTGCTTTTGCAATATACTCTGTTTATGGATGATACAGGTCAATATCGGCAGGCATATTTTAACATTAGCTATTTATTTCTATGCAAAGATTTGCACTAATATCACCGTTCTTTTTTGGCTCAGGCAGTGAAGAAGGAAATACTGGATTTGGAATCTGAATTGCAGTTTTCACACAAGAGGTTGCTGCCTTTCAAGAATGAAAGAGGGCTGTACTTAGGGCATACTGGACTGGACTTTCTGAGATATTGCATGTGCTCAGCTTTCACCGATTTCAGCTGCAGCTTTGAACACTGAGCCTGGCTGCAGAATCAGGTCTAATATCTTTAAATACAATAAACTGGGCAGGTTATTCTTTCAGAACTTTAGTTTTGTGCAGCTATCATAATGCAGGTCTTCAAAACTGCACATGTGCAGCAAGACACATACAAGTACACAACTGCATGCCTCACTCGCACCTGCTAATTAGCACACTCACATATTTGCATGCAAATTAGGTCACTGAAGAAGCACATGGCTGTTTATGCACTTAGCTGGGCATTTCCCTGCCCGATGTCTGCATGCCTGTGTATAGAAGTCAGGACATTAAGCAAGTAAATATGTTAACTGCAATTACCCAATTTGCATAAAGAGACAGGTATGTGCATTAAAAACGTTTTTGACATTGCTGAGATGTAGGACTACAATAGGATCTTGGGAGCATTGGCAGTAGTCATGTCTGAGTTTCTGAGACAGCTTCTATATTATTTGAATTTCTTCTTCTTTTATCCTTGGGGGCTTTTCATATTTTTATGAGCATACTTTTCTTGTAGGTGATGTTTTCAGCCCTTATTAGAGTCAACAGCTAAATGCAGTTTGAAATTCAGAGTTCCTCATACCAGAAGAGCCAAATGTCTCAAATACCGGTCAGCCTTTGCAGCTGCAGTTTGTACCTACAGTTTAGTTGTAGACACAAATGTTGGTCCATGCAGTTCTGATGAGGGGCAGAAAGTAGGCAAGGCAAGGATGCAGAAGGGCATAGAGCAAATCAGCAAGAGTATTAAGTGGGCATGTTTACCTGCACAAATAATCTGGAAGCAGTTTCGTCTCAAGTAAACTACTCAAGAGTAAACTTTCCCAGGAGCATGTCTACAGCTGCAGGGATTCAGGAACAGATTTACTGCTACTAGCAGCAGACTGATCCCACTCCCTGCGGCCCTGCAATGGGCCCCTGCAGCAGCCAGGAGGACAGCCATCTCCTGGTATAGGGTGCGACATTGCTCCCTGCCTCCCGTAGCTGCCTGCCCTGGGAACTCCACCACTGGAGCCCAGGAGGGGACAATGTCTCCCTGCCCTAGCAGCAGGGATCTCCCTGCCCTGTGGTCATGGGGCCTGGAGCTGGGAGATCCTTCTATCCCAGCCCCACGTTTGCAGGACCCAGCACTGGGAGCTCCCTGCTGCTGGGGCAATGGGGACTTGTCAAAAAGTGTCACAAGTGTTAAAAGGGTCAAGGCAATAGGAAAGCAGGAGCTGCAGAACCAGATTATTCTGATGATCCCACAAACCATGTCAGGTACAAGAAAAATCTTTTGTGGGAAACGTGAGTAATCAAAACTGACAGGAGAGAAACAAAATATTTGAGAGCTGCTGAATATCCCTTGATCAAGAACCCAGTTTCAAAACAACCATTAAAATCTTGATTAAAGTGTGATAAAGCTTTTCAAAATACTGCCTTTAAAATATAAATAATTCCTTTTCTAAAGGTTATTTCCACACTTGATCTTTTTAATGGATCTGACTCACCCAGTGTATCACACTTAAGTGGTATAAAAACTTGAGTCCCCTGCCAACATTTAAGTGACATAAGCTCCAGTGTTGGCAAAGCACATATGGATGTGCTTAGGTCCCACTGAAGTCTGTGGGACTGTCCCTGTCCTTAGTTAAGCAGGTTCATGTGCGTTTTGCTTAATTGGAGATAGAATGCAATACTGTAATACTGAATGGATCATAAGGCATTTAGATAGATAGTATCTGTCTGCATAGGCCTATGTACATATACACACAGTAGAAATTGCTTATTCTATGCAGTGGATGGCCTCTTGTACCAGCCAGGTGATTTTCTTCACAGGTACTTCCCTGCAGGGTTAGGGCAGGACAAGTAATATTTTGAATTCCAGCAGGGTCACTCTGGCACTGCATTAGGAAAGTTCTTTCCCCTCTGCTTCATTCACCAGTGCCCCTTTCTCTCCCTCCTGTCAATTTGCTTCAAGTGTTCCCCAGATTCCCAAGTGTTCTGTTCAGGTACAGAAGGCTGTATTGTACTCTGTTATACTGGAATGAATTCAAAGTTCACACCGCTATATCCAGTTACACTCTTATGGACTTCCACTGCTGAAAGTGAGAGCAGAATCAGGCCAACAGGTAGAAGATTTGTCTCTGCAGAGTTTACGTTCTCCACCTCTGTGTGGGCTGGGACTACAATATCATGCCTTTCTAAATACTCAGCCAAGTGCTTTCCATCTCACAGTCAATTTAGCAGTCACTGGGGAGATGTTAAGCTCTAGGATAAGTGGGAATTTGTTTAGGAAACTTAAGTTTCAGCTCTACTCCAGACATCTAGGGGTATGACTCATCCCGATAAAGATGCCTCAGTAGCAGTAGAGACAGGGGGAGCTCTCTCTCCTGCTTAATCAAGATGATCCCCAAGATTTCTTAATGCACTGTATTCCAATTAAGGTACCATGAACATAATACAACAAATTACCTATTCTAACAAAGCAGGTAAGTGCCACTCTGCAAAGTCATTTTCCAGGACAGCAGGAGTTCTACTTAAAAATTTCTTACAAAACTCACTGCACAATGCTATTCTCAGCAGCTTTATTGTAAACTCATTGATTATTAAGGGTACAGCTATCTTGAATGCATAATTGGTTTTAAACATCCACACACTTTCACCAAGCCCTGAATGCTCTTGAGGATTTCTCTGAGAACACATTCAGGACCTATTCTCCTTGCACGGCATTAACGTTTTCTACAAAAAGGAAGCTTCCGGCACTGATTTTATTTGGAGCCTATAGTATAGTTGCGACCCAATTCAATTACTAGATTGTACTCAAGATGCCTCAAATAGAAGAACTATTAATTTTAAGAGAAGTCTGTTCCTTCCCCTTGGAAAACCCGAGTTCCTGGTAAAATGCTGACCTCTATTGGACTACATGAGACTTTGCCTTCACAAATGACATACAGTGTCACTCCGACTTGTCAGTTTACAGAGGCAATGAAGAGACCTCAAAGGACTTTCTGCTCATTACAAGACCTTCTCTCTCTCTCTCTCTCCCTCCCCCCCACCCCATATCACTGTTCTGCCTCATTCAAATTGCTGTGTATCTCTGGTATTCCCCTCTCTTCTCCTGGTCAGCTATGTCTTCCCCTGGTTGCTACGAAGGGAGTAGCTGGGAAGCCAATGGAGACCCTTTGGTCCCATTCAAACTGACAGCTATTTCCTTGCATGAAACAGCATTCTTACACCCAGGCCCCTTTCTTGCTACCAAATGTGGAACCAATTGCTTCTTTTATGAGTAGGGAGAAAATGAGCACTGTGTGGCCATGGAAAAAAGTCCTTCTGTTAATGTCCTGTGACTTGGGATGCCTGAAGTCTCCTGCAGATCTAGTGGCATCTAAAGGGCCACTTTGCAGTAATGTAAAGTCTATTCCCTCTCTGAATGGGGAAGTGGGGCTGTGGGCTCTGCTGGCTATTTAACTGCCTGTGTTTCCCTTTGTCCCTTTCCCATATGGTTGCCCTCTTTGACATAAATAAGGGGGTGGAGGGGGGGGTGGGAAATGAGAGAGACATATACACAGAGAAGGAATTCCCTGTGGCTTAACTTTGTCCATGATGAAAATATTTTAGTACTGGAAACTTCCAAAAGTAGCAGTACTAGAAATGCTGAAAAATTCTAGTTCTGGATTTTAAACAAATTTGGGATTGTAGCAGACTGGCTAGCAAAGGCTTGCAGCAGGCTGCACACTCCAGGATGGAGGAGTCTGCAGACTTGCAGGGAGACTACAGCCAGCTGCAGGTAGTCAGGAATGATTGCAGGCTGCCTAGGAGAACTGGACCAATCACAGAGGATGATTAGCTGACCACAGGAAGTTAAAGCCTCCTAGGGAGAGGAGCCAGGTGGTGCAGACAGAGGGAGTGGGTACTTGGCTAGCAGCAGCAGCCGCCGCCGCCGCCAAGGACTGTCCCAGGATGTGTTAAAAGACCCAGGGCTGCAAGGCTGGAGGCAGCAGCACCATGAGACCAGGAGAGAGAACTCACGCAGGGGAGAAAAGGAAGACTGCGCTGCGGTGCCAAGGAAGCAGCAGTAAGCAGACAGAACCTTCTTGGGGTTGGGAGAGAGACCTCAGGACTGAATTGCCTTGTATGGACTGTGTTTATGGGTACATTTTGAGGACTGGTTTTCATCAATTCCTGTGCACCCAGGCTGCCTAGGAAGAAACACACAGCATGAGAAGCTTAAGGTCACTGGTTGAGTTAAACATCAACCCCAAATCCACTACTGTACAGTGATCTGAATCTTTTCTACTGGATAATAAACGCTGGTCTGCCCAACAGAACATCCTCAACCCTTTAACGATTTTGGAGCACAGGGATATTGATACATAAGATGCTGTGGTGCTTTTATTGTTGGGACTCTCAGAGCCACTCTAATTAAAGCACTGCCTCCCCCCTGGAGCATGTGTAGAAGTGCCCCATGTTCCCAACCCAGTGTTTTAGCCACTAAGCTATACTGTCTCCCTAGTCTCACTCTCCATGAGATTGACTAGCCCACCAAGTTGCCAATTCAGGATGGTTTCCTCCAATGCATTTGCAAGACTGTCCCATATCATGTTACCTGTCAGCTTTAGAGATGGAACATGAATTACTTGATAAAGTAAGTATATCCCTGAATTTCAAAAAGGTAAGAAATTATGGTAGCTCACTCTTCTATTTTACTCAGGGGACATATTTTAAGATCAATACCAGGTGTTAAGGAAGATGGTTTTGGAGTGACATTTGCAAACCAGCCCAAGGAACTTATGGACCCCAACTTCTACTGAGTACAGAGCATGTCTCAAGGCCAAAGGGCTGTTTGTTTTCTTATTCTGGCTCTGCAATTTACATGATGGCTTCATATGAAAAAGCTGTGTGCAAGGTTTCCTTTGCCTTGCCCTCCCATAGTCATACCCCTTACAAGCAAAGCCAAGCCACTTGGTCACCTAAACACTGCTTTTATAGTCATGTCACTTCCATTTTAGAGCCAATTCCTCCCCAATGTTTTTAGGCTGATTTTTTTTTACATACAAATATGTATGACATCTATGAAATATAGATGTCATACATATTTGTGACTATTAGAACAACATATCAAGGAAATACACAGATCATGTAATCTCCTGTGATGAAATGCAAACACAAGGATGATAAGTACCAGTAGTTCCTGGTATACGATAACACATTTTCCCTCAGTTGCACAATTCCTTGTACGCCAATTGTTGGCAAGTGTCTTGGTCAATGGGGCTCCAGAGCCAACAAAGACACAGCATAAAGATGCAAGCCCAAATGCTCCCAGACCATGAATCCAGCCCCTCAGCCCCTCCCACCCTCAAATTCACAAGTTTTAATCAGAAGATTTTCCAGACATTACAGATGTGGGGCTCTTCATTGCCTCCAGGTTTTTCAGCTTTGGGGATGCACATGCTACACATTTTTAGGCTTTTGCTTGCTTGATAAATAAATAGGAGTAGCTAGAAAAGTTTACCCACTTTTTTTTTTTAAGCTACAGAAAATGCAGGGCTTCCACTGGATGGTCCAGCTTCTATTCCAGAAGATCTCAGGGGACCTGTGGGCTTGGGAATAGGCTGTGTAACCCACCAGGCACGGGGCAAACATCTGAGAAGGACTAGGGAGATGCTCCTTGGCATGTGCACACATGCATGTAACCCTTGCCTGAATTCTTTGTTTTTCCCCTCTTCTAGCATTTTATTTACTACCACTAGATGGCAATGATCTACAGACCACCAAGTTTTTTAGCCCGGCAAGATCTCTTTAGAGGCCCCGATCCCTGGGGTCAAAACAAAGCAATCCAAGGCCATAGGCATACTTTAGCCAGCCCCAATTCTTGAGTCACTGAGGGAGGGCGAGGGCGTGAGGCAGAGTTGGCAGCTAGAGTAAGGGGTCCTGCCCAACCAGGGTGGTGCACGAAGCCTGGGGCTGGGGTGTCCTGCCTTTCCATTTTGAAAACCTACTTGCATGGGGCCTCCTCATAACTCAGGAAAGGTCCCCTCTCCCACCAGCAGAGGTCCTTACCCAGCAGCCTGGGGGGTGGTTTCCTGTAGAAATCTTCCTGTCTTGCTCCCTCCTGCCACATGCAGAATCCCCTGCTAAGAGGTGCTGTCAGGGCTTTCCAGCATATGAGGCCTTGAAAAATGAATGAGACTGGTGTTTTAACAAGCTATTGCTTCAGGTGGTAGGGGAGCACTAAAGATAGAGCTTCTGGGGCACAAAGATTAAAGCCCTACTCCTGCATCAAGATCTAGAGGTGTGGACTCCTGCATCCTCAGAGAGTCCTAGTGAAACCAATACACCTCAGCACACGTGCACATGGATAGCTGCTCTGGCTGCAATAGGCTACTCAGCAGGTGTAGGAAATCCACCTGAATTGAAAAAGCAGGTCCAGAATGACCAGCACCCAGATTCTACCTGACAGCTCTCTCTGCTTCCTTCCCCCTTCTCCTGTATTCTTTTTCAACCCTCCCACATCCTCTTCTTTTTCAACCCTCCCACATCCTCTTCCCTGCCAGATCTGTTTGTTTCTCAAAACAGAGTACAACAAAGTGAGTGCTAGAGTGGCAAAGCCACCTCCTCGGCCATGTAAAATTGCTTTTTTCTACCTGCTTTAGCCTCTCAGGGTCCCATTCTGTTCTCTCTCTTGTCTGCCACACCTTGATGTTAAAAGTTGACAGGGAGGCTACTCCTAAGAGGCAAAGAGGGTTTTGTGGGGTAGGCCCTTGCCTGGGTTGAGGTCTCCCTGTCCCACATTACCCTGGCTGAGCCACGGTAGATCTCAGAGCCTCTTGGAGTTGATCCAAGGCTGGGGTTGGGGATTGAGTGCCCACGTACATGCACATGCACACCCCAGCCCAGCAGGTCAGTCCCTTCTAGATCAAGGCCCCCGCAATGAGAAACAGTGCCGCAGAGCCAGAAGCAGGGATAAGCTGAATGGGGCCCCAGCTAGGTGGGACTTACCTGCTGGGGAGGCACACCCCCAAATAATTTTTTCTCCCTCTGCCTCAATTCCCCCCCCCCATATATGTACCTGCTGGGTGGGAGGAAAGGTGGCAGCAGTGCACAGTAGATCTTGAGTTGCTTTTAAATGCCAAAAGATGATCTACTTAAAGAGGTTGGAGAGCAGTCTCTACAGCCACAATCTAGTCTTTTGATTAAAGACAAAACCAAAATGAGAAGCATCTTCTCCAAACCCAAAGGATTCCCTCCAAGAATTAAACTTGCCCTGCCAAAGCCATTGCTCAAAAGGCCAGAGGTACTTACCTGTGCTTGGTTCAGGATGCAGGGTTTCTTCCACCTCTACTGCAGCTCCAGGTCCTGCCTCTGAGCCACACTTCTTCCTGAAGCTCTGCCCCCTATAGCCACACTAACCCCCTAGCTTGGGCCTGTGCTACGTCCATTCCTGGGTCACCTGACCATCCACTTCTGCCCCATGCCTGTCAGTCACTGTTTGCACCTGTGTTAAGTGACCATTTTGTTTGAGCTCCCTGCCTGTGTTAGCTTGCCCCAGGCTTTGAGGAGCACAGGTCACCCCTGGGCTCCCTCCCTCTTCTAGTAATGGGGTAGGGCCCCATTACACAGCTGAGCAGGAACCACTGAAACTGATGATAAACAGTGTGATCTAAAAGGAAGTGGAACTATTGAGACATATGCAAACAGAAAAGAAATCATGCAGAAGGACCAAAAAATGCACATGACAAACCAGCCTAGCCATCTGTATGCTCTAGTCCTACTTCTGTCTCTATCTAACTAGAGTTGGGCAAAATAACGCAAACCTGTCCTCATGGTGAATGGTTCTACTAAAAAGGGCAGGTTCATTGCAATGCTTTCAGCTGGCTTGTATCAGACAAAAAAAAAAGCTGATGAGAGTCTTTCTACTATATTAGTGACCCTACCTAAAAGCTTGTCTACTGCCTATGCCAGCTGTATAGTTGGCCCAATAAGAGATACCACCTAGCAAATCCTATTCCTCCCAACTTTCTTGGACAATCATGGCTTCAACAGCACTTCCCATGCACTTCCCATGCTTGTGCAATGGGAAGGAAGGATTTCCATTACTTATGTGACACTGTATTTGACCAGTATTTGCACCAAAAACATTGGTGTAATTATCTTCTGAGCTCTGAGTCCAGTTAGAGAGCAGAGAAGGTGGTGTATTTGAAGAGAAGCCATGAGTAGTATATGAGTTGTTTGCAGAAACCATTTGTTCAGTCACTTTGGCCAACAAATGTTTCAACCTTGAAGCGGTTCTGTGAATAATGCAGGAAGACTTTTCTTCAGCCAGCTTGCCCAGGTCTGACCTAGGCCTAAGCTCTACACTTCTTACAGGACAGACTAACACTCCCTTATTTAAAGAAACTGAAGTGTGTTGCCTACATCCAGCTCCAGTGCTGAGTTACAGCACAACCCAAAGTGCCTGTGCATCAGTGCAAGTGTCCCAGGCTTCACGGATGCCTCCCCTCAACTCTGGGCTTGATGGTTAGATGATCCCCAGCTGCTAGCTATGCTCCAATTGTGGAAGTACAAGTACTATGCTTATGCATGTTTGGCTTTAACCAAGCATGGATACCAATAGCGGGGATACACATACATGTCCCCATGTAGGGAATGTGCCTCACAAAGTTGCTCAAGGGGGACCCGCAGCGCTGTCAGAGGGAACAGATGCTAATTAGATGCGAAAAGCTCCCAGCAGCAGAACTCTCCTACAGAAGCCATCCTTGAAGACCTGCCAACATAGAGAGGTAATGCTCCTTGAGAGGGCTGTTAACTTGGGGAGACCTCTGGAAAGAAACCAGACCTGGGGCAAAGGCTGTGGGTGAAGAAAAGAGGGCAGCGTGTGTGAGGGTGTGGAGGAGTTGTGAAAAGGAGCATCTATGAGGCAGAGATGGCTGCAAAGAGCCTCTGCTGGGGATCATGAGGGTCTGTGGGAGAAGGGAAAGAAGGGGAATCAGCGAGCAGAGCTTTGAGGGATGGGATGAGCCGGTCTGGGGGCTGGGCTACCTCAACCCAAAGCTGCTCACAAGAATATACGATAGGGTTGGAAACAAGCTTTTACAACTGGACCAACACACGGGCTCTCTTTTTAAAGCACCAACACTTGAGAAACCCGCGGCTATTCCCGTGCAGGCTCGCAGAGCTCCTTGGGGGTTGGCACTGATGGTTACAAATAGCACAACAAGCAGCGAAAGAAGCACGGGCTTAGACGGCCTCCGCAGACCCCCTCCGGCCCCGCGGCTTTCTACCTGTGCAGCCCGGCGGGGACCT
>NW_005842279.1:449820-450105 GCF_000455745.1 Alligator sinensis
CAGGAGCTCGGCGCGGGGCTGGCTGCGCGATGCCGGGGTGGCGGGTGAGTGCACCATGGGCCGGGCCGGCATCCTGGCAAGGGTGCGTGGAGCGGCAGCAGGGTCAGGCGCGGCAGAGCGGGGCTCTTGGCACCGTAAGAGCTATTCTGGCATTTTCCTGGCAACGGGCTGATGTTCCTGCCCAAACCCTTCTGCTGGAGGGGTAGCGTGGTCCGAGAGCCGCTGCCTTGGTCCGAGCCCGCGCACGCAGGCCGAGTCCGCTTGAAGGCTCAAGCGTTTGGGTCC
>NW_005842279.1:450122-492698 GCF_000455745.1 Alligator sinensis
ACCGCTTCGCAGGAGAACAGCTCTTCTGGCGTGGTTCAGTACCGCCGAGGTGCAGCAGCTTTAAACCCAGGTTATGGAAATGGGAGTTTTCTCCCCTGCTTGCTCCAAGGGCCTTATGGCTGAGGGCAGGCAAACTCAGGGGTATCCAAACTCCAGGCCTCCAGGCTTGGCCCCCAGGTGCAGGTGGAGGATGTTTGCCGGTAGTAGGGCCACTTATGGTTCTGGACTCTTGGACTTGGAAGTAGTTTAGGCTAATTTGGCCTCAGATACAAATTATTATAATTAAAAAAAAAAAAAAATCTGTGCAGCTGTCTTAACCCATGCTGAAACACTATCTGTCAGGGAGCTTCCCCAGCCTGCCCCGTGCCCTGCTCCAGTGCTTCATCTTCATCCAAGTTCATCAGGGTTGTCTGATGCCCAACCTACATCTTCTTAGCTGGACGCAGAGCCAGTTTCTCTTTGTCCTCCCTCTGTCCTTGGACCTATAGAATAACTGATCGTTATTCTCCTGAGGCCCGGCGATACAAGAATATGAGACATAAAGCCTAATCCAGAAATGAAACTTTTCAAAAGAGAGAACTGGTGATGTCAGGCCAGTTAGTTTGATCTCTGTGCTTTGCAAGGTCTTTGATATTAAGGGAAAGAATAAGCAAAGATGCAGAGTTAAATAGAAATTTTGAATAAAGTCAACATGGCTTTAACTGATGTAGATCATATCAGGCCAACCTAATATCTTTCTGTGACAGGGAGTGCATCTACATGAGATGTTTACTGCTAACTAATGAGCTCCACAGTAAAGTATTACTGTCTACATGTGCGGCTGCAGTAAACTAATTAACTCAGGTGTAGGATAGTACTACCTGACACAAGTACCATCATACAGCAGAGTTATTTAGTGTGCTGCAACATGTGTAGACGATGGCTGGGGCACAAGAGTGCTACAGTACAGGGGCTGCCTGCCAGCCTGCCCCGTGCTGTAGCACCCTCATGCCCCATAACCATAAACTGTAGAACACTGATGAGTTGTCTGTGTGATGCAGATGTTAAAAAGTGAATGTGATGCTAGGAAGAGGTTGGAGGGCTATTTGTAATAGTGACAGGGAAGTATTGGTACTGCACTGGAAGCCAGCAATAAGACCCCATTTAGATTGCTCTGTACCATTCTGGTCACCCATGCCCAAAAAGCCAAATTTTAAACTGGAACAGGTGCAGGTGACTCAGAAGATCTGGGAAATGGAGAGCCTATTCCAAGGAGGAAGATTGAAAGTATAAAATGTTTTAGCTTAGGAAACAAAGATTGACAGGATTTAAAAAAATATCTTTAAAAATGCAAGTGGAAGATACTTTTTCTTCCTCTCCCAGTACGTATGAATATTAAGGATAATACTGGTACCAGATCTGATGGGTGTCAACTAGTCTTGAATAAGTATAGAACAGAAATTAGAAGAAAGTTTCTAACGATCAGGGGAATACAGTTCTGAATGGACTTCAGAGCATCATAGAGGGGCCAGGGATCCCAAATTGTTTTGAGCCAGTTTGTGGAAGGGTTGGTATGATATGATTGGAGTGATCTTGCAGTTAGAAATTAAACCCTATGTGCTGAGGCTTTAGGTATTCGATATATTGGAGCTTGCACTTGTGGAGTGATTCTGTCACTTTGTGAGTGGTTTATATGCATGGGGGTGTTTGGTGATATGGAGCTGCTTGGTCCCGTAGTGGTATCTGCCAGGGGGGTAGTGGGTTTGCAGATGAGTTTAATGTCTTTCGGAGCATGTGCTTCAGTTTGGATTGTAGGGAGTTCTGCAGCTCAGGGGTGTAGTGTGAAGGCAGGCGAGTCCTTTTTTTTTTATGTTGTTATATACTGAAAGACCATTATCTCTTCTGCTCATCCCTCCTTGTATTCCTTTTTTAAAATTAAACAAACTCCTTTGCTTCAGACTTTCATTGGAGTTCATGTTTTGTAAACCCTTTATTGTTGATCTCCTCTGACATCTCTCAAATTTGTTTACATCTTTCTGAAAGTCTGGTGCCCAAAACATGTCATATAGCACAAAAAGAGATCTTGCTAGTGCTGAATAGCACATAATAATCATCTCCTCTGTCTTCCATGCGAGCTTCCTGTTAATATACCCCCAAAATGCTTTTTCTTTTTCAACAGCGTCACACTGCTGACAGACAGACTCCATTTGTGGGTTTTACTATAACCTCCTAATTGTTTTCTGTGGTACAGCTGTCTAGTTAGATGTTTCTCATGTTCAATTTGTGTATTTGATTTCTCTTTCCTCAGTGAGGTATTTGCACTTGTCTTTATTGAATTTTTCCTTACTGATTTCAGACCATGTCTTCAATTCATAAAGATCATTTTGAATGCTCATCATTTCCTCCAGAGTTCTTGCAACTCCTCCCAGCTCAGGGTTGTACATCTTATAAGTGTCCTTTCTAAGTGTCTTATAAGTTGATTGTACAATCCTTAGCAAAGCTATTGCATGGAACTAGGCTTGAGTAGACTTCTAATCTACAGGACTCCTCTGGAAATGCCCTCCAGATCTGATGGTGATGATTACTTTTTGAATGTGTGCTTTCAACCAGTTTTTTTATCCACAGTATAGTGACTTGATCTAGACTAAGGGTGTCAAACTCACCTAGGACCCTGGGATGAATCCAGACTGTGGGGCTCTTTGGTAATCAGATGCATCCTGGGGCATGGATGCTGGCTGCGTTGCCCACAGGAGGCAGAAGGGGGTCAGGTAAGCAAGGAGTCTAGCAATGGCAGCAGCAGGTCTGGCTGTGGCAGGTGATCTGGGGCCAGAGGTCTGGCAGAAGCAGGAGTCCCAGGCTAATGCATGAAGGGTCCAGGGGTGACTGGACCACGCAGGGTCCAGGGGTGAGCCAAGCTTACTGCTGATGGCCAGAGCCAGTGGAGCTGAAGGGTCCCACATTCTGTGGCAGGCCATGCCCCCCAACCCCTGTCTGAAGGGCCAGACAGAAAGGCTTTGTGGTTCGGATCCAGCCTGTGGGCTGTATGTTTGACACCCCTGATCCATGGGCAACTGGTGCCTCCAGGGGGGGCACTTGCCCCCCCCCCCCCCCGGGGCCAGCCACAACCCGGGGAGGGGGGTCCCCCCACAGCGGATTGCGCTGACTGGGAGGAAGTGGGGGGTCAGGGGGTGCACATGCACCCCCTATGTGTCACCACTGTCTGATCTAGACCAGTGGTGCTCACTCAAGCTTTTAGCCCCACAGGCCAGATGATCAACATGGAGTAAGTATAGAGATTGCTTGTGACTGTAGAGGGAATTTCATCTGGCTTTGCTGATCTGAACACACCATGCTTATCTAAAGAGTCTCTATGTTGTTTACATTTGTTGCATTTGTTATTGTAAGTGTCCCATCATAATTAACCTTTTTTGGGAAGAGTGAAACAAAAAGTCATTGAGTACTTTGGCCCCCTCTGTGTCAGCATTGTTAGTTCTCCTTCCCCACTAGGTAATAGACCTGTTCATTCTTTTGTCTTCCTTTTCATTTAAATGCATTTTAAAAGCCTTTCTGGGCTGAATCTTATTTTGTACCTTAGGCTTTCTGGTTGTGTTTCTATATGTTTCTGAGAGGTAGTTAGCCGTGTTAATCTGAAGTCAAATGGCAGGCAGGGTAGATATGCACCTTATACACTAACTAAAACCTTGGGGGGTGGGGAACAGAGAGAGAGAGCATGTGCATAAACTTTCATGAATTCAAGGTCACTTCTTCAGATACTGTGAAAGGACAGCAGCATACACTGCTCTATGCTGTCGTTGCACAGTATCTGATGAAGTGAATCCAAATTTATGAAAGCTCTTGCTCTCTATATTTAGTTAGTCTGTAAGGTGCATAGCTACCCCACCTCCTGCCTACGTGCTTGCGCCATTCCAGTACTCATCCATAGCCCAATATACATGTTTCTGCTTTTTGTATGTTCCTTTTTGATTTTTAGGTTTTTCAAGACCTCCTCCTGTGGCCGTGTTACTGTCTTAGTAGTTTTGCTATCTTGCCTCCAGCTAAGGATAGCTTGCTGTTGTAGTTTCATGTAGACTCTCTTAATATCTGTCATCTCTCCTCCATTCCTTCCACAAGATTGTAGCTACCAGTTCCTTGGGTTTGCTGAAGACTTTTTTTACACCCTTTACCCTCATCCTCCCATTCCTTAGAATGGGACATTACATCATCTTGTGATTGCCATCACCCAAATTACTTCTCACCTTCAAGGGCTACAAGTTGACTTACTTCCTTCATTACTTTTCCAGCTGTGTTCCTATCACCTCTTGAGCTATTTCTATCCCAGAACAAGACGACCTTTCTCTGCCTAGGCCATTCAGATTTCTGAGTGGACTTGCATATCCATTTCTTTAAGGAGAAGGTGTGTCTTTGATTCGGCTTTGGCAGCTGCCCTTGCTTGAGCTGCCAACTTCCGTAAAAGAGCTTAATGACTCCTGAAAGAAAAGCACCAACTAGGACAGGGGTTCTCAACCTTTTTAGGCTTCAAGCATCCCTCAGTTAAACTCAAAACACTTCTTGTTACACTTAAGGACCTCCTTGGAAAATACCAGCTCTTAGCTTTCACTCATTTTTTTTTTTTTTTACTATGAAAAAATAATAAAGCAATTAGTCTGTGGCAAAGGCCACAAGAGGTCAGGATGTTTTTAACACTATGAATTCCTATTTGAAATCTCTGGGTTTATATTGTGAATCACGTTTTAATACCCTGTTTTGGGGTCAGACTTGATGATCTGCTCAGGTCCCTTCTGACCCTACCAACTATGAAACCCTAACAGTGCTAAAGTTGTGTGGCACTCCACGGCACCCTTGAAAGGATCTCAAGGCCCCCCAGCATGCTGCAGCATATTGGTTAAGAATCACTGGGCTACAATATAATGCTTTGTAAGAGAGACTGGGTTGAGTGGATCAGTGGGTAAATAAGAGTAATTTGGGAAGAGAGAGGATTGTGTCTGCTTAAGTAAAATTCAAACCCCAGTGTTCTCATGAGAACAACTATATTTTCAGTAATTTCATGTTATTTGTCTGAGAACATTCCCTGCTGGAGCCAAGTAGTAAAGTCAGAATTTCATGCTGTTTGTTTAATTAGTGTAATTACATTTATTTTATTAGTCTAATGCAGGGGTTGGCAGCCTACAGGTTATGGGCCCGACCAGACTCTCACAACCATTTTATCCAGCCCGTGGAGCTAGGGGACTTCTGCGGTGTTTCAGCATCAGGGGGCTTCATCCATGTGGCAAAGGAAGAAAAATGATTTGAGGCCTGGGAAATATGTTTTATGAGGGAAGGCTGGAAAAAAACAGGATAGTTTAGTCTGGAGAAGAGAAAAGACTGAGGGAGAGGGATTTGATAGCAGTTTTTAAATACCTGAAGGGTGGTTATAAAGAGAATGGAGATAAATTATTCTCTGTGCCATGGGGGACAGGACAAGGAGCAATGGCTTCAAGTTGCAGGAAGGGAAATTTTGGTTGGATATTAGGCAAAACTTTCTTGCACTGAGAGTGGCTAAGCCTTGAAACAAGCTATCCAGAGAAGTTATGGAATCTCCATCTTTGGACGTTTTTAAGAGCAGGTTAGACATACATTTGGCTGGGGTGGCTTAGTCAGGGATGATCCTGCCTCGAGCAGGGGTTGAACTAGATGATCCCTAGACATCCCTTCCAACCTGCTAGTCTACAATTCTTTGATTTTTATCTGTACATTTTGACACAAAACATACCTTGCTTATTGTTTCCAGTATACATAGGTGTCATAAATACGTAAAAATGGTACTTCCTGTCATTTACAGTGGCTTAATTGGGATGTCCAACTGGTGATCCCTAGGAGTCTTTCTGGGGTCTTCGTTATTGACTTAGAGGATGAGACTGAGTGCCCTCTTTATAAACTTGCACATGACACCAAACTGGGTGAGGTTGTAAACACTTTGAAGGATATGGTTAGGATTCAGAATTACCTTGATAAACTGGAGGAATGGTCCAGAATTAATCAGACAGAATTAAGTAAGGATGAGTGCTGAGTCCCTCATGTCTGTTCCTGAGGGCCCTTCCAGCCATATTTTTCTATGATTCTATAAACCTATCCAGTTCAGCATGGGGAGTCTTACACCAGCCCAGAAAAGGTACAAAACATGACTACAGTAGGTGCAGGGCAAGAGTACACTGGGTCCATTGCTGATAAGTCTACAGTTTGTAAAATTGCTTTTTTGTCTGGCCTACTGCCTTTCCATCTCCCTCAAAATGATTAAGGCCTTGTCTGTGCTAGTAGCCCATCCGTTTGGCCCCTGTTCCTTTGGTAGTAAATTACAGCAAACATTCTGGTTAAGGTTGTGTTTTGCACCCATGTTTGCTGTGAGCAGTGGTATGTGATTGCACAAGACATAGAAAAACAGTAGCATTCCTAAGGCTTGTTATGTGCTTGTATAAGGTCTAGTAAGTTATACAACATCAGTACAGGCATGGGAAGACCCTGTTCCTCTCCTTTTTGGTGGGTGATGCAAGATACACTTGGAAAGGGAATCTGCAGTGGAGGCAGCAAGGGAAGGTGGTGGGTAGCAGAGGTGAGGCATTTCTGGGGCTCCCGAGTGCATTTAACTTGATATCCCCTGCCTCCATGGTGGGTAGGAGACCTTGAGCTTGCCTGTGAGTGTCTTCTTCACAAGGTTGTTGAAATTGCTGGGGACACCTGTTGGGACATATACAATTACACAGGCAGTCACTGAGCCAACATAATGTAGTCCAAACCAGCAAGTCAGTTGGATAGAAGCAGAACTGCAAGTGCAATAAATACAATAAATACAATAGCAAATACAAGCAAATACAAATGCAATAAATACACATAGCTTTTCATTTACTGACATGTTTTCTGGCATCGTCCATACTTGCTGCCTTCTGTTCTGGGAAGAAAGTGTGCTAATGTCATATTTCCATCTTTTGCTTGCAGGAAAAATGTATGCATCTGTTAAGGGATTTGTATAGTTTCTTGTCTTAAAACTAAGATGTGGGTCCGAAATTACCCTCTGAATCCATCTGCACTCTGAAGGGGGTGCAATATTGCATGCTCAGATTTTGAGAGACAAAAATTCCAGGTTTCAGGCACATGTCCACTAGGCTGTTTGGGCCATGATTAATGACTTCATGTGCAGGGCAGGTGGCTGGGAGGGCTGGAGATTGCTGCTAGTTGCAGCCTGTATAAAGAAAATATCCTGTTTTAAAGGCATCCAAAGCTGCTTTTGATCACAAAACTTTTTATATGTGGAATTCTGCTCTTGTCCTAGTGATACTTTTTCTCAAGTATTTGGATGCAAATTTTCCTTGTATTATCTGAAATGAACATTAGGGGTGCAGTCCTAGCTCGGTTGAAATTGTTGAGAGCGCCTCCATTGTTTTCAGTAGGGCTGGGATTTTACTTTGGATAGTGAGGGATGTGGAAAGAACAGGTATCTTTTGCTTCCCAGCTCTGGTCTGTCACCTCCTGTGCACATAGGTTTTTAAATCATGCCATTCCCTGAGGCATCTAATGTTTGAGATTTAATTGTTTAAATCCAGGGTAATTGGATACATTATAATGATGACATAGCAAACATCCTGAGGATCTTGGAAGCTCATGAAGAAGGAAAATGAACAAGGGAAGGAAACAATCCACCAAGCACTGTCACATCTCCCTGACTTGACTTTTTTGTTTTATGCCCACAAGCCACAGAATTCCCTTTAATCCAGACTGATGCACAGCCTCCTCAAAATCCTGATATCCTGGAAGTCCACTGCCCCCAACGCAAAAACTGTCCTATTGTTTGGCCTTTCCTTCTGGCAGGGAGCTATATCTTACTTCAGGGGTGGGCAAAATATGACTCGCAGGCCAAATCTGGCTCACTAATTGATTGTATCCAGCCCACGGCTGCCCACACAGCACTGTGCATGGGACCAAGCCCCACCTGCTTCCACCTGGGGCAGTCTGTGCTGTACTCCCACCTGCACCTTCTCTGTGCCCGCTGGCTCCAGCCCCAGCCAGTGCACACGGCTTCTCGGAGGAGCTGCCTTCCACCCACGTGGCCACCCACAGGTGGCTGCTTATCACGCTGGGCAAGCAGACAGGGTAGAAGGCTGGAGTCCTGCGCACTGGGGCAAAAGCCACCTCTGACTGCAGCTTCCCACTGCCTGAAGTGATACAGCAGGGGCATGAGGAGGAAGCCACTGGAGGCAGGGGAACTTGAGCAATATCTGGGCGGCTGCAGCAGAAGCAGCTGTGCCGGGAAGCTGTGTACAGTGGTTGGGGCTGGGGCAGTGCTGTCAGCACTCCCGCCTGCCTAGATGGGTGTGGGCAGGAGCGTGGTGCAAGCTGCCCCAGGCAGGAGCAGGTGGGTCTTAGCCCCAAGTGGAGTGCTGCGGGGGAAGCTGCAGGCCATATTTGTTGGGGAGAGGTGGACTGCACTTGCACCTCACCACCTGTCCAAGCTCTGCTGCATGTGATCACTTTCCCCTCCCCCCCTCCTTCTTCCCTCCCCACATCCCCAACCAGGTCCCAGGACCCAGCACTCAGGCAGCCCCCCCACACATGCACACGCCCACTCCTCCACACACGCAGTATGCAAGAGTAAGACTTTATGTTGAGCTATTATGCAATTGCCTCTATATACACTACTCAAAAAAACATAAATCAGGGCAAAAATTATTTTTCAAAATAAAATTAAAATCTGATTTAGATGTTTGATTTTTAGTATATAAATTGTTAAAATGATATCTTCTGAAAGATTGTATGTGTGCGGCCCTCAACAGCTCACCGAAACTCATTAAGTGGCCTGCCAACCAAAATAATTTCCCATCCCTGTCTTACTGAAAAGCCCACTTTCATCTTCCACACCCTGATCCTAGCCTCACCATCAACAGACTTGTGGAGCCCCAAGACACCCAGCTCTGGCCTCATCTGCAAGCAAATCAGACATCCAAAAGCTCACCTTGCAACCTTTAATTTCAAATGCCAAAATCACCCTGATCCCATCATATTATCCTTTATGTCAGGAGTGTCAATTATGTGGCCCATGGGCTAGATCCAGGTCACAGAGCCCCATAATCCAGCCCCTGCTGCTACCCTGTTGATCCACATGGTGTACTAGCTGACTGCACTGCACATGGTGTTTACTGAAGCCAGTCCCAGGCTGTGCTGCACGTGGAATTGCCTGGGGCTGGTCTTGAGCTGAGGTGCCTGCAGTGCTTGCTGGAGTCGGGTCCCAGGCTGTGCTCTGCACATCACTTTCTGGGGCTTGGTCCCAAACTGTTCCACAAATGGTGCTTGCTAGTGGTGGGTTCAGGGTTCTGCCACACATGGCGTGAGCTAGGTCCAACATCCCACACCAGCCTGGGTGCATGCTGCATGCTCTGGATTAGGCATTTTGGGGTGGGAGTGGGGGCATGGGGCTGATCCAGCCCATGGGCTGGTCTTGCGCCATTCATCGGGCCCTGGGCCAGATGAGCTTGACAGCCCTGCTTTACTTGACCTTATTGAGGTCTGTGTTGAGACAGTTTCCATGCATTCCCTATGTACAGTTCCATCAAGTGTCATTTGTGCAACCTTCTTGAACAAACCCTAAGCTAAAAACAGTTTTTGTGTAGGTGGAAGCGACTACATTTTTTATTTTATACCTGCTTCTAGATCATTCATATAAGAATGTGCTTTGTGTGTACTATAGTAATGGTTTAATAGTTAAAGTATGGGGGTTTTTTATTTCTTTTCAGAAGCGACATGGAATCTGGAAACTTGAAGTGAAAGAGAAGCTACAAACTCTTTGATAAATGGAAGCCATGAAGATATCAAAGCGGTTCTACGCTTTTGGGATTTTAGCCTGTATAGCCATTTATGTGGCTTATATAAAATGGCACATGGATTCCAAACCGATGTCGGGTGTAACAGATGGGACAACAGAAAACAAGGGAGACAAACTAGACCATCAGACCTCGGCAGCAGATCTTTCTGTGTTTTATGGAATTATGTTTGATGCTGGGAGCACTGGGACACGAATCCATATTTTTAAGTTTACACAGAAGTCAAAAGGTATGAACTGTCTCTCTCAGTTAAGGCTATCAATTGCTTCTCTCCACTCACTTTCCAAAAATGTGTTAAATCTTAGCTAGTCTTCCCTGGGGACCCATCCTATTTTTAATTTTAAATGAAAGTGAAATGCTTAACCATCTTTGAAGACCTGAGTCTAATTGCTTGAATTTGTTGTCCACAGCTGTAATTGTTTACAAAGGATTTTTCTCTTTAATCTGTTACTAAAGATGTAAATGTTTGTACTTGTTCTTTTCCCTCTTAACTGTTTTCATGAAGAACATTATAAAAACCAATAAAAACTAACCAAAAAAAAAAGCCACCTAAAAACCCTTAAAAAAAATTCAAGCTTAAATCATAATGTGTTTCTCTGAAACAGATTCATAGATGTAAGGGTCGGAAGGGACCTCAATAGATCATCGAGTCCGACCCCCTGCATAGGCAGGAAAGGGGGGCGCCTTGGTGAATAAATACTCACCAATTCCCTTCTGTGCCCCCGTGATGAACTTATAGGCAGCCACAAGGTCGCCTCTCAACCTTCACTTGCGGAGGCTGAATAGATCTAGTTTCTCTAGTCTCTCCTCGTAAGGCTTGGTCTGTAGGCCCTTAGCCATATGAGTGGCCCTTCTCTGGACCCTCTCCAGGTTATCTGCATCCCTCTTGAAGTGTGGCGCCCAGAACTGCATGCAGTACTCCAACTGCGGTCTGACCAGCGCCCGATAGAGGGGAAGTATCAGCCCCTTGCACCTATTTGTCATGCATCTGTTGATGCACGATAAAGTGCCGTTGGCTTTTTTGATGGCTTCATCACACTGCTGACTCATGTTCATCTTGGAGTCCACTAGGACTCCAAGATCCCTTTCCACTTCCGTGCCACCCAGCAGGTCATTCCCTAGGCTGTAGGTGTGCTGGACATTTTTCCTCCCTAGGTGCAGCACTTTGCATTTCTCCTTGTTGAACTGCATTCTGTTGTTTTCTGCCCACTTGTCTAACCTGTCCAGGTCTGCTTGCAGCTGTTCCCTGCCCTCCGGCGTGTCCACTTCTCCCCATAGCTTTGTGTCATCTGCAAACTTGGACAGAGTACACTTCACTCCCTCGTCCAAGTCGCTGATGAAGACATTGAAGAGTATCGGTCCAAGGACCGAGCCCTGTGGGACCCCACTGCCCACACCCTTCCAGGTCGAAGCCAACCCATCCACCACGACTTTCTGGGTGCGACCCTCCAGCCAATTCGCCACCCACTGGACTGTGTAGTCATCCAAGTCACAGCCTCTTAACTTGTTCACCAGTATGGGGTGGGATACTGTATCGAAGGCCTTCCTGAAGTCTAAGTATATGACATCCATCCCTCCTCCTGTGTCCAGGCGTTTCGTAACCTGGTCATAAAAAGAGACTAGATTAGTCAGGCATGATCTGCCTGCTACGAACCCGTGCTGGTTTCCCCTCAGCATAATTTGTCCTGCCGGGCTCTCACAAATGTGAGCCTTGATAATTTTTTCAAAGACTTTGCCAAGGATGGAGGTGAGACTGACTGGCCTATAGTTGCCCGGGTCCTCCTTCCTCCCCTTTTTTGAAAATGGGGACCACGTTGGCCCTTTTCCAGTCCTCCGGGACTTGGCCCGTGTGCCATGAGCTTTCAAATATTCCCGCCAGTGGCTCTGCAATGATGTCGGCCAGTGCCTTCAGCACCCTCGGATGGAGCTCATCCGGGCCTGCCGACTTAAAGGCATCCAGTTCTTCCAAATGACTCTGCACCATCTCAGGGTCTACGCATGGTAGTCTGGCGCCTTGCTGCTGCCTCTCTACAACCCCAGTGAGAGACTTGTCGTGCCCCTCACTTAGGAACACTGAGGCAAAGAACTCGTTGAGGAGTTCAGCCTTGTCCCCTCTGTCCGTCACCAATTGTTTCTGCCCATTTAGCAGGGGTCCTATTCCTCCGTGGGCCTTCCTTTTACTCCTTATATATCTAAAAAACAATTTCTTGTTGTCTTTTACTTGGGATGCCATCCTCAGCTCCATGGTAGCTTTGGCCCGTCTAACTGCCTCCCTACAAGCATGAGCAGAGGAGGTATATTCATCTTTGGTGATCTCTCCCTGTTTCCACTTTTTTTGTGCTCCCCTTTTGTCCCTTAGGCTGCCCTGGATTTCTCTGGTCAGCCAGGGAAGCCTTCTGGCCCCTTTCCCCCTTTTGCCTCGCTCGGGGATCGTCTTGCTTTGTACCCGAAGGATCATTTCCTTAAGGCACAGCCACCCTTCTTGGGCTCCCATCACTTCAAAATAGATAGTGCCTAAATAGGTCAGCAATTTCAAAGTGAATTTTGTTAGTTATACTAGTAACAGAGGCATCCCAGTCCAGAGCCTAGAACTTCGAATGACTTAGCTTTGGACCCAGTTTTATGTCATCATGCCAGGTGATCTCAGGAATGTCCATTCAACATCTATACCCACTTTGCCCATTAGTATAATGACAGTAATCTGTATTGAACTGGGATATTGTAAAAAGTGGTCAGTTAATGTTCATTAAGTACTGGTGGTGAATCTTCTATAAATGCTAAGGATTAAATAATATAAGGTTCCTGAAGTATCATTCAGGGCCAGATTAAGTTGCTCTTCTTGGTGTGTATTTACTCACAGTGAGGGCCCGTGACACCAGTGGCTGGCCAATTTAGCTCTTACTAAACGTTTAGTCTTTCCCGGTACGTGGCTGAATGTCGTTCATTCATCTTTTAATCAGAACTGTGCAACTGTATTTTCCCCCTTATCAGTTTGTTATTAAGTATCTTATTATTTTATCACAAGGAAATAAACATTTTAATTGTCTAAACATTGATAATGCAATGTCCTGGAGTACAGGACAGTTTGATGAAGTCTGTTATGGAAGTAATTAAACATTTAGGGTGTGAGTGGCCAAAACAGTCACCATTGGCCTAACATGAAAGTCAGTAATACACTTATTGACTCCAATAGGAGTACAGTATAGTTGGTACTGAGCTCTTTGGAAAATTCTACTCTTGTTACCTGAACTGTTTGAGCAGTAGATGAGCTTCTGCACTAGGAAGGGTGAGGGATGAAACAAATTCTAAGAAGGTTGGGTATTAGCCTTATTTCGGTTCAAAACCCGGACAGAGCAGAAACCAACTCCTATCCATGAATTATGACTATAAGCCATTATGAGAAGGGCTGGCTCTGTAGTGAGAGCTGTCTCTTAAAGGTATGGCTCATTTTAATTCCCCGTCAGAGAGAGGCTTCAAAGTACTCCCATGAGCCTTGATTAGCATATGATGTGGTGTAATCTGCCAAATTTTCTTTTGTCTGTACATCAACATTCATCTCTTTCATCTTGATTACTGCTTTGATACAGAAACTCCAAAATTAACCCGTGAAACATTCAAAGCATTGAAACCAGGACTGTCTGCTTATGCTGATGATGTTGATAAGGTAACATTTTTTAGCTATTTTCTTAAAAATATGTGTTTGATGGAGATGGGAGATAAATCGTGTGTTGTGTACGCTTTGCGAATCAAGTATCTTCCTATTGTTGGCTACAAATGTCCAACTCGGGATCCTTAAAATTCTGGTTTATTAGGCGGATTGAAACACTATAATGAAGTTAAATCATAAACCTTAGGGCTGGTCCACACGCACACGCACAAGGGAGCAAAGAGGAGGGAACAGAGCTGCACTCACCCTAGTCCCTGCTGCAGTGGCCCTGGGAGCATCCAGTGAGTGGGGACAGGCAAAGCCCAGCTGCAAGCTACAAGAGTCAGGGATACCTATCCTACAAGCGCTGGAGTCTGCCGTCGATGGCCAGTCGAGGCTTCTTTCAGCGTGGTGTTATCCTCCAGAAGGGGGTCGCCGGCTGGTCCTTCTGGCTGGACAGGTCGGATGCTGGTCGAGGTTGGAGATCAAGAGGGCGCCACTGAAGGTCACTTTTCACTGCTTTTTATCTGTCCATGGCAGACTTTGGTGACTTCCCAGTTTTCAGGGTTGCCCAATCCAGGGGTCATTGACCCTCATGGGATTTCCCCCCTTGGTGGCTACTGGATGGCATCTGTCAGCCCCAGGGGTCGTCCACATGTATGTGCAGGTTTGGGAGTCTGTTGATGAATTTTGAATAGGGCTCTGGGAGCGGTCGATCTGGAGATATTCAGCCCAAAAGTTGGTCCCCGGCATTGATTAACTCAGGCCAGGGCTTCTAGCCCTTGATCAGTGAGGTTTAGAGATTTCCTGGTTGTTACATTGTCTTCTATTGAGTTCTTCCCTTGGTTGATCTGCAGTTTCCTTAGGTGTTAATTGCTGCCTGCTACCGTGTTACACATTCAGTCACTGATTCACTTGCCCTTTCAGGGGCCAGCCTGATACAGGGAAGGGCAGTTTGATTCCTGCCCATGTTAACATTGTTACAATGTATAACTTACTTACGAAACTAAACACTTAGTTGAAAGTTGAAAGGTGAGGAGTATAAAATATAAGCTACAAAAGTAATGCCATGGCACACAAATAGATAAAAATACCAAAATACAAGGGGAGATACAAAATGCGCGCACACAAATTTAAAAACAAAATTCCTTATCTTAAATTGAAAGAAAGAGGAAGGAAGAAAAGGTAGAAGAGGAGAAACATATCCAAGGAGGGGAGAGCAACTGCAGGCAAGAGGAAAAGGGGCTTTCTGCTACACTATTATAGTAGGTTTAGCTGTGAATAAATGCAAAGACCACAAAATATATGTCTTTCTATATTTGGCACGTGGAGCATCCTCAAAACCCATACCTTAAAGAATCAATATACAAAGCATAAATATCTCTACAATATGCTTGTTTCTATTAGCATAGTTATGTTATTCAATCTTCTTGTCTTCCTGAACAAGAAAGAAGAAGATGAACAGTACTGCCCCTCTTTCTTCACTGTTACATGTAAGTGGATATAGGAAATTAATTGATGAGATAAACACAGCCATTTAGACCTCAGTTCAAGTTCAAGAACTCAAGTATATGCTTAAGTTCCATTGACTTCTGTGGAACTGATACATGGTTCAAGTTAAGCGCCTGTGGAATGAATTGCTGCTATGAATAGGGATTAGAGGTGCACCGATGCACTGATCCAATATCGGATTGGCACCAATATAAAGAAAATTGATTGTATTGGAAATCGGCCTGATGTGACGGATAATTTGGCCAATAAATGCCCCGTGTATGCATGCAGCCACAGCACAGCTTGTAGGCAGTGAGAAGCGCTGCTCAGCAGCTTAGAGAGCTGTGTGTAGCTAGTACGCCTGTTGTGGTGGAAGAGGAGAGGGGAGAAAGGGGCATGGGGGTTCAGATCAAGGCCCCCACAGTGAGAGAGGGGGTGGAGCAGGCACTGCCCAGCCTAGAGGTGGGGCGGGGGGGAGGGCAGCACTGGGCCAGGCGGCGGCTGGGGCTGCACCAGGCTCTTCCCCACACATGGAGGCTGCGCTTGGAGCTGTGGGACCATGCTTGAGGCTGCGCTTCCAGCACATAGGGGTTGCACTTGGGGCAGGCGGCGGTGCTGGGGAGGGGCAGAGCTATGACAAAATTTGGGGTGGCTGCAGCCCCCCTCCCAGCAACCCCCCTGCTTGGCCCAAGCGCAGCCCCCATTCGCTGGGAGCGCAGCCCTGAGCCCAGGGGTGTGAGCAGCAGCAGGAGCCGCCCCCATGGATGAGCCATGGCCCCCCACATCCCTTCCCTCCCCCCTCCCTGTCCACCACAACAAACTTACCATCTGCACGCAACCGTATTGGAAATCAGATTGCTGTTGGCCAATATACTTCCTTAAAAATCAACTATTGGTATCAGCCCCCAAAATCTCTATTGGTGCACCCCTAATAGACATGGTTTATTAGTGGCCTTTTTTGTGCGTCTGCCTAAAATTTTCTGTAGACCCAGTATGTATTACTTTTACTTTACCCACAGAGTGCCCAGGGAATACAAGAACTTCTAGATGTAGCCAAGAAAGAAGTTCCTGTGGAACTGTGGAAATTCACTCCTTTGGTCCTTAAAGCAACAGCTGGTTTACGGCTGTTACCAGGAGAAAAAGCTCAGAAATTGCTGGATAAGGTAACACTTTTCATTCAAATATAATTTTTCAGTAACTTCAAAATAGAATTTAGTACCCTGAATGTTGCACTTATGTTTATCCTCCATGTAGTTCCCAGTCTAATGTACATATTTCTTTTTCGTTGTATAAACTGCAGAGCAGCACTAAATCATTTGGATTTCCATATAATATACAGGTTTCCCTCGATTTATGCAGGTTCTGTATATGCAAATTCGCTTTTATGCAATGAGCATTTTTAGACCCATAATTAGTTATATGTGAGGTAAATTCGCTCTTATGCAATTGGAATAGGCACCCCTGCCCACCCAAGCAGATAAGTTTGTGTGGGGAGGGGAAAGGGCCGTGGGGCCGGAGCCCCACTCACCCCAGCCCCTGCTGCAGCAGCCCTGGGAGTGGCCAGTGCCAGTTGCCTGCAGCCACAAGGCTGCACCATGCTTCTCCTGTCCCCCCATGCCTGGGCTTTGCCTGTCCCCACTCACTGGCTGCTCCCAGGGCCACTGCAGCAGGGACTAGGGTGAGTGCAGCTCTGTTCCCTCCTCTTTGCTCCCTTGTGCAGCCCTGGGAGCAGCACCCCTGCCCCTTCCCTAGTCCCAGCCTCTATCACTCCCTCCCTTACTGCCATGGGAACCTATCCCTATTTGTTACATTATAAAGTGGGTTCACTTTATACAAATGTGATGTATGCGCTGTTCTCTGGAATGCATGTATTGCATAAATTGAGGAAAACTTGTACTGTATCTGACCATTGCAAAGGTGTTTGGCAAGCATTATTGGGTACAGGGCATGGGGGGTCCTGGACATCATTACAAGAGGACGGAATCCTGTATTTGAGCTGCTTCTTCACTCCCCAGACTAAACACTTTAACTCAGCCCACAACAGGGAGGAGAAAGGTAGAAGTAAACCCCTTCCTTGTGACAAAAGTCTTAATCATGTGATGGGTGGAGTACAGAAACCCCACATGGGAGAAGGAAAGGGTTGATTGACTGCTCTGGACACAGCCAGATTCTGCCTGTAAGTGACAGTCTCAGAGAGGAGGAGGCTAAAAGGGGGAGTGAACATCTCAGTGGGTGACTGGCCAGGAAGAAGAACAGTTTTCATGAAAGTGTATGTAACAAGGAATTGCTGTGTCACTCATTGCCCAGTTGAATTTAGTGGAGGTTGCTGAAGAGTTACCATGCATTTGTACTGGTGGGTTCCAAGGTCCTGCTACACAGTCTGGGTCAGAGCACCAAGGCTGTTGCTTTGACTTCCAGCCTGTACTTCTGGGGCATTACTCTGCCTGTTAAAGAGATTTTCATCAAGATGGGATTCTTGAAAGTCACATGTGGTGTTCCCCTGCTTCCTTCTGTACACAGTCCCATGCCAGCTATGTTATAGTCCCTATCCTCCTTGCTAAAGCAGGATACACTGGATCCTTGGGCCTCTATCAGTTTTGGTCTTGTTTGCAGGGACATAGTATAGCTAAGCAACACAGAGCATCCTTTTGGGTTGAATCCACTGCTACTGAAACATTCCCATGTAGCCACTGCATCCTCTGTTTCTGCGGGTCATAGTACAAAACCACTGAATAAATCGGTGCCCTCTTTGAAAAGTCGAAAAGTATTTCTTGCAAGCCACATCCCAAAAGCTGCTCAGCTCTTGATACTCTTTCTGACTTCAGAGGAGGTACTCAGCAAAACTCAGGATTTGACCCTGGGACATTAAAAATGATGCAGATTAAAAACTAAAGATAAGATCCCTGCTGTCTAGCATAAGGGGTCCTCTCATTTTATCTTTTATTTAAATGTAGGTAAAAGAAATATTTCAGGCATCTCCTTTCTTCGTGAGGGATGATTGTGTATCCATCATGAACGGAACTGATGAAGGTAGGTTGAATTTCCAAGGTATTCGTGGTTAGTGAGGAGCACGTAGAGCAAGGCTTTGACACCCTTGCCTCAGGACCATAATGGGATATGCCAGCACATATTTCTGTGCACCTGCAGCATCCCCTTTGACTTCATTGGCGATCCACATGGGAGGAGGTGTTCAGCTTTAATGACCATATCTTATAAAACTGAGCCTAACAAAAAGCTTTTGGCCCAGATTTTCAAAAGGGAGGCCTTAAATTTTGCCACCTAAATATGTGGCTTGATTTTTAAAAGTGCTAAGCACTCAACAACTCCAGCTGAAATATTGGGAGCTGCTAGTCCCATGGCACTTTTGAAAATCAGGCACATTTAACTGAAAAGCTCCTGCTCTTAAAAATCCAAACTTTTGAATTCCTTTAAATAGCCCGTTGAAGTTGTTATAATAAAATCCAGTTATAACTTCTATCTCTACTAAGATTTTTTAGAAGGATATTTTATTTTAATTGTGTGTGTTAAAGCTGAAAAGCTGTTAAATGGAAGGGGGAATGCAAACTGAGATTAACTAGGTAGAAATGAGAGAGGAATGCAGAGGTCAGGTTAAGGAAATATACCAAATTCTTAATAGCCAATTGTGTTTTTTGCTTGCTGTTATAGCCTGTTAATTTCTCTCTTAATCCTGGGAAAAAGTACAGTAGAGAATTTTTAAAAGTGCTTGGTAAAAGTAGGAGGATGCATAAGCAGTCTTAGCATTTAAGAAGAAAATAACCAAAATGTATCGCATCTAATACAATTGGTGCAGCTCTCCCAGAAGACATGGGCTATAGGACAGCATGCAAGGAGGCACACAGCATTGATTTCTTGACATTTGAGCCAAGAAATGAAACCCTTGCAGTAAAGCTTTCCCAATTTATTCACCAATGTAGTTGTTCTCTAAAAAGGTTGCCAATTATTTAATTCATAAAGACTCTTTGCCAGTGTTACAGGCAAGATAATGCATCATTGCTAAATGTAGATGCCCATTCTCTTTGTTTAAGGAACCTAACCTAGGTTTTTTAAAATGATTGTTTTTATGGCTATGGTATTTCTGGAGTCTGAAGCATCGCGAATCAGTGCAGATAAGCCAGATTCTCCTAGCTGAGGATCTGATGCTTAATTTCTAATTCTAAACCAGTTGCTTTTTTGAGACTTTGCATTAGATGTGATCCTGTTGTCTTTTTGTTTCTTGTCAGAGCCTCAAGTTGCTCATCACGTAACCTAAAATCTGATGCTAAACTGCTGAAGAAGACAAAATACCTCTGGCAAAAAAAGATCTAAAATAGGCAGTATTTTTATTGTGTGTCAGCTTATTTGGTGCTGTTTTTAGATGTGGACCAACTACGTTGTCTAAAGTATTGTCTTTTTTTAAACATTTTCTTGCCAGGAGTGTCAGCTTGGATCACAATAAACTTTTTAACAGGTACGTTTACTGGGAAGGGGGTGTAAGTGTAACTTTATGTTTGATGCCTTGATGTTAGTATGATTCCCTATCTCTACAGTGCAGTGACCTTCCCTTATGCTTGGCTGTAATTGAGGTGAGATGCAGGTGAAGGGGGAAGTGAGTCAGCAACTGTGTGCTTATGGGTGAAATCCTGGCTCTGATAGTCACCGGGAGGTTTGCCAATGACTTGCATTGGCTGAGGCATTCACCCTTTTAAGTGTTTACATGCTCCTGTTCTTATCTCCCTTGAAAGACCAGAATGCTTCATTCTCTCACTGAGGACACCAGTAGGCCCAGATGGGTTTCTGATTTGGGTAGTCTACATTGTATTGGTAACTATACAGAGATGGAAAATCCTATACTATCAATATACAAATCTATAATATACAAGCCCCCTGGTATTTATACCATAACTGCAATTAATATCCCAGAGACTGAGTGGTGGTTAGCTTTGTTAGTCTGAAGTCAGGCAGAAGGTAGCATGGAGAAACTAGCTGGTTCAGACAGGCTTGAGCTTTCACAGGCAATAACCTGTACATCTGATGAAGTCAGATATCTAAGGTGATACCCTGCCCTACCTTCCTCCTGTCCCAGAGGCTGGAACACTTTCCCACCTGAATGTGCAAGCACCTGTGTGCACAGGAGACAAAAATGAAAGCTACATAAAACAAACCCATCCCTTTTTTTCCCCTTTCTATCGACTGGGGATCTTTTGAGGAACATTATCAACTTCCTGTTTCCAGCCCACAAAGGGTTATCTCTGCAGCTCCGGGATGCGATGCAGAATAACAGCTTGCAGGAACCAGCTTCTGCTTTATGGGTGCTAGTACATGAGCAAAGAGGCTGCTGTGGTGCGCTGTAATTACAGTGCATCAGAGCAGACTCAGGTAATTGAGTCTTCTGGAGCATGGCAGTTGCCATGCTCCAGCCAGTCTCCACACCTTGTGTATCAGTGTCACCACACTTCAAAATGGTGGCAGGGGCATTTGAACTAAAGCTCATTTGACAAGCTCTAGTTTAAGTACGCCCGCTGCCATTTTGAAGGACAGGGATGCTGATACACAAGATGTTGTGGTGCTTAAATTAGAGCGATTCTCAGAATCACTAATTAAAGCGCTGCCCCTCCCTTCCACCCCTCAAGCATGTGTAAGAGTGCCCTTTGTTTTTGTTTTACATTTCAGCCAATGTGCAGGAATTTAATTACTGATTTGAGAACTAGTAATAGCTAGTTGCTTTCTATGGGACTGGAGAAAGGTAGAGTTACGTTTTTCCTCTTTTTTTGGCCATCATTTGGTTTTAATGCTTTAAACATTTTGAGTCACTAGTGATTGCGAAACAGCTGTCATTACATCATGTTCTACGTTCCAGGTAACTTAAACGTTCCAAGAAAGAGAAGTGTCGGTATGTTGGACTTGGGAGGTGGCTCTACTCAAATCACATTTCTTCCAAGTTCTAAGGTAATCTCGACACACGTGCCACTTGGAAATGTTAGTTGTAATAAACAAGCATTCTGCTTTTCTAGAAGAAGGACTGGTGTTCTAATGTAACACAAAAGCAGTCCCAGGTTATCCCTTAATAAATATGGGGTCCTCGGTATTTGATTCTGAGAAAACGTCAGTGTAGAATTTTCATACCAGTTCTATTTTTTGTTTAAGAAAATCGCGCTCTTTTAAAGCAGCTAAGCCAGGGATGTCCAACAGGCAGCACGCAGCCTTCATACAGCCTGTGAAGGATTAATGGGTTGCCTGTGGACTCCTGCCCTGCCACTGCTCCCTCTATTCCTTCTGCTTCTGTGGGGGTAGCCAGGATCTTCAGGGCAGGGTAGTATGGCTGGAGGCAGCCCATGCCGTGGGGAGGTGTGGCACTGTTGGGGGGCTCATGCTGTTTGCACTGCAGCAGTAGCAGGATGGTGAATGAGTTCTCCCACACAACTGTGGCAGGGGTCGGGGCATGGGCAGAGTGGGTTTCAGCATGAAGGGGTCTCACACTGCCCATGAAGAAGCAGATGGGGATCCCACGATGCGGGGAGGGAGGGGCCTCATGCATGCTGTACGCAGTGCGGGTCCCCAGGAGTTTTGTACAATGTGAGAACCCCATGGCATGCAGTCCTTGTGGTGTGTGGCCTGGGGGCCAGGACTGGTGTAGTATGTGGCCTGTGGCTGCTTTGAAGTTGGACAGCCCTGATCTAAGTCTCATCCTGGCTAAATCTGATGCCCAATCATACCATTTATAATTGAGGGATACATAAGGAACATTGTTAACATGTTGAGGCAGGTCCCCACATGCAGGGGGATGTGCTTGTGGAGACATAAATATCAGCAACACAAATCTCTGCTGCTGCTTTGTGCCCTATTACACACCCCTGCACATGTGCTTTGATGCACAGAAAATTGTCCCGGATAGGGTTAGGAAAGGCTGGGGCCAGCACCTGTGCTGGCCCCAGCAATATTACCCGATGTCCTGGTGCAGCAGGGGTGTAGATCTGACAGCACAGAACCTGGCTACCCAGAGCACTGCTCTGGACAGCCAGCCCTCTGTTTGTTGCAGAATACACTACTGATATGTGTTCTGCCCCACTTTTTTTCCCCAGGAGATTTTTTTTTTTTTTTTTTTTGAAATCCTGGTAGCATATTTTGCCACCGCGCTGTAAATTTCCAATGCAGTGCACGTTTTCACATTCCCCGCATGAGGTTTGTGACGCCACAGAGTAGTTTGTGGTGCCACAAACCACATGCTCCTGCACATGGGGACCCGTCCTTGAAGTCCAACACTTTTTGAAAGAGCATGAAAGAGAATGGCTTTTAGATTTTAATTGATTTTTTTGTTTTTGTTTGGTTCACTCAGTTGTTAATACAGATATATATTTAACAGGGCATTACTATTGTATGATCAAAATATCTGTACCTCCCCTTTTTGTTCTATAGCGTCATATGGTGTTTGTTTCCCTAGTTTTTTTGTGAATGTAACTTACATTAAAATCCAGTGTGGACTGAATCTGAGGGTGGTCTTACAGCAGGGGCGGGCAAAATACAGCCTGCGGGCCGGATACAACCCGCCAGGCCATTCTATCCGACCCATGGAGACCCTAAAAAATATTTGTAAATTAATATTTATTTGCCCTGGTTGGCTCCCTGTCAAAGCTGGCTGGAGCCAGGGGCAGTAGGACCCAGAGGGAGCCCTCAGCTCGCCTACAGGCTTGAGCAGCCCAGCCCCACCCACTCCCAGCCAGTTCCCTGCTTTTCTTCCCTGGCCCTGCTCCAGCACCACCTGGCTGTGGCTCCCAGCTGCATCCCTGGACTGTAGAGCATGGGACTGTGCTGGTAGGGGTGTGTGTGTGTGCACACGTGTCGGCAGGCACAGGGGCAGAGTATGTGTGCGCCTGCAGGCATGGGGCAAAGTGTGTACGTGTGTTCATAGGGTGAGTCCCATACTCACACCCCTCCATACACATGCACCTATGCCTTCCCTCACACTGCCATACACAAACCCCAGCCACCCTCCCCCCATACCCACCCACACCCTACATAACCACACACACACAGCCCCCACAAACCTATACCCACCCTGCCACAATATACAAGAGTCAGACTTCATTTTAAGCTATTGTGCAATCACCTCTGTGCACACTACACAAACACATGTAAATCGGGACAAAAATATGTTTTGAAATCAAATTAATGAATGTTGTAGATGATCATTTTTTAGAATATAATTTGGTATTTTTCTGGTCCTGAGATGGCAAAACCCCTTGCTGAAAGGAGTACTTCTGGGGACTTGGGGAGGGACTTCTGGTGGCAAAGGTCAGGGGCTAAGGGGTGGGACTTCTGGTCACAAGATGGTGACCAGGGGGCAGGGCACCTGTCAAGGGGTGGGGCTACCCATGCAGCCCTTGACAGCTTGCCAAAACTTGGTAAGCGGCCCTCTGCCCAAAATAATTGCCCGCCCCTGTCTTACAGGTTACCTTTAAACCACCATAAAATTACTTACAATGGGGGCATTCACTTGTTAAAGGGTATTAACTTGTGTTAAGTACCCACTAAATGTTTTAAAGTTGTGCCACTTCAGGTGAGGGTTATCTCTGATCTGTTTTACCCAGATCATTCCAGGGTGTTGTTAGTCTGCTCTAGGGAGCTAAAACACTATTTTCATTCCTCCAGCATCCCAGGGTACACCATTCCCAGCTCTTTCCACTTCTTTGCTCCATGGGCAAACTTTCAACCCTCCTGAACTCTAGTGCCCAGGGGGTGGTACTGGCCCCATGCTAACACCCCCTAGCAGCTCCAGGAGGTGCAACCCCAGCACAGCCTGACCACTCTGAGCACCAAGATGCAGCCCACCAGTTTGCTGCTGGCTGTAGTGCCCTGGGCAAACAGCAACAGCAATCCTACTACCTACCTCCATGAAGAGAATGAGCCAAACAATAGAAACTGTTCTCAGCTGAGTCTCAGTGCTACTCCAGTGTAGCATGCATGCAGTGAGCCAGTCAGCTGTGTGTCAGCGCTGCCCTGGTGTGGCATGCATGTAGTGAGCCTGTTGGGTCTCAGCTCTGCCCTGGTGAGAGGACTAACCTAACTCCTGCCCCAGTGTGGCATGCAGTGAGCCTGTTGGGTCTCAGCTCTGTGCTGGTGTGAGTGCTAACTCAACTCCTCCTGACCCAATCCCAACTCCATGAAATACATGCAAGACTTTGGTCCTTTATTTATTTATTTTCTTTTTTTGCTCCTTTACTTTTCTTTAACTTCTCCCCCATTCACTTCAAACAGTTCTTTTTCAGTAGTTTCCCCCTCCCACCGATGGCTGTGTAAGGGGGAAGCCACAGCCTCTATGGTGGTTTTATTTGCCTCTGAGCTACATGCCACCCTCTCCCCTCCTTTCCCACTCCACAGGGTTCGGTCCTTGGACCGATACTGTTTAATGTCTTCATCAGTGACTTGGACGAGGGAGTGAAATGTACTCTGTCCAAGTTTGCAGATGACACAAAGCTATGGGGAGATGTGGACACGCCAGAGGGCAGGGAACAGCTGCAAGCAGATCTGGACAGGTTGGACAAGTGGGCAGAAAACAACAGAATGCAGTTCAACAAGGAGAAATGCAAAGTGCTGCACCTGGGGAGGAAAAATGTCCAGCACACCTACAGCCTAGGGAATGACCTGCTGGGTGGCACGGAAGTGGAAAGGGATCTTGGAGTCCTAGTGGACTCCAAGATGAACATGAGTCGGCAGTGTGACGAAGCCATCAAAAAAGCCAATGGCACTTTATCGTGCATCAGCAGATGCATGATGAATAGGTCCAGGGAGGGGATACTTCCCCTCTATCGGGCACTGGTCAGACCGCAGTTGGAGTACTGCGTGCAATTCTGGGCGCCGCACTTCAAGAGGGATGCGGATAACCTGGAGAGGGTTCAGAGAAGGGCCACTCGTATGGTTAAGGGCCTACAGACCAAGCCCTACGAGGAGAGACTAGAGAAACTGGATCTATTCAGTCTCTGCAAGAGAAGGTTGAGAGGCGACCTTGTGGCTGCCTATAAGTTCATCACGGGGGCACAGAAGGGAATTGGTGAGTATTTATTCACCAAGGCGCCCCCGGGGGTTACAAGAAATAATGGCCACAAGCTAGCAGAGAGCAGATTTAGATTGGACATTAGGAAGAACTTCTTCACAGTCCGAGTTGCCAAGGTCTGGAACGGGCTCCCAAGGGAGGTGGTGCTCTCCCCTACCCTGGGAGTCTTCAAGAGGAGGTTAGATGAGTATCTAGCTGGGGTCATCTAGACCCAGCACTTTCCTGCTTATGCAGGGGGTCGGACTCAATGATCTATTGAGGTCCCTTCTGACCCTAACATCTATGAATCTATAAGAGGAGGGACAGAGTTCTGGCTCCTGTCCATGCTGTGTCTGCCTACCAGGCTCTCTAGGGGCAAGTCACAGCTGTGCAAATCTGAGCCAGCATTAAGCCTTAACCTATGACTGCTCTGAAACTGTTCTAACTTTATGACGGCCTAACAATCCACAGATTTACAGTGTTTTAAAGGTAATCTGTAACAGCACCCTGAATCTCATTCTAAGGCAGCAAGCACTGCTCCCCATTCCGTGCTGATAGATGGTCTCAGACTGTCACACAAGATCCAAGTAAACAGGAGAGAATCCTGGGAGGAGACTGGTGGGACAGTAAGTTAGTGAGCTTGTTTGGACCCAGATCACCACCCTGACACCAGAGTGTAAGGGGGCATAAAGGGTATGTCTACAGCATGTTCTGTGTGTGGCTGGCTACCACCAAAGAAGCAACTCTGTCTGCTCCTGCCTCTCTGCATGTGGTTCGGCTTGCAGATGTGCAATGGAAATGGCTTGGCCTGGTCCCAAGAGTGTATCTCAGCACTATGCTTCAGCTTTATTACATTGACTTCCCTATGAAGGCTACGGGGGAAACCTGGCCTCTGCAGGCTGCTACTCCTCATCCCATCTGTATTAAGCACAGAGACTGGTTGGTGCTTTGGGCGAGCTAGCACAACTAAGTTGTTATACATAGTTGGGGATTATTTCTCCTTGCATCACTGTAGGGCAAGGTCCACAGCCAAGTTCTTGGCCTGCCCTTACTTGACCACAAGGACATTCTGCCCTTTATTTGGCTTATGACAAAACCACAATTGTGCCCATGGGTAGCAAGCAAACATGTATTTGGTGGTGTATGGGGGGAGGTTTCTAGTCTGGATTTGTGCCCACAAGACAATTATCATATATCTAGGCAGGATTGGTGGCCTCTTCTCAACCAGTTTAGGGATGTAATAAGGAGTTATAAAGAGCATTGGCAGCATCATGGAAAGGAGTGCTTTGATGTCATTTGTATTTCCATCCTATTTGCATTGGTTTAATGTTTGAATGGATAGAAAGGTATAAAATGATTCTGTAAACATTTGGGGCCAAATCCTGTTTCATTTTGCATACCTGGCTGGTGTGTGTGCAGCTGCATAACTTCAGTTTTTGGCACTTCTGTGCAGTTTGAGATTCAGTTTTGCATACACGGACATCCACCCATACACACTGAGCATGCTCTTCAGCCAAGCAGCTACACAGCAAGATAGGATTGCCCACATATGTGTGTCAGGCTGGGAAAGTCCTGAAATTTTAGTAGCAGAAAAACCATGATGAGGGACTCCCCCCTAAATTTTTATTCCAGTAATCAGGTCACTCACCCAGGGAGTGAGAGACCTGGGTTCTAGACCCTGCCTTCCCTACCACCACCCAAGGAGGATTTGAACTTGCTTCCCAGCAATGTCGCTCTGACCACCAATCCATAGGCTAAACCATTGATTCTCAACCAAGGTTTTACAGCATGCTGGGTGCCATGAGATTCCTTTAAGGGTGGTGCAGGGTGCAAAGCAGTATTAGCACTGTTAGGTGTACAAGCATGGTTCACATGATAAACTCAGAGATTTCAAATAGGAATCCATAGACTTAAAAACATGCTGACCTTTTGTAGTCTTTCTGAGCTCTTTGCAACAGAAGAATTGCTTGAATATTTTGCTGTAGTCAAAAAAAAAAAAGCGGGGGGGGATGAAAGCTAAGCGTGGTGTTTTCACTCCAATGAGGAGTGCCTTAAGTCTAACCAAGTTAAAAACCACTGGGCTAAGGATTGCCAAGACCCCCTCCAGCTCTCCTTTTAAAGCTGAGCCACTGAACCTTTCACTAGATCTGGAGGATCCAGTTGATGTAGTATGTCTGGATTTTCAAAAATCTTTGGACAGAGTTGTGCACCCGACTTTTAATGAAATTAGGCTGTCATGATATTAGAGGCAATGGATCGGTAACTGGCCAAAAGTTAGGGAGTACAGGACCCTGCCAGACATTCAAGTAAGGGGGTGAAAGGCACACATGCATGGCAGGAGGTGTGATTGCAGGAACCAGTATCAAATCCAATCATGCCTTATAGCAGGTGCAGGGGGAGCCCAGGATCATGATCTGGCAAGTAGCAAGCTCCTGTGTCTGTAAGCCCACAGCTGACAGGACCTGCAGCCGTGGGGGTGCCCCAGCTGATCCCACATCTGGGAGTCCCACCAGGTGCAGGCTCATAGCTGCAGCAGCGCATGGTGTGCTTCTGCATCTGGGAGCCCCATCAGCTGACGGTGCTCCCAGGCACAGGGGAGCACCTGGCCACTTGTTCAATTAATGGCATGATAGGAACAAGCCACAAAGTTATTACACATTTTTGTGGAATAACTTTGTAGTATATTCCTCATTTTATCACACCATTAATTGATTTGAACGTTTGGTCAAGTCACAACATTAGATGAGATTTACTGTTTAATTATGTCTTAAGTGTAACATGTGGCAGGGGCCAAAGAGAAGGTAAAAATGGACAGTTCTCACAATGGAGGGAGGTAAGCAGTGGGGTCCCCCTACAGGTCTGTCCTGGGGCTTTTACTGTTTAACTTATTCATAAATGATTTGGAAAGGAGGGAGATGGCCAAGCTGGTATCATCTACAATTCTGTTTGGGGTGGAAAAAAACAAAGACTCAGGGAAGTATTGAACTTGTGTGGATAGTTCTCTGAAAACATCAGCCCAGTGTTCAGTGGCCATCATAAAGGCAAATAGGATGTTAGGAATCACTGAGAAGGGAATTAAAAATAAAACAGAAAAAGTCACTATGCTGCTGTATAAGTTTATGGTAAGCCCACACCTTAAATACTGTATCCTGGTCCTCCCACCTAAGTTCTGGTCCTTCTACCTACAAAAAGATATACTAGAACTGGAAATGGTGAAGAAGAAAAAAAGCGGGGGGCGGGCAGCAGAAATGATGAGAAATATAGGGAGGTTTCCATATAAAGAGAAACTAAATAGCTTAGAGCTTCTCAGCTTAAAGAAAAAAATGCCTGGAGGTAGAAGGGGGGAAATGATAGAGGACTATAAAATCATGAATGCTATGAAGAAAGCAACTAGGGATTTATGGTTTAGCATCTCTGACAGTACTAGAATTAGGAGATGCACAAGAAAATTATTACGAAGCAGGTTTGAAACTAAGGAACAGAAGTTTTTTCACACAGTTTGTCCTAAGCTTGTGGAATTCATTGCCACAAGATGCTGGAGAGGCTGACAGCGTAACCAGGTTCAAAAGAGGATTGGACAAATTCATGGAGAATTGACCCATCAGTAGATACTAAACATGATAACATCTCCAAGTGAGGAGTTCCACTTCTAAATGCTGGAAGCTGTTAGAGTAGAGGGGCAGGGGACAGATCAGTTGGGATGGGCCCTGCAATAAATACTCTTCCCCTTAGCATCCTCTTTGTGCCAGTGTGAGATGCGGAATGTTGGACTAGGTGGACCTGTGGTCTGATCTTGTATATCACCTGATGTTGTTTAACAACCATTTGACAAACTGGATAAACAGCAGTGGGAACATTTGGGTAGGAGCCCAGGCTAGAATTCAAGGCTATGGTCATCCATCTCACTGAGCTACACACCATCTATCTTGTTCTCTTCCTCCTGCTCCCACATCTCTCTTTCTTGGCTGCTTAGGGGGTGTATCTTCAAGAGGAGGGCTGGAGAAGGGGCTAGGTAATGCCTAGCATGTGGCCTGGTGGTTAGAGCACTCCTGAGAAGGAGATGGAAGTTCAAACCTCCTCTGAGTGAGGTGGCCTAGAACTGATGTCCCCAGTTTTCTGGGCAAGTCCCCCTAGCCACTAGGCTAAAAGGTGGGCAAGTCACCTCCTCCTCTACCATTTTCCTTCCAGCAAGTATGCTTGCAAGGTGAACTTGTTTTGCCACATGGAGAAAGAGAATCCCAAACTGTGCGGGAATGCCAAAAATTGCCATTGTGTGGCTGCCTACTTGCCATTTAAATACAATGCAAAGTATGTGCCCCAGTTCTTATCCTGTGACCATCATCTCTGTTGTGTCCCTGGCCAGTAACTTATGTCTGCAGCAAACCACATTGCCAACAGTGTTCCTGGCCAGAGGCTAATTCCTTAGGATTTGCACTGAATGCTTGCTCTTTGCTGTTTCTGGCACTCATGGGACTCTTACAGGGATGTCTTGTTTCTCCCTACAGACAACCCTCCAGACATCACCAGCTGGCCATCTGGCTGCTTTCCAAATGTTTAACAACACCTACAAACTCTACTCCTACAGGTGAGGTCAGGGGAAGAAGAGGGAGGGAAATGCTGTTGCATCAATGAGGCCCACATGCTTTGCTGAATGAGGGTCTTGGGGAGTGACTGGCTTTGCCTCTGCAAGAACTGGAGGGAGTGCACGTGGCCAGATTCAACTAGCAGTGATCATGCTTCAGTTCCATTTCACAGGCTTCAATACCATCTCTGTGCGAAGCATGCAGCTAGATTGCTGCTCCTTGCATGCCCACAGTGTTTTCTAAGGAGCACAGTGGCGATATAAAGAACATCCTCATGGGGAAGCCATGAAAAAACGTTTATGCCCTGGCAGTATGTCTCCTGCCAAGCTGCTTTAACACGCTTTGCTCTGTTGGAATCAATAATTCCTTATTTCCTCTTTCTAATGTGTGTCCTTTGGTCGTTATATACCAGTTACTGAAGCCTGGTGTGGGTCTGAGATTGGCCAGTTGGAGCTGAGTTGGAGCTGAGTGTCTGAGCTATGTAAATCTCTTGGCAAACCCTGTTGGCTTCTGAGTCAGTGCAAAGCTGAGAAGTGCAGGGCTGTAGCTAGTGCCTGTGAGGCTCATCCTGTCCCTGAATGCTAGCCAGTCTGACCACAGAGCCTTTTCTCCTTTGCAGTTACCTGGGACTCGGGTTAATGTCGGCAAGGCTCGCAATATTAGGAGGAGTTGAGGGAAAACCCTGTAAGTGATAAGCACTTCTCAAGACTGTCTGGGAGTTCATACATTTCAGCAGCTCTGTGGGCCATAATCTCTGAGTGATGTTGGGCTGGGGTGAGGGTGGGAGGGGTGGGAAACATTATTAGCCTGCTTCTCTTTGTTTGTTGAGCAGCCTGTATTGGTACACAAGGCCATGTCTATGGGCATGTCAGCCTTTGAGATGGGTGGGGCTGAGGGTACTGCGGGCAGAGTGAGGCATGAGTGGTTGCCAGCCCATTTGCGGAGAAGGGGGTGCCTGGGTTGTAGGCAGGTTTGGAGTTGCTTTGCTAAGGCAATAGAAGGGTCGTCTGTGGGACTGGTGTTTGCCTGTGATGATGGGAGGAAGGATCAGTTAGTTGTTGGTTCCTCATCATTTGTCTTAATGTTGCTTCTTCTGTTTCCTCCTTTTGCAGTAAAGGAGGGTGAGGAGCTAATTAGCTCTTGTCTGTCACCTGGCTTCAAAACTGAGTGGGAACATGCTGAAATCATGTACAGAGTTAAAGGGCAGAAGGCAGGTATAGTAACATGGCCACCTCTCCATTTTGTGACAGATGTGCTGGTTAGAGTCCAAGTAAACTGCCCTTACTTGTGGCATCTCAGTCTGCTTTGAGGTGCTCACTTGTGCCATTATTGTGCCTTATTCTCTCCAACTTTACTTTCTCCTGAGGATATTCTTTTCCAAGAGATCTTACAAAATTCTCCCCACTTTGCCCCTATTGTTTGCCTCATTGGGTGCGTCTATACATGCAATTGGTGCACATAAATAAACTCCAGATCATATTGCTCCGAAGTTTTTTGCTCCCAGGCATGTCATTTGAACATGCATTGGGGAGCAATTAACTCTGGAGCCATCAGCTCTGGATTTCATTCACATGCAGCACATGGAGCCTGGTTGGAGCAGCCCCATCTGGTAGAAAGCCTCAGGGGTCAGCCTGCCAGCCTGGGGATGTTCTGACCAGCTCAGTGTGCTGCGGACAGGCAGCTGGGGCACAAGGGTGCTTTACTGATGGGCTAGCTGGCAGGCAGCCCCTGTGCTGAAGCACCCTCATGCCCCAGCCAGTCGGATCATAGTTTCATATTTGGTAGGGTTGGAAGGGACCTGAGCAGATCATCAAGTCCGACCCCCTGCCATAGCAGGAAAAAGTACTGGGGTCAAACGACCCCAGCAAGGTGTTCGTCTAACCTCCTCTTAAAGACCCCAAGGGTAGGAGCCAGCACCACTTCGCTTGGAAGTTGGTTCCAGGTCCTAGCCGCCCTGACTGAAGTAGCGCCTCCTGATGTCTAGTCTGAATCTACCCTCTGCCAGCTTGTGACCGTTATTTCTTGTCACTCCTGGTAGTGCTCGGGGGAACAGGGACTCCCCCAATGCCTGCTGGTCCCCTCTGACTAGTTTGTAAACGGCCACTAGATCCCCCCTCAGCCTTCTCGTGTGGAGGCTAAACAGGTTCAGGTCCCTTAGCGTCTCCTCGTAGGGCCTGCCCTGCTGCCCCCTGATCATGCGGGTGGCCCTCCTCTGAACCCTAATGTGTAGATCAGCATCTACACATGCACTGCTGCACACTAATAAACTCTGCAGCAGGGCAGTACTTGTAAACACAAGTACTACCCTGCTGCAGAGTTTTTCGTTTCCTGTACCCTAATAGGGGTGCATGTGTAGATGCTGAGACATTTACTGCAGAGCTAATTGGGCAGCTCCACCGTAAATGTCTCCTGTAGACATACCCAGTATGTACTGGCTGTTAGCCCTACTATAGATCAGTCGTTAGTATTTTCACCACCGTATTCCCATAACAGGTGATCTGAGGGTATAAATAATTGAAAAGTCTCAGAACCCTGTCTATATTAGCACATTGAATTCATTTCAATAGAATAAACAGGGCCCAAGAGGTGAAGCTTCCTTGTTGCTGCCAGAAACATAGTTGCGACAGTGGAAAATTTTAAGAACGACTCAGTTAAGAGGAGTCCAAAGATTTAAGGTCAAATTCTAATAGATGTGGATTAGTATGCCACAGCTAGAACCCCTGCAGCTATGCTGATCATGTCAGCTATAACTCTGACCCTTGAAATTCTCCCAAGCCATTTACTCTCCTTGCAAATCAGTCTATTAACCAAATTTGCAGAGGTGGTTTTGCAAATAGAAAGTTAGCATATTTGTAGTGGCAGATGTGTTTATCTTGTGGAAACTCTGTTCATTTCCCACTAAGGTCCCTCCCTGTCCAGGAGCAGCAAGCTGTACAAGGCCATGGCTATACAGATGTGGAACAGAATAACATGGAACTGTGTTCAGCAACATCCCTTGCCAGGACATTCAGCCATACATCTCTGTACCTTAACCCTTGACCAGAGTGTTCTCCTCTGCTGCCCTGTCCAAGGGCTTGCTCTTTGTTTGAGCTCAGCAGTGTATTTCTTGAACCACACAGATTCCTTTCTGTAAATCTGACCTTCCCCTTTTTCTTTCTCCTTAGTCACCAACTCTTGTTCTCTACAGTGCAGCTCTGAAAATTGCTCAGTCACCTGCACGTGGTAGGATCACATCCTATCCTGTGCATTGTCCAAGGGAATAAAGCTCCCTTACTACCTTGCTCTGGTGCCCCCCATTTAGCCACCTCCTGTGCATAAGGAGGAGCAAACTTACACACTCTGACAAGTGAGCAGGAGGAGGTGTACTGTTAATTATGCCAGTGCACTGGAAAGTGTATGTTGTAATAGGTGCCATAGTCTATATTCTCCTTGGAGCAACAGGCAGACCACTAGAGTCCAGTGGTTATCAACCTTTTTTGTACCAGGACCCATTTGTAAACATCAGTGGCCAGTCCCACTGCCCCTCACCCCCTGGCCCCAGCCTACCAGTGTGTGGGGTGGGGGTGTGATGGAAGGGTGTTGGGGGGGCCCCAAGCAGCCCCTTGTAAGCTGAAACTCTGCCAGCCTGCAAAGGAAAAGTCATGGTTTCCCATGGTTTTTCTCCTATAAAGGGGAATCCATTTTTAAAGTGTGTAGATCCATTTTTAAGATTTGCTCACCACCCTTTCATATATTCTTGTGAACTGTTTTTAGGTTGCAACCCGCAGGTTAAGAAACGTTGCACTAGACAGTGCAACTCTGAGTCAAAACCTAAGCAGGGTTGCAAACTAATTCTCTATCCCAGGGATGACCAGCCTACAACATGGGTCCCACAGGTGGCATAGGCAGCCTATGTGCATGGCATACAGCAGATTGTGGAGAAGGCAGGTAGCACAGTGGCAGACAGAGCTGGGAGCAGAAAGGGAGTGATACTTAGAGAAGGTGCGGGACTAATTTGTGGCATGCCAGCCAAAAAAGTTGGCCCCCAGTGTTCTAACCCATATATCAGGCCCAATTCTTTTCCTGATGAAGACAGTGAATTTTGAATCTGTTTGAGAAGGAGGAGGCTATTCACATTTCAGTGGTCCATGAATGATGTGTAGTAATTTGGGGATCTCTGTTTGTACTCAGGAGGGACCCTGAGACTTTACAGACCATAAGGGATTTGTGTTTAATCCCCAGTGTGTCCCTTGTTGTGTCTCTTCTTTTCTTTCAGGGGAGCCTCTGTACGAGTCTTGTTCTAACAAAGTAGCCAAAATGCTCTACAAGAAAGTGTACAAAGCAGAAGAAGTGAAGGACTTGGATTTTTATGCTTTCTCCTATTACTATGATTGTGCAGCAGAAGTCAGCCTCATTGGTAAATTTGTATCTGATTTTCTTTGTATCATGATGGCAGATACTGGGAGAGTTCCACCTCTTAAATGCATCCGAGTGCTTTGCCTACCTAAAATGAGGGATCAGTGGCGACGCATAGGAGGTGCACCCCTTGAGAGTGCTGGTGCACCCCCTGACCAGCCGCGCTTCCCGCTTAGGCAATGGGCAGAGGGGGCATGTGGGAGTGCTGGTGTTCCAACTGCGAGCGCCAGCCAGAGAGTGGGAGCGCCAGACGTAGTGCCGTGGTCACTTCTGGAAGCGCCGGTTGGTGAGTTTTGCCATGGGGGGGACCCCTGAATAAGGTGGCACCAGTCACCCATGAGAGGGATAATGTCATGCTAATATATACTGATATTCTCTTTGAGGATCAGCTACTCTGAGACTTTTTAGAAAGAGAGGTAGGGGGCTTGGAGATTAGATTTGAAACTGCTTTAACTTGCTGGGTTTTATTTTTTAATGCACTGAGTAAATTTCAAAATTTGGCAGTTTCCCTTTAAGGCTTTAAGACCAAAACTTTAAGAAAAATACCTGCTTAAAGTTGGGCTTCCCTCACCATAAAAGTAAGTGGAAGCTTTGCCTCTGATTTCAGTAAGGGTAGGCTCCTGGGGCCTGATCCTCAAACACACTTAAAACCCAGAATCTACAATAGCCTTCACATGCAGCACATAAGACATTTCATTTTTTTTTCCTCCAGACAAGGAAAAAGGAGGTAGCTTAACAGTCAGTGATTTTGAAACTGCAGCCAAGCATGGTAAGTAAGCAACAATGACCAGAATTTTCACACAAGACTAGTGAGTTGGGGTGTCAACGTTTTTGGAAGAGGCAAAACTGAGATATCTTAAAAAGCCTGATTTTCAGCAAGCATCAAGCACCAGTTGAAATCAGGGCTCTTCGAAGTGTCTCATGCTGCACACACACAAGTTATGGGTCTTTTTGGAAATCTTGGCCACTTTTTACTCTAACATCTCCTATTTTCTGCAGTCTGTATAATACTATATTTCTTGCATACAACACTGCCCTTTCCCCCAAATCAGCCCTCCAAAGCTGAGATGGATGTCATAAGCAGAGAAGCTGATTTTCTTCACTGGAATAGAAGCATGAAGATACTCCTTTGCAAAATGGCTGCCATCTTCTCTCAACAAGCAAGCAAGGAGGGTTAGAAACCTCTTAACCCTTTCACAGCTGCTCACAGCTTGCTGGCTGAGACCGAAGCTGGCAGCAATTTTTTAACAGCTTCTCCATGTAAAACCCAATTCTAGGCAGAGGTGCACCAATATATCGGTTGCCTGTCAGATCGGTACTGATAAAAGGCGAAATGACATTATTGGCTAACAGGGTTTTTCTTTTTGGCCGTTATAGCTGATAATGTTTACCAATAATTATATCTTCTAGCCAGGGCCCTGGACACCTGGGTTCCCTCTCCCCCATGGGGCCAGAGCCCCCAGACTCCTGGGTTCCTTTGGGAAACAGCAGGTTTTCCCTTGCAGGCAGGCAGCATTCTAGCCTGCAAGGGGCTGCTTGGGGCTGCTGGGAATGAGATGCAGGGGATCCCGTGTGCATGTGCACGACTGCACATATGCACATGGCCAGGAATACAGCTGGGCAGCATGGAGAGCAGTTCCCTACAGGTAAGTCTATGGAGGGGAAGGAGTATGGGGGAGGGAAGTGGGGTGGGAGGGCAGATCAAGGCCTCCAAGGTGAGGGAGGGAGTGGGGCAGGGACTAGGGGGCTCTGCCCAGCCAGGGCAGTGCATGGGACCTGGGGCTGGGGCAGGGAGTGAGACGGAGCCACAGGCAGCTCATTTAGCAGGCCCTCGGGGTAACTCCCTGCCATTGCGTTCGCCCCCCAGGGGAGGCATGGGGGGCATGTACCCCTCCCCTCCCCCCCCGGTTTGTGCATGGGGCAGATGAGGGCTGCTCGCTGTGAGCTCAGGGCTCTTCACTCTGCTACCTTTCCCTCAGGAGCCCCATGTTGACTGCATGCCCCTGCCCACCCTGGCAGCAATGTAGGTGGTGAGTTGTGCCCCCTGCTGCTGCTGGGTGGGCAGGGGATGTGCTGCCGGCACAGGACTCCTGGGGCAAAGACAGCCGAGTGGAGCGCCCTAAGCCCACAGTGGGCAACCTGCATCTGCCCTCACCTCCCTCATCTCTGCTCTGCTTAAAAGCATCCCCGCACTTAAAAATGGTGGTGAGGGCACTTGAACTAAAGCTCATTTGACAAACTTTAGTTCAAGCACCTGTGCTGCCATTTTAAGTGCTGGGATGCTGATGCATGTGATGCAGAAGGCTGCTGGAACGTGCCCCCCCCTCCTCCCCGCCCCCCCCAAAAGGTTTAGTTATGTCTGTACTTTAAAATGCCTTGCCTTGCATTTTAAAGTAAATTGGTTATTGGATTGGCATCAGCCGACACGGTTGGTTAATAATTGGTTATGAGCATCAGCCAAGAAAATCTTTACTGGTGCACCCCTAGTTCTAGGCTGTGAATCTGGGGGGAAAAAAACGCCTTTTTTTTTTCATTCTGCCTTCCAAAAAGAAGGCATGTGTCTTATTTGTGGGCGTGTGGTATCTGTGAAAATGTTGCATTTCTGCTGGTGCTAGTACCTTTTTTGAGCTCTCGTAATAAAATGCAAGCATACCAGATTATAGATTGTATAGGATGGTTTGGATAAGGATGATCCTACCTCAGGCAGGGGGTTAGATAAGATGACTTCTGGAGGTCCCTTCCAGCCCTACTTCTCTATGATTTTTTGAACAGACATGCTGTTTAATAGTTAGGTGAAAATCATATATTTCAAATATGTGAATTGTGCTCTTAATTTTAGCATAATCACTTCTACTCTAATTTTTCTTTGCTTTTTTCCCCTCAAGATTCATATGTTTGAAAATGATCTGGAAAGAGGACAAATTGATTTGTGCCTCTATTTGCCTCTTTCTGATGCATAAAAACAAATGTCTAGATGGTTGAAAAATGTAAACATGCTTGTTTTCATACAAGAAATGTAGGTTCTAACCCCCCAGGTTTTTCTACAAGATTTTATGGATAACTGAATAATTGTTATTGTTTTGACATCAGAAATGCCATTCAGATTAAACCTGATAAACTGGAAAGGAAATAATTTTTATTCTACCCCATTAAATCTCTCTGATTTTGGGTAACATTCAAGCAACTGAAATGGTTTAGAAACACTTGGGAGAAAAGGTGTCTTTGTGCAAGATTTGGCATTCTAGGCCTACCAAGTAAAGGCTAGGATTGTTCACAGTCCATGTCTGTTGACAGTGTCAGTACGTTATTAAATGAGTTGCAGCTCAGGAAAGCTTGTGCTATATGTATCTCTAATTTAGCCTATAAGGTGCAAACCTACTCTGACTTTTACTTGACTCCAGACTCACGCAGCTAACTGTGTCTCACTGTCTAAGTTATCCAGTGAAAAACAAAAGATTGGGCTTGAGATTCCTGATGTTTTGAAGGTAGATGATGATGACAGATTGGTAAAAGCTTTTGGGGTCCTTTTGATACATCTATTAAGAAGTATAACTGCTCATAATTAAAAAAAAAAAACACAAAACAAGTTAACTTTTTTAAGTTAACTTTTACAAGCCATGTCATAAACTGGTTTAGAGAGACAGATAAACTTTACTAGTATCCAAAACTGATTGAGCAGTTAGGTAAATATTTTGGCTGTCTACAAAGTCATTGTATGTAAGAATCTGACTGTGAATGTCAACAATTGTTTTCCTGTTTGGGGAGCTATTACAGTAAGCAATACTCCCTGCTCACTTAAATGTTAGGGCAGCAGGCAGAAATGTTTACATACCAGAACAGTCCTTTAAGATCCAAAGGTTCTTTTAGGGTCTCTCCCCGTCAGGGGCTTGTTTGCTAGCCTGGTAAGAAATGTGGGGGGAAGCTGAAATGGCTCTCTTTTCTTTTAAAAGTTCTCAACTAACAGAACAGTGATTTGGAAATACATATTATCACCTGTGTTGGCTCCTTAGAGGGGAGGTTCAGGAAATCCTGTGTCAGGATTTTCAAAAGTGGAAGATTCCTGTGTCCATGTTTAGACCCCTAAATAAATTATCTGCTTTTCAGGTCACTTCAGTCCTAGGTGTTGGAGCAATTCTGAAAATGAAAATACTTCCTTCAGCTCCAGCATATGGGCTCAGGTGCTTGGCCTTCAAGCAGCCACTTAAAATCTTGGCATCTGTTTTTCTTCTTCCTGTACCCTCTGCTTCCCCCCAGGCACAGACACAGACTCCATGGCAGGCAGTTTTAATAATTCATTCTGTAATGGAAAGCTGGATTCCCTCTTTCTGTTTCTCTTAGTGTGTAAGACCATGGAGGTCAGTCCCGGAGACAATCCTTTCCTCTGTATGGACCTGACCTACATCAGTGTGCTGCTGCAGGAGCTGGGCTTCCCAAAGAGCCAGGTGTTTAAGGTACTGTCTCTCAGGACTGCATTTGGAATGAGTTGCTACTCAAGCTCCCAGCGTTGTAACAGTGTGTGATAATTTCTATCCTTGCTTTTACCAGCTCGCCCGAAAAATTGATGACGTTGAAACAAGCTGGGCTTTGGGAGCAACGTTTCATTATATTGACTCACTCAACAGGCTGCAGTATTAAGGCTTCTTAGTCCTGATTCTCAAAAGTGGCCTTTGAGAATCACAAGAGTTGGGAGCCCAATGCGAGTTGCCTGAACAGGCACCCTTTTTGCTGATCAGACTCTTTAAAAAAGACTTTCCGAAGCTGAGCAATCAACACCACTAGCTATTTCAGGCAATGCAGATCATGGCAGCTAAACATTTGACCCTTGACCTTATAGCATCCTCAGAACATTCAATATGAAACCAGTTCATCAAGAAACTTTAGAATTTGCTGTGAGACTTTCCTCACAAAGCTGCTACAGTCTCTATGAGAAAAATACACCTTTACAGCGCATGCCAACATCACTTTTGCTCACGCTATGCTGACATTGATGTTAGAAATAGCCACTGCAGATGGGACTCTCTTATTGTTCTGAATTGAAAACATATTTTAGTTAATGGTCCTCAGTGAATTTTAATCATTTAAGGATTTTAAAATTAACTTATGTGTGTATAGGTGATGCCTTTGTATACCAAACTGCCAGCAGGAGAAGCTGTTGGCTTCGAAATATAGCTTGGGATACTTGACACTGCTGGAATAAGGTGGAGATTTTTTGCTTTCTTGGAGTGTAGTGGCAGAGCAGCTAAGCAGTTCTGCTGCAGTTCTGGAAGTGTGAGTTCAGTCTCTCCCCTGAACTCATGCTAAAGACTACTGTAGCTGTAAATAGGGATTTGGTTTTTCAGGCTGGGGAATCAAAGATGGCCAGATATGATGTCAGCTGCATTGCTCTGTTGGCAACAGAAACTGGCATACCTTGGGCATGCTAGCCTGGGGTGCCCAGATGAACCTTCCTTTTGCACCCCATTCCAGCAAAGTGTTGGGATATTGTGCAGATGACAAGCACATGCTTAAAAGATTGTTATAGTCTATGGGAGGCCTTTGACTCTGAAGTGCTTTAAGTAGTTGCTGTTGGAAGTGAGGTTGATTGAACTTCATGTCAGTCCTCACCTGCAGTGTGGCTTGACTGGAGCTAGGGGAGGTGGGGAGATTGGTAGGGAGCTTCTGCAGAGCATACCATTTCTTCTACCCACCCCCCACAATATGAAGCATTTGAAAGGCAAATCCTGTCTTGTCCTAGGGGAAGGTTTTGAAGGACTCTACAAAGGCCACCCTGGTTGTCCTTCTTCTTGCAGCTCCCTTGGTTTGGATTCCCTGACATACTGGTATTAATCACACTAAAACAGAGTTAATGGTAAAAGTGGGACTCCATAGAACAGGGCAGTCAGCCTTCTAAGCAGCAACCTTCTATACACCTGTATGCTGCACCAGGACAAGCCATGGGCTTTTTTGGGCTGCACACCATGCATTTCCCCCACCCCACCCCACCACTTCTCCCTTCCCCACCCCTCACACACATACACCACGCCTGCATGGCCCCAGATTTACCCCCAGCCTCCTTGACCATACCACACTGCACTGCCCCACCCCCAGGAATGGAGGCTGGTTGAGGGAGTGGGAGCCCAGAGACTGCTATTGCAGCTGGAGCGATGCGGGGAATGGTGGCTGGGTGGGAGCCCTGGGGCCACATATTACCCCTCACGGTCTGCATGCAGCCGTTGGGCTGCTACTTGAATAGCCCTGCCCTAAAACAATGTGACTGGAAGAGAATGGGATCTTCAGTAGTGGAAGGGGAAGGCAGGGTTAGTACATGTGCCTGTCTATTGATAGTACTTCAGTAGGCATAGTTCTTTGTTAATGAATGTGACGCACAAAACAAGCCCTGAACATGGCTTAGCAGGGGATTTAGACAGGCTTGGAGTGAGTGGCTTTATAAGGCTTAGATGCAACCCAGAGAGAATGATTATCAAATGGTGCCTTGAGAGCCACCTGCTCACAGGCACCGTCTTCTTAGAAATGAATGTACTGATGGTGCACTGAGTGTGGGCTGCAGAAGGTGGAGCTGTCACAAGGCAGAGCAAAGGTGCTCGGTACCTAGAAAGCAACATTTTTATCCATGTACTGTACAGAAAGTGAAGGCTGTCTGTTAATTTCAGTGTGGAATAGATAAATGATCTGTCAGCTCACTGTTATATAACTATCCTAAGTAATAAATTGTGTTACTATGTACTTATAGTATAGAACTGTCTTTTTAGAATATAGGAGGGCATGATCAAAGTCACCAGGAGTCTTCCAAGGACTTTGGATCAGACCCTAATTAGGTACAGATACATCATCTGTGCCTGGGAAGCACAAATGTAATGTCAAATTAGGTGGGGAAACTAACCCAGCCCTCAGATTTTTATTTTTTTCAGAACCATTACTGTGATTGTCACTGGCTTTTCATGGGGGCAGCATGTATGTGAATGTATACTGGGTATTTGAAAATTATTTTGTTGACAATAAAACTTTAATTACAAATGAGGATGTGTCACCTTTGGGTTAGTGTCTCATTCTGAAAAGTGACGGTCTCTTTGGAATAAGTGATGGAACTTGTCCTTGCCATGAAATCAGCTTACCTCTGTTACATGTTAATGGGAAAGGCTTGCACCTTTACCACATTGCAGTCAGAGAAAAAAACAGTTTCTGAATACAAACCAAGGAGGAAGAGGAGAGAACCTCAGACTGGAAGATAGGGGAGATTGGGACTAGTTGGCCAAAGAGACTGTCCAACCAGTCCCTTTCTCCTCCAATTCTCAAAGTTACTGGGAGCAGGGTGAAGACTAACACTGGGAGGTGTCAAAGGAAAATGTGGAAGCACTGGAAGAAGGTTGGCTAAAGGGTCTGTGACCACAAGCTTGGCTGGAATCAGGATCCCTGAGTCTTACCAACCCTCCACTATCAGCAAATCCCCATGGAGGCCACAAGCAGAGTGTGTCACTGGTCCAAACAGATGGTGCAGAGGGCTGTGCTGCGGACTGAAAACTTCCCACTTGCAGATGAGCCCTTGGGGCATCAGTGATAGCACAAGGTAACATTTGGCTCCAGGTTGCTTTACTAGAGACCTGGGAAATTACTATGCCAATGGAATCAAAGTTTGCAAGAGCTACCGCAAATGCATTCAGATCTGTGGCTGCCTCCCACTGCTGGCAGGCCCAGGAGTCTGCAAAGGCAGTGCACTCAGGGTAGCCAGCTCATGGCATGTGCATCTATCTGCCCGCTGAGATTGGGTCCTGGCTGTGAACCAGCCTGCGTGTGTGTGTGTGTGTGTGTGTGTTAGCGCAGGACAGTGTGTGTGTGTGTGTGTGTGTGTGTGTGTGTGTGTGTGACTGCATCCTGTGCATTTTGCAGCATAGGTCTATGTGTTGCAGCATAAGACTCTGAGTGCATATGCTTTGTGTGTGTGTGTGTGTGTGTGAGAGAGACAGCATAGGACTCCATCTGTGTATGCATGTGTGTTGCTGCATAGGGCTGTGTTGTTACAGCATAGGACAGTGTATGTGTTACAGCACAGCACACCATGCATGTGCATGTGTGTGTTGCAGCATTGGACTCCGTGTGTGTGTGTGTGTTGCAGCAGAGGACTCTGTGTATGTGTTGCAGTACACGATGTGCATGTGTGTATGTATGTTACAGCCCAGGACTGTGTGCACATGTGTTTTAGCACTGGAGCCTGTGTGAGATGGCATAGGACTGTGTGTACATGTGTATTACAGCATAGGACCCCATGCATGTGTGTATGTACTACAGTCCAGAACTCGTGTGTGAGTCCTGTGCTGTAAGGCACACACGGGGGGAAGGTCTTGTGCTGTAAGGCACATATACACCTGCATGGGGGCCTGTATTGTATGTCACAGGGGAGGCTGTGTGTGTTACAGCATTGGACCCCATACGTGTGTATGAATTGCATCCCGAGAGAAAGAGTGAGAGCGCGTGTCTGCGCGCGCCTCCGCCGAAGGCCGCAATGTTCCCTAGCCCCCGCGCGAGGCTAGCAGACGCCCCCGCGGGTCCCGGCGCCCCGGATGCTCGGCGGGGCGGGGCCTGGCTGCGGGGGGC
>NW_005842279.1:492880-520212 GCF_000455745.1 Alligator sinensis
AGCGTGCGCGGCCTGGCGGGGCTGGGAGACGTGTCCGAGCTGCGCAAGAGCTTCAACCGGCACCTGCACTTCACGCTGGTCAAGGACCGCAACGTGGCCACCCCGCGCGACTACTTCTTCGCCCTGGCCCACGCCGTGCGCGACCACCTGGTGGGCCGCTGGATCCGCACGCAGCAGTGCTACTACGAGCGCGACCCCAAGGTACCGCCCGCCGGCACGTGCTCACGGCTCCGCTCACGCACCAGCGCCCACCCATGCACACACCAGCCGCACACATGCTCACAGCTACACGCACGCTCACACTCACGGCCGCTCGCGCGCATTCACAGCTGCTCGCAGGCTCAGATTTGGGCCCTGCCCAGCAACACACTGCTCCAGGGGGGAAAATTGCCACTGGAAGCAAGCTGCAGGATATGCAGCACAGCTCACCTCACTGCTCTGCTCCTAAAATGGTTTTTCTCCGCGGCTTCCAGCAGGGCAGTAAGCTAAAAGGTGACTAACCGTGGGAGATAAAGCCTCGCCTCCCAGATACAGCACTGCAGACCCACTATTGTGTGCAGTGACCATCTTCCCTCCCATACTATCCAGGAGCCCCTGGTGCTGGGCAGGTGACCTTGCACAAGGACAGAAGGAGGGTGGTGGTCCTCAGTTATTTAGTTATCACGGCCCCAGTCCTGCAGGTGGGCAGTGGAGTGGATGGAGATCTGCAGGGTCCCAAAAGTCAGCCCTCCTGCAGGCACCGGGATGTATTGGTTGCTGGGAGAGCTGGCTAGGAGTTGGCATCTTACCCCACGCTCCATCCATCTTAATAGCTGTGTGAGTAGCCAGGCATGTTTGCATGACAGATTGTCCTTGCAAAGGATACCCAGCTCCCAGGCTTCGTGGGGAATGGAAAATGCCTTGCTTAAATACATTATTTGAAATGAGGCAGTCTCTGGGCAGGGTTTTTTGTGGGGGGTGGTTTAAGAGGAGGTTACATGAGTACATCAGTTGTGTTGAGAAGCAGCACCATGACATGCAGGAAAGTTAGACCTCAGAGATGCTTTGTGGGGGAATCGCTAATGAGGACCAGGCAAATCCATGCTCTGGGCAGCGTGAGGTAGTGCCCTCTATGTCTTCCCAGGCTTTGTCCAGTCTAGTGTGAAAGATACCCAAGTCAGTGATTTTTAAGGTGTTACAATCTTCTGGTCCTGACCTCCTGCATGATGCAGACCCTGGAACCTCAGCAGCTTAGTAAGTTGCCAGCTTCTGAAGGATTGTGATGCTCCAGTAAGGGGAAACATTGCTTGCAATTTCTGTTTTATTTTTTTAAATAACAGGCCTGGTAAAATAGAAGAAGTAATTTAAGGCTGTGGGTAGGAAATGAACTCCTCATCTACATGTAACTCAGAATTGCTATAGTGCAGAAATGAGAAAATGCAGAGAATTTTATTTCCCCACAATCAGTATTTCTGGCCTAAGGGCCTGACAGGGCATTTTGGATTTTCAGCTTTAAATTACTTCTTCTCTCGCTAATTCCAAAAGGAAACATACATAGCTTCCTTCCTCTTAGTGGGGTGAACCAAGGAAGGCAAACCCCATCCCTTAATGTGCCTACAAGGATGGACCAGGCCCCTCAGTAGGTAGGTGTACAAGGGAGGATGTCTGAAGAAAGGTTTGAAAATCACAGGTATGTCACTCACAGATTAGTAAGACCAAGGCATGAAGCATCATAGGAGCCTGGGAGAAGAAAGTGAGAAATGCCAGCCCGCAGCAAAAGACGCCGGCCTCATCTCTTGTGGGGATAGGCACAGCAGCCCTTGCTGCTGAAGTGGCTATGGAAACTTATGCCCTTTTGTAGAGAGAGCGAGTCTGCACTTCCCTTCCATTTCTAAAATCCCATCATGGGTGGTCTCTTGTCTCTCTTGCTCTTCAAGAAGTGGCACCATAGCACTAGGAGATTGGTAGCGGATAACATGGATCCACAGGCCCAATCCAAAACCCAGAAAAAATCACCAGTAAAGTCATCCCATTGACATGAGTGAGATCAGACCCAGGTCAGTGAATACAGTACAATTGCAGTGCAGAGCATCTTGACTAAACAACGTTACAGCATGGTTAAGTATATAGTATGTTGTTAGGCATCCTGGATAAGAGTGTTTCTTTAATTAACTGGGAACACAAGTTATCAGGCAGATTGTCCAGGGGCTGTCTTTTGGCAAAGGGATGCATGGAGCCGTGCTGCTGGCTGGCTGGAGTTCCTCACAAGAGTCTCGCTGACAAACAAAACATGGTACAGGTTGTTCTCAGATGGGCTGGGAGGTGCTGTGGTGGAAAACATCCTTCTTTGGGTCAGCACTTAAGCGTGTGCGTAACTTTGAGAGGAGTGGCCTTAAGCTGGTGCACGAAAAGCAGCAGGCTCTAAGAGTTTACTTTCAAAGACTGAGATACCCAACAGAAGAGTGGTAGCCTTCTGTGTGATTAAAAGTAACGTGTTAGGAGGAGCTTGTAACATGCAGGGCTGTAGAAGACCCTCGGTGTGCTCCCACAACAAAGATGGACAAGGTCCCTCAGGAGGTGTACAGGGCGGATGTCTGAAGAAAGGTTTGAAAATCACTGTCATGATTAGTAAGATCAAGGTATGAAGCATTATGGAAACCTGGAAGAACAAAGTTTGAAATGTCAGTCCTCAAGGAAAGAGCTAAGTCTCGTGCCATTTGCGGAGACACAATTAGAGACTCGCATGCAGGATTGCTGAGATGTGTACGTCAGAGGCTGTTCTCAAGGTTAAGCAAGTACTCAGTAGCACATCCTTGGTGCTCAGAGTTGTGTTTTTTTTCTTCCACCTGCTCTTTAGAGGGCAGTGCTCATGCCCTGGTTTACAGGGGAATGGCTTCATTAAGGAGAGGCAAGGATTTTTTGTGATATCTTTTGTTGGACCAACTATATTGTTGGGAGAGCTGTTACACAAGGTGTCGGGCATCAAGTGCCCTTCCTTAGGCCTGACAATTTGTCCCAACCACACCCCCCTAATATACAGTTGGTCCAGAAAAAAATATCAAAATATCCTTGCCCCTCACACGGTTCATGTATCATCACAGTTAAACACCACACAGTTAACACTCCACCACTTTATTAACAAGGAAATGAACACTTAAGTCCACATGAATTCCTCTCAAGCCATCTGGTCATCCCTCAGGTGGAAGGGGGCTGTGTTGTGTGATAGGAATGTCATTTTGAAGCCCTGCCTTTTATCTCTGGGGCTGGAACAATGAGCCCATTTCATAGATTTCATAGATGTTTAGGGTTGGAAGGGACCTTAGTAGATCATCGAGATTTCAGCAGAACCCAGTTCACAGTCCCCAGCAGGTTCACTACCTACTAACTAGAGGGGAGGGTTTCCGCTCAGTGCTGCCACCTGCTTGCAGCTGGATACAGGGGCAGAGATTAAATTAATCCTAGTGCTGAGATTTGAAGGGCAGCAGTTTTCTTGCTTCTGGGGCCTGCACCCCTCCCTGGGCAGTGCCAAACCCACCTTGCAAGGAGTGATCCGTGCCTGGCTCAAAGGCGAAATAACTATTGAGAAGCAAAAGCACAGAGACCAGAAGGAATATTACACACTTGTAAACTGTTTGTAACATGACTCAGCAAAATAGAGGTTTTACAGGCTTGGGTTGTGTGTTACCTTTTGTTTTTCTTCACCAAATGCATGTTGTGCCCCCCTCTGTATTCTATATTAGCTTCTGTATTTGCCTGTTTGTGTTAGGAAGTCACTGCACCAAAAGTGAAACCAATTTCCCTTGTTTTTGTTCTGTTCTGCCAGAGGATTTATTACTTGTCTCTGGAGTTCTACATGGGCCGCACATTGCAGAACACAATGGTGAACCTGGGACTGCAGAATGCCTGTGATGAAGCCATTTACCAGGTGAATACAGGGGTGGCTTAAAATTGGCTTTGAAGGCAGCGGGAGCGGGGGACGACGATGACGAATGTATTTGCTTTCTGTGGGGAAAAAAGTTTAATTTCTCTCCATCCTTCTTCCCTTACCCCCACTCCCACAAATACAAATGTCTGGAAACAAAGATATTGCGCTGTGAAAGTGGTAGTTCAGACATCTCCTGTCCCCATTCTCCTGTTCTAGCTAAGCTCCCCATCCTGGCACTATCTTCTGTGTTGAGCCATGACAACAGACTCCCATGATACGGTTGTGGTACATCATCTCGGGAGGTAAGATTTAGCCAGGGAGCCTGTCCTGATGAGGTAGATAAGAGCATGAAGCAGATTACCCTTCCCCTGGGACACCACAGCATAATTGCTAATAGAAACATTTGGGGATTTGGTTTAACACAGATACAGTTTCAAATTTAGGTGGGGAAGGAATTAAATTTCTCTGGAGATAATTCAATAAAAAGTGTATTTTTTTCATTTTTGACAAAATTTTCCCCAGGGAAGAAGTGTGGGGGGAGCAGAGAGGGCCCTTATATACATTTGGGAGCTTGGTCCTGCAAGATGCTGATCTCTCTGGACCTGAGCAGGTGATGCACTTAAACTCAGCTTAAGTTAAGGTCCTCTGATTTAGTCCCAAAGACAAAAGAGAAACTGAAATGTTAATTAAAATACTTTTTTTTTCCAAAATGAGATTGAAAAGTGAAGTATTGTGACAAACTCCATGGCTAGTCACAAAAACTGAAGAGCGTTTGATTCATATCTTCAGCAGTATTTTGGGGGAGTAGAGTGAAGTTGGTCCAAATTTGATTTTTCTGATGAAAAGTTTCATTAAGAAAGATTCCAAGTGGGAAAATGTTAACCCATGCTAGCGTCACGTGAATTGCATACAAGGAAAAGTTTTACATGTGAACAAGTTCTTGCCAGATCAGGGCAGTGACTTGGGTGACAGAAGTATAACTTTTGGGACCTACTCCTAAGAAGTCACAGCCTGGTATTTCAGAGACTGTTGAGTACCTGCCACTGAAAACCAGGATTCTTGAAAGCATCTTGGGATGGTTATTTGTCATTTTTGAAAGTCCTGATTAGAACTGTCTACGATTAGCGGGGGACGACTCTCATTTCTGTCCCTGCCAGAGTCTAGCAGGTTGGATTCTAGGGCAGAAACAGTGTTCATGCAGAGAAGAGCTATTTCAGGCCACTTCAAAGGCACTGCCTGCTAGCTGACAGCCGCCTGCCTCAGCTATCAGCAGCAGGGCCTGCCACATACTTGCCTTGTCATAGGTATGATCTCTGGTAGTAAATTGCCCTGGGAGACCTCTGATAACCTTAATTGTTTCAAGCTGAAGGTCTTATACCTCTCCAAGCCATTAATTTAGTTCACAGGGACTTATTAACCTGGCCTGTGGGGTGTATCTCTGCTAGAAACCTCCAGTCTGGTTTCCCCTTTGAGTCTCTCAATTGTTTTTGCCCAACTTAGAGAAAGCAAAAGCTTCAAAGACCTCCCCATAGAAGGACTTCTTTGCAGCCTGCCCTGGTTTCCTCCTTTTAGGGGTCCCTGCATGGGATCTCAGACTTTCTTTTGAACCTCATTCCCCTGCTTCATTGTAGCCTGCTCCCATACCAGGACCCCTGGCTTCATTTTCTTCCCCTGGGGAGGTGGTTTCACCCACACTGGGAAGCTGAGCCCCAGCCCTCTTAAAGGATCAACTCACCCAAAGCCAGTCCCATTAAATGGCTGTCTATGTCTTCAGTGCTGTCCTAGATCAGTATAAATCCTGCATTTCTATTCTAAAACCCTGTCTGTAGCATGGTTGCTAGGGTCTGTGCTGCAGCTGATACTGCTCTGAAGAGCCCTATTTGTGTCTGTCTGAGTAAAGCCACTTGGCTGTAATAAACACTTGCTTTTGTAGCTATGAAGCCACAGATAAAAGGGTGCTGAGTCTCCTTCTGTTTACTCCAGTGTAACTCTGGAGCACAATACATTTACCCCAGCTTATGCCAGTGCAAGTTAGAGGAGAGGCAGGCTGAAGCTTCCCAGCCCCTGTTGACTGCAGTGGGTGTTGGGGTGGATTGGCTTGGCACCTACTGCTGCCTGATACAAGGTGTGTGCAATTCAGGGTGAAAGTGTGGCGAGTGGGGGAGAGGAGGGAAGTGTCTGGGACAGGATGCTGGGCCACAATGACAATGGGGCTCTGTCGGCTGCTACTGCCTCACCAAGTACTCATATAGCAGACCTGCTCCCAGTTAGAAGAACAACCTCTTGGGACTTTTCCCCTGTTTTTTGACTCCAGTCACTTGCCCCAGAGGGTTTGCACCACTTATCCAGAGCTTCTTTAGAGAGGGAAAAGGAGAGAGGTGTGTCAAAGGGCAAGGCCCAACAGAAAAGTGCAGTCCCAGGTGAACCATCCATGTTGGGTCCAAATACCCATGGACATGTGTGGAGTTTCTGATGAGGGAAAAAGGCAGAAGCCTGCCCTAGATTGTTTACAGACAAATGGAGGAGGAGCAGAAATGAAATGTGCATTGGACCTGGGTCTTATCAGCTCTCTTCTCCCTCTCATTTAACATTCTTCCCCTGCCTTCTCTGCTCAGGTTGCAATCTGTAACCAAAAGAAATGCTCCTGCTAAGCCCGTTAGTTTTATAGCACTGACACTTCCATCTAATCTACCCACATCATTTTGCCTAATGTTATTGCTCTCCTGAAAGTGCTGTGACTCATGAAAAAGCCAGAACTTTGGCAGAGGCACCTTGTTACTCTGTCCTTGAAGCTGTTGTGGTTGTTTGAAAAAGCAATGGATCCTGAGCCTCGTTAAAGATTCAAGTGGTAGGTGAGACTTGAGGATTTTTTGGTTCTGTGGTTGGTGCTAATTACAGCTTTTGTGATGGAAGAATGGCCCTTGCAGTATCCAATTGTGGTGCCCCAACCTCCTGGCCCACAGTCACTTAATAGGCTTATACTGCAAAGTGGGGAGAGGGGCCAAAGCAGTAATAAACTGATGCAGAATGACATCATTGCTGGCTAATGCCTTGACTTTGTAGATGTCCCTGGGGGCTGTGCCCAAATGGCCCCTGTTACATGGTGGAGGGGAGTGGGAGTGGTGGATGGGGAGGGTCAGGATCACATTTGTCAAGACCTAGCCTCACAGGTTGTCAGTCTCCTCTCTCTCCCTGAGCTTTGCTCACATACAGCTCAGCCAGAGCTTGGAAGTTGACCCCAGAGGCCTAATGGGCAGGGGCTGCACCCTGGGAAAACCCTGCACCCTGCAAACCCTAGGGTCTGCCCGCCCTAGCTGTTGCTCCTACAGCAGCAGTGCAATGTCTCTGCTCCCAGCTACTGCTGCAAGAGAAACACTATGGTTGCTTCTCTTGCTGGGGCATGGCCTGGGGGCTGTGCCTGGGGCTAATGCCCTGATTTCCCTCCCCAAGTTCCTCTACTGGTTAAGCCCAAAAAGGCCATGTCAGGTATAAAGCTCAGTGCCCCTCTAAGTGACCAGGGTGCCTCACTGGACCTGTAGTTCTGGGCTACTTGTGCTCCTGCTCTCTATCTCAGGCTATTTTCTCCACTTGGACTGTTTTTACAGTGCAGAGCATTTGTTTCACTGTAGCATAGGGTGACCTTAATGTAAGTTCCGGATGAAGCATTTTGTTGCAGTTTTCTCAGTATTGCTAACGCAGCTTTTTCCACAGAAAATATCATTTTGATGGCTTTCTGGCCCCCACGCCCTTTTATTTTTTTTTGGTGGGAAAGCTGTCTAAGGAAATAGTGCTGGTGGTGGGATGGAGGAGGCCCAGCCCTCCTGAACAGCTGTGCAGAAGCCTTGAGGAGTGCAATATTTATACCTGGAGGATGAGCAAAGGGAAAGTTTTTGGGAGAGGGTCAGAAGAGAATGGGAGCCATCTTTGTAGTGGGATTTCACACAAAGATGGCTGGGACAGTCTGAGCCTAGTTCTAAACTCAGAGCTCTTCTTAGTATGGGATGGCATTCTAGGAACATGTAAGGGGAACATGTGAATTTGGCCATAGCCATGTTCTAAACTAAGCATATTTTGAGCCTGTCTAGGCAAGAGGCAGTTCTTCATCCTGCAAATGGGAAGTGTCCTGAAGCAACGATGTAAATTAGCATGCAGTGATTATCCACACCCTTGTCCTCCAGTTGGCTGATAGCCATCCTTTCCCTGGTTCAAAATTTAAATGAAAGGGCTTTGTAGCTTTGAAGATTGCCAGGAAAGGAGTGTTTGTTTGACGTATCTAAGGAAACCTGGGGATCCATAAAAGGCCACAGCTGAAGTTGGGTTGGATCCTTTTCAGAGTTAATTTAGGTGCCAGGGACAGAGAGAGCCCTGCGTTCACTTTTCTTTCTCCTCTTTGGGGAACTGGAACAAGTATTTCCCAGGGTGCTGTGCTCATGCTGTGTTTTCTGCTGCCATTGTTTTGTCAATAGCTAGGCCTGGACCTGGAAGAGCTGGAAGAAATTGAAGAGGATGCTGGGCTGGGCAACGGAGGGCTGGGACGCCTGGCAGGTAATTTTCAACAGCCAGGGGAAAAGGTCTGGTCATTGTCTTCCTAGGGATTTCCTCTCTGCATGGGCTTTCAAAGGCCTGCTTGAATGGCACCATTGTGCTACGCCCTCCTTCCAAGGGGGCTCCCCACTGCAGGCATGCTGGATGTGCCCCTGCCATCTGTCCTGACCACCCTTACGCATGTGGCCAGGTGAGACCGTGCAAGCTGTGGGCCTTGGGTAAAGCACCTGTCTGTCTCTCCCTCTCTGGAGGGCTGCTGCCTGCCCCATCTTCACAGAGCCTGCAGCTAATACACATGGAGCTGTGCTTATGTTTAGCTAGTCCTCTAAAGTAATTTCACAATTCCTCCATGTCCCTTCTACTTGCGTCTTTCCCATCCTTCTCCACTGCATCAGAAGCTGCCTGCTGGTTTATATAAATGTAGGCAGCATTTAGTCAGTTGTTCCATGGGTCTGCTCTGTTTTCAACTTGGCACAGCCCAGCTTTATTAAACATGGTTATGAGATGTCTGTCTCCCACTCCACCCCCATGTGCCACTAGCTGGCTGGAGGAGTGCACCAGCCTTCTGATTAACCCCTGACTTAGGCCCACGTCCCTGCAGTCCCTAGGACTATGAACCACACCCATCCACTCCTTTCAGGGACTGACTTCCAGTTCCCTGTGACTTGGCACTGTCCACTGGAGGGAGAAAGGGGGTTCAGATAAAGACGGACCTTATCTGCCTCCTTGGGGGGAGATACAGGGGTGGGGAAGCTGGGGCTTGGTGTGACCTGCCAAGAGGTGAAGGCCCAAAGAAACAGTACTGTGTAGTCAGTGATCAACCCTTCTGAGTTTTCCTGGGCCATCCCGAATTTCAGGGCTCTGTCCCCAAAATGTCCATAGAATGGAGCTCTTGTCCGAGATTTGGATTATTGGTTCTGAAACAGCCAATTCCTCAATATTCCCATACAGCTGAGGGCTCGTTAGTGCAGCAGCAAGTTATATGTCCACTGCCTCCCCACAGAGCAAGTCATCTTGCCCACCACATGTTCCTAAACAGGTGCATGAACTGGACCCAGGAGCGGGTATCTGCTCTTTCCAGGTCTGGAGGTGTTTAGAACATCTGTGATGATACGGTGGCACAGCGGGCATGGCAGCCCAGAATGAGTGCCTCTGACACAGTTCCCTGCTAATCCACCTGTTTGCTCTGCACAGACATGTCACCTGTTCTCAGAACAAATGCACTGCTTCTTTCTCCCCTTCACCACTCCTGGGAAAAACAGCTTCTTTGTACTTCTGTACCCTCACAAATTTAACCCAGGCAGAGTCAGATTTTGCCCCTCTCTTGTGGAGTGGCACTTTCTTCCCTCCTCGGTGTGGGGGAGGGAAGGTGCTGCCTTGTCACAAGCAGTGTACAGTCCAGTTTAGTCCAGCCTGAAACAGACTGGGATGTTAAGCCATTTCCAGGTCATTGTCTCCCTGTTTGCATCCCCCTCTGCCCTCCCCACACCCCAAAATTGCATGTGCTGGGCTGGAAAACATGTTTGGACCCAGGCATCTGAATGGAGTTTCCATGAGCCAGTCCTGCCCGTTCCTCAAAGTGTGCTTTTGCTTTGCCCTTTCAGCCTGCTTCCTGGACTCCATGGCAACGCTAGGGCTGGCAGCTTATGGCTATGGGATCCGCTATGAGTTTGGCATTTTTAATCAGAAGATTGTCGACGGCTGGCAGGTATGTGACACCAGTTTGAAATTTGCTGCTTGCCATTGCTGGAGGCAGTAATTAACTGTAGTACAGTGGCACCTCAAGACCTGAGCCAGAGTTAGGGCCCCAGCATCTCAAAGAACTCAGAATCCACATGGGTCAGGGGTGACGCATTGGGGACCTGGAGCAGTGAAGTGTCTGCCTCAAGTTCGTGCACTAAATCATGACCAGAGGAGGTGTAGAACTTGTATTCTGCTGAGTCCCAGTCCATGCCCTTCCCCACTAAGCCATCCTTCCTCTCAGTGGGTTATAATGACCACTGCTCAAAGCTCTGAGGAAGAAGAGCTGCCCTTCAGGACCAGTATTCTGCCATGTGGGCTGCATGGCCATTGTCAATTGAGGCTGTGGCAGTAGTTTGTCCAGTGGTACCATCTCCACTTCTCCCTTCAGCATGGAGTTGGCCTCAATTCTTTCTTGGACCTGTAACCATAATCTCAGCAGCTGATGGAGGATGGTAACCATGCGGGAGCACTGTTTGTGCAGTAGAGGTCACACAAAGGGCCCCTTGTTGAAAGTGTCTGTCCAGTGTAGAGTTACTGCTGAATAAATAAAATAATAGAGGACATCTGAGCTGCCCCACAGGGCACAGGGACTGGAGTAACTGGTCTCTCTGCCCTGTGTTATGCAGGAGGGTCAGATGAGGAGACCTTATGGCCCTTATGGCTTTAAGATGTACAAAATTTTAAGACAGAGAAAGGAATAAGTTATTTTTGCCACATGTCTGCCAATAGCATCCACTGCTGTACCTTTAACTGTGAGTCAGGGGAGCTTTCTCTCATTTTGAACAATCATATAGTTGTTCTCTAAGGACAATAGAAAAGTAGGGCTGGAAGGGACCTCAGACAACCTTAGACAAGTGTTTGTCCAACTTGTTCTTAAAAACTTCAGGAATAATCCTCATGTACAACTACCAGGCATAATTCCTGTTCTGTCCCCTCCTCTCCTCCATTGTCATTGATTTAGTATTATTTCAAAGAAAAATGCAAGAGACAAGAATTATTTGGAGTGATATATTTTATTGGATCTATAAAATTTTAGTCTAATAGGAAAGATGTAAACAAGCTTTTGGGTACCCCCGTACCCTTCTTCAGGGCTCTGAGAGAAGAAAAACCCAGATACAGCAGAGCTAAATAGCAGATAGAACAAAAGCGTGTGCAAAATGAAAACAGGATATAAGAGGTCACTGACAGACAAGAGAATGGAGTAGGAAGGATAGCCTGATAAGTGGAAGGGCAGGACCATTCTAGAGGGTTGTTATCACCTGTAGAGTGCTAAAAGATTAGTGGGGATCAGGTAGATTATAATGGGTCGTGAAATCAATGTCCATGTGAAGTTCCTGGTTCTTAAAAGAAACATTTGGTTGTAACATTGAGCACAGCTAAAAAAAAAAAAAAAAAAGACACCTTTTTATTTAATAGATATGTTTCCTCTTTGTATTTAGTTTTAAACAGTGCATTCTGCTGACCAAAAGAACCGTTTCCTCCATTTGTACTCACATTGGCCCTGCAAAGATAGCCCTATTATGGGAAAGGGAGTCTCTTCTAGAGAGTACATCAGCAACAGACGAGTTAATGAGGCTCTAAGCTGCAGGCTCGTTATTGCTGGGGAAGGAGACACACTGATTTGCTTTTGCCTCCTTACAAGGGTTTGCAAGGTTACATTTTCATGGGGACATATTATTAGTGTAAACTGTGCGAATTTAACATCAAAACCATCTAGACGCACCAAATGTGGAAGTCTCTGCTGCTTTCATTAGGGCAACTGGGCTGTTCCCTCAACTGGTATAAACTAGCAGAGCTCCACAAACTCAGTGGAGTGCTCTGGTTTGTACTAGCTGAGTTCTGGCCCTTAATGATTTGGGTATAAGTCTGCTTTCAGCAACTTTTGTGCGTTCATTTTTAAAATCAGCTTTTTAAAACAAGTTTTTTCTTTCTTTTTTTCTTAAATCCAAGGTGAAAAGAATCTTTCTGCTAAGAGAGATCTCGTTTGACAGTACCAAACTCGAGCTTATGCTGTCTGTTTGTTTCAGGTGGAGGAAGCAGATGATTGGCTGCGCTATGGCAACCCCTGGGAAAAAGCCCGCCCCGAATACATGCTTCCTGTGCACTTCTATGGCCGGGTAGAGCACACCGCAGAGGGTGCGAAGTGGGTTGACACTCAGGTATAGTGCCCTCCTCTGTCTTGTGGAAGTACCTCAGTCTGCCCAGTCCCCATTTGAGGTTGGGTCTTCTAGTAGAAACGCGATTCCCTATCCCTTCCCAGCTGTACCAAGCCAAACCCAATCCACTTACAACTCCAAATACGTGATCTTAATATCGAAACAGTGTCAGAGAGGGCACTTTGAAGCATTCATCTTTAAATTACTAGGGGCTTGATTCTCCACTGACTTACATTGGTGCAAGACCCCACACCCCTGCCTACATTGGTGTACTTTAGTATACAATGGCACCTATGGTGCAACATGGGGAAAACCTTCCTAACCTTTCTCTGGTTATTAATGTCTTAGAACCTAAGCTAGAAGTGGGCAGAATATGGCTTGTGGGCCAGATCCGGCCTGCCAAGGAATTTTATCCGACTTGCGGTGGGTCCCTTGGCTCCACCTAGCCCAGGTGCGGGGGACAGCCCAGGTTGTGGCACGTGTGGCTAGTCTACCACCCCCAGCCGCACAGTGGGGCTGGGGCGGTGCAGTGGCTGGACTCTGCTTCCCGGCAGCCTCAGTGATGTTTGCTCCTTCTGGCTGCCACTGGTGCCAGCCCCAGCCCGACTACCCAGGCACTCCAGCCTGTCTACCTCACATGCACTGCCAGGGGCACTGGATGGAGTGGGCAGGCAGGCTCTCCATGGAGCCTGGGCTGGGTATGCTTGGCCAGGCAGATGGCATGAGGCCGCTGGCAGGCGGGGAACAGCATCTAGGAACAGGACAGGCAGGTAGGAGTGGGGCCGGGATTGTGAGGCAATGACAGCATGAGGCCAGGGTCTGAGATAGAGCCGTGATCTGCTGCCTGTACGTCCCTACAATGGGCAGGATTAATCAAGTCTGCTCCGATGCTATCTAATCAGAATGTGTCAGAGCATGTGTGGAGGCACTCATTAGGTCCCCAGTCCTGAGTGGGGTCTCTAGCCTCTAGGGAAGATAGGATCAGATTTGTCAAAATGGCAGACAGTTTCAGGGAAACTTTTTTAGCATGAGAGAGAGCCGTGATGACATGACCCTTATGGACCCTCTCTGAGTCAGTGGAAAAATTTACACTGATTTCAGTGGGTCACAGATTTCATCCCTTGTCTGAAATGTTTCATTTCCTCCAAGTGTGTGTCAGAAATGTTGGTTCAGTTCAATGACACCCAACCTTCTGCACCCTTGGGTTAGATGAGTGGTGTGGGGTTGGTCTGCGGACTAAATCCTACATGGTGTTGGTCCATGTGCCTCATCAGGTCCTGTACTGCCTCAGTCCAGCATTGTGTTGCCCGCTGCCTCGGTCCAGCTGCCCATCTACTGGATCTGGCCACATGCCACCTATCTGCTGGATCTGCCCCTGTGCCAGCTTTATCTAGTGCGCACTGCTTACCTGTCAGATTCAGCCACACGCTGGTGTGATCTGGCATGCAGTGTCATGTTATCTGGTTTGCAAGGCTCCCCTTGGGACTGAAAATTTGGCAGCAAGGGAGCAGCAGTTAATGCTGCTACCACTTACCCGCTGCCAAATTCCCAGACCCTTGAAGAGCCCTGTGAGCCAAATGATATGGCTCTGTGGGGCAGATATGACCCATGGACCACGTGTTGTACCCCTGGTTTAGTCGTTTGTCTCCAAAGGAGACGCACTGAGTTCCATGCAGCTGACTGTGTGGGGTTTTTAGATGAGACGTTCACCATTTTCTGCCCTGGCTGGTCTTAGCAATCTAGCCTTGCTCTGGTGGTTACATTAAATGTCTCCTGCTTCCGAGATTATACAGGATGTTTTATGCTATGCTGGGCTTCAAAGCCACCGCCTTCCAGCCCAGAGGCCACAGCAGCCCACCCATGCTTTTTATATATAGTTTTTCAAGGCACTGTGGGATGAATTATAGTGATTGAGCCAGGATGAAGGTGTTCACCTGTTTGATCAGAAAATGTCCCAAAAACTGAAACGACTGTTGCTCCATAGAGATCATGTTTGCTTAAGTTCTGCTTAAGGAAGGTGCATTTAGCTAATGACAAGCAAGTTAATGGTGGTCTACCAGATGTTAAAGCATGAGATGTAAAGCACTGGTCCCTTCGTACAGGAATTCCTAAATAAAAGTTACTGGTTACTATATATGTCTCTGAGCAATGCTGGTCAAACATGTCCAGATGTGCAGGCCACAGGGGTAGTTCAGCTGGTGGAACAGCAGGAAGCCAGGCAGGACCAGAGCTATGCTGGACAGGTGATGCCCATTTCTTGACTCAGTGTCTTGCAGTGGATGCTGCCCATTCCCTCAAAAGCTGTCCCAAGACAGCAGGGCAGCAGCTGCTCCTGGGAGTTCAGTTCCCTAGGTAGCCATGCATTTTGCTGACCCTGGATGGGATGTGGTTAGATGTGGATTCATACAAAGGAACCACAAGTATTCAGGGACCCTGCCATAGACTGGACCCCTGTGACAGGGCAGAAGGGGCTGAGTACTACCATCCTGGTGCATTGCAGGCCCGGGGGCCTGCCACAACTCATTCAGAATATAGGGGGCAGGATGCAAGTCCCATCACTTCCTGTAATTGGGAGTGCTGTATGAGTCCACCCCGCCATGGGCAGTGCCCCTCCCCTTCCCAGTGAAGCTCTCTTTGCCCTCCCCTATAATCCCTCTCCTAGACTTGGTAACTAGTGGGTCTCATGGTATCAGAGCTCTGCTTCAGCCAAGCCCTGCCAAGTTGCAAGAGGCAGAAGAGCTCATCTGTACAATGAACAGACAGAGGACCAGGGTGAGTACAAAGTGTTTTTGTTGCCCACACCTGGGTTGCATAACAGCAGCATCAGTCTCGCCTCTCTGGCTGTGCCTTCTCTCATAACAGCTGCAGGGGACAGTTCTACAATGAAATGGTACCTGGCAGTCTGAGCTATCTGGTTAGGTCCGTCTGTGGTCCAAGAGTGCCTCACAGCCCTGAATGTTTTTACCCCCCTGGGGGGAAGAGGGAAACAGGCACAGAGAGACCAAAGGACTTGCCCAAGTTCACACAGAGTCTGTAGCCAGGCAGGAGGTCTCCATGCTCTCAAATTAGGGCCCTCACTGGACCAAACTTCTTCTTATGCATCAGCATCCAGGACTCCCCTATTCATCGTGTCTTGGGTGTTTCTATCTTGGATATGCTCAGTTGGCAGGTAGAGGGATGTTTGTGGTAATTGCCAATCCTGCAACTGGGCTTTCAGGGTGGCCAACCCTATTGGTTGTCTGGCAAGTGTTGGGGGTATTTAGTGACTGATTTCCCTTAAAGCCCCAGTTCTGGAGTTGGGTGATGATGGGGGAATCTCAAGTTTCCAATAAAGCAGGGCTTTTTTTAGCCGTCCTGGTGGAAGAGGAACACTTAGAAATATGAATGATGAAGGTTCCAAATGCAGAAAGCAAATAAAAAAGTGCACCCCAGATAGAGTATTTCTGGAACCTTATGAGACTGATTCACAGACCATGTCTGGGGAGACCTGATTCATGGTGCTTCAGTGCTCAGAACAGGCAGTATTGGTGCTTGGAGTGTATTTCCCCTGACTTACACCTGGAGTGTACACAAACCTAGAGTGGATGGAAAATGATGCCACTTTGGTGGGATGTTGTATTCATGTGGTACGTTCCATGGGCAGATGTAAGTTATGATGTAGGAGCACAGTAGATGAGAAAGTAGCTGTCTTCCCATTTTCCAGGGCATCCCCAGGAGCTGCATTCCCCTGGGCTGGAATTGTCTACCCCCACCCCTACCCCTGTGCAGTCCTACTGTCTTCAGGTCATCTTGGAGCTTAACTAGGGCAAATGCACTGGTATCTCAAAGGGTTCCACAGATGTGTCTTGGGGTCTGGAGGGTGCAGTAAGACAAAAGTTTCCCTGGCAAATCGTGGTTCCTGTTGGCCATAGACAAGCTTTCAGAGCCCAGCATGAATCTGTGGGGTGAGATGTGGCAAGAGGAAAGAACTCTCTACTTTCAAGCTGAGGAAGTGAAAGTTGGAAATCTTAGCAGGTAACAGAGCCACCTATTGCCATATGCATGGAGATGTTTTTCAGGGTATTGTGTCATTTTAATCATCCAGACTTTGTTGAACTAGGGTTGGGATGAAAGAGCAGTAAGGTCAGCTTCCTTCATCCTTGGAGGAGCTTGTCTGTTCCTCTTCAGATCTTCTGTTGGCTCTGTAAAGTGCAGGGGAATCTGTGCAAACCACCCAGTTGTAAGCTCTCAAAGTCAAGGGATGGTCTCCCTTTGTGATTTGATGGGAGCCCCAGCTGTATTGCTTGGATAGGACCATGGGGCCGTCCCATAGCTTGGAAAGTGGGGCCCTGGGATCCATAGACGGAGCTATAGGACCAATAAGTCGCAGCTGGCTGCTGCTGCCCTGTTACATAGGGCAGTTTCATGCAACTTGGCTGATAGCATGGCCCAGCTGTGAAGGCTCTCTACAAAGATTCAGGCAGGTGCTTAGTTGGATACATGGTAAAGTCCAGCTCCTTTGGTCTCAGTGGGGCTGCTCATATGAGGAAAGTTTAAGCATGTGCTTATGGCAGGGCAGGATCGAGGCCTTAGCTTGGCTGTTCAGTGGCACAAGCACTTACCTCCTACATTTGACTTCCTTTTATATGTTTGAAGGTGAAGGTCGTGGTGTGTCATGCTTTCTGCTTGATAAGTTTTAAGGTATGCGGAACTTGACAACAGTCAGCTACTCTGCCATTGGCAGGCGGGATAAGATTCAAGATGTAGCGCAGACAGGAGGGTTTTTGTTTGGGGCACCTTGGGGTTGGAGCTGATTCTCCAGCTCTAGGCCAGTGACTCAAGAGTCCCAAAGATACAGTGGGAACCTCTGTCTCTCATTCTCACCTCCTTTCCATCTCCACTGCCCCAGGGAAAGGCGAATTCAGGTGTCTCCTTGGGCTGTGAGTCAATAGGCTCCATCCAGGAAGCTCAAGGATAGAGAAGTACAGCCCTAGCTGACACTGTTATGAATGTGAAATGTGAGCCCAGGAGCACCAGCCTTACTCGCATGCAGTTAAGCAAGTGCCTGTGTCTTTGCAGGGCCGAGGCCTCAGCAAGCATATTGCAGTTTTTCACATGCATGTAGTTGCCTCCCTTACGTCCTATCGAATTCAACCAGTTAAATCCAACGAGCAGCAAATAGGTGTTTGCAGGAATCAATCTTAGGCCGCTGGCACACAGTCGTTTAATGGCACTGTGGGATCAGAGGTCAGATCCCAATCATGCCTTTATTATTTGTCAGTTCAAGGGAAGCCCAGAATCATAAGCCTATGCTCCCTCTTCACCAGCAAGTTAAAAGCTGAGTGTCCAGCTCTGCATTTGTGACTGACAACTCATTGTCAGCCCCAGCCCAGACAGCTCCAGGTTGTTGGCCTCAGTCCCCAGAATGCCTTGGGTCTCAAACCAGACCTGGGGCTGTTCAACCAGGGCTGACAATCAGCTGATTGTCAAAACCCTGCACCCAGCAGCTCTGACTCAGCTACTGGGCATGGGGAGGGGATTGGAGGCTTGGTACAGCTCCACATCAATCGCACCATAAATGTAACATGCAGCAAGGGCCTTAGTAGCAGAGAATGATACCCTGGGGTTTTGGGCCCATCAGTAACAGAGAGAGGTCTATATTCTACAGAAAAATTCAGATTTTAACAGTCATGGGATGTTTGTTAAGCTTGAATAAATAAATAAGACCTGGTTGATTAATTAATTGTTAATTGTTGCATTTTTCCAAAAAGAGGGTAGGTTACTTGTAATTGCCTATAGCACCATTTGACTTGTGTGCCTGAAGCCACCCATAACAAATACTTCCTGCTTTCCTCTGTAGTGCTTAAAACCTTTATTTGTCCTGTATTAGGCCTTTGGACACAGTTTATAGAGATACCTGCAATATAACCTTCATGCAGTTTAGCTCTGACACTGAAGGAGTTATTTAAACCATGATGTCTGTTTTTCTGTTAATCTACATGTTCTTGTTCCTTCTCAGCTTTGTGTCCTTTCCTTGACCTGCTTTGGCTCCAGGGATGCTTGTAGTTGCTGATGCAAAGTAAGCTATTTTCCTTTTGCAGGTAGTGCTGGCCATGCCATATGATACCCCAGTCCCAGGGTACAAGAACAACACAGTGAACACCATGAGGCTGTGGTCTGCCAAGGCACCCAATGACTTCAACCTTCAAGAGTGTAAGCTCTCCCTCTGCCATTTGGGACTGTCTCTTGTTGGTGCTTATGTACAGCTCCTAGCAGCACTGGCATTCCCTAGATACAGTAATGCACAGTACAAATCACATATTGTCTTCATGTTAATTCAGTTAGCTTTGCTGGGAAAGGGCAGTCTTTGCTGACCCCCATGAGAATTGCACCCTCAGGTCTAGGGTTTGGGAAGAGAGGTGGATCTGGGCTTCCAGCTTCATAGTTCTCCTCCTGTGAGGCTTGCTCACCTCCCAGCCCTACTTGCATCCCTGCAGCTGTGCTTTCTTGGCCACTGCCAAGCCTGATTTTGAGCTATGTGTCTGCCTCTATCCTGCCAGCAGGGACTGAAAGAGACAAGCTTAGCCTTAATACCAGGCTCCCCCAGACCACACCCCTGTGCTCCTAAGAAAGCAAAGCTACCTCCTGACTGCCTTCAACCTACACCTCTCCTCTAGCACCCATCCACTTAGATCCACCCATCCCAGACCACCTAACTCCCCTCCTTCCACATCCCACTGCGCCCTTCCTCCCACCTGCCTCCTGCCAGCTACCAGGCTTTGTTCAGGCCCATGCCCAGCTCTGGTTGCTGGGTGGGGCGAGAACTTTAGAGACATTTGCATGTAATATGACCTCCAGAGTGGAAGAAAATTGGGCAGCTGTGCAGAGGGGAGGGGCAAAGTCAGACACATGACTGTGTGGAAGCTGTGCATACCTTACAGGGCAGTCACGGCTAATGCAGTGCTCTACGTACTGTCTCTTTCTGCAGTCAATGTGGGCGATTACATCGAGGCTGTGTTGGATCGAAACTTGGCAGAGAACATCTCTCGAGTCCTGTACCCCAACGACAATGTGAGTCCCTCCATTCCTAGCTCTTCGTCTGGCTGATTGGAGCTGGTGCAAGCAGCACAGGGGTTTGACCCCCTCCCATTGGTTCTTCCTTGAGGACTCCTGTGAAGGATACAAAATAATAGGAAAATCCTTCTGAAACAATCTCAGAGCAAACCTTGGTCATGCTGGACCTGGCAGTGTGGACCAAGCCAAGGACGTGTTCTGGAGGGAGTCAGGCTCTTGTCCTGCTGTCACCCCACCCTGGAGCAGGAACATGAGCTGTCTAGTCTGTCTGTTTGTTAAGCCAGACTAGCACATGTGCTTGGAGGAGCCAGGAAGGAGATGGTAGCCATGGGCTGCTTTGGGGAAGCCGGTGTTGTATTCACTCAGGAAATTGGACAGGCACACGGCATGGAAAAGACTGTATATGGAGGTCTGGTTTGCTAACCTTTCTCTGCCCATGGCTGTAGTACCCTCTAGTGGTGACTGGGGCACACAGACCAGATTGAGGAGCCTGCTTAGGTTGAGGACCCAGCTAATAGAGGAGAGCCTTTTAGCTCAGGCAGGAAAGACTTGTGTCTACAATCCAGAGACCCACAGTTCAGTCTCCACTACTGACAGTCTTTCCTCCTGCAATACCTTGGACTTGTTACCAAAAACCTTTAGAGTCCTGCAGGCCACCAGCCTAGAACAACCCCAGCTTTGCAGCCTGCCAAGCTTACCTTATTGAGATCATCCAGCTCAGTCCAGGAACATGGGTCACAGTGATTCTTCTTCAAGTAACCAGGGCCGAGCACCACCACACCTCCCCACCAAACCTTCCTTTGCCTTGGCCTCTGTGATAAGCCTGTAGTTCATGGCTGCTGGATTTCTGGCAATCCTGTGATGCAGGTAGTGGTGTGGCTCTGGGACCAGGATGCCTTTGTAGTTGACAGGTTGAAGAGCGGAGAAGGGTTTTGCCTTACTCTAGCCCTCTTCCCTTGCATCTCTTGATTGCCTTTTAACAAATCTTGAATTGGCAGGACACTGACAGCTCTTGTTTCCGTACTTAGCCTCTGACAGGTTGGGGTGTCTTTGGGGAATATACCTTGTAGTTGTGTAACAGGGCTGGTTTGTATAGTTTTAATAAAGGGTTAGACAAGAATTTTTATAGGATGGTTTGGATAGAGATGATCCTGCCTTGAGCAGGGGATTGGACTATATGACCACCAGAGGTCCCTTCCAGCCATACTTCTCTATGATTCTATGTCGTGGTGAATGAACAGCCATAGGAGGGTTACAGTAGTGGCTGGTGGCAGCAGCCCAGCTGATGTCTGTGTCTCATGTCCAGTTTTTTGAAGGCAAGGAGCTGAGGCTCAAGCAGGAGTACTTTGTGGTGGCAGCCACCCTCCAGGACATCATCCGGCGCTTCAAGTCCTCCAAGTTTGGCTGCCGTGACCCAGTGAGGGCATCCTTTGAAACCTTCCCTGACAAGGTGAGTACCAGGTACTAACTGACCACTGCTCCAGACTGTGGCAGGAGTGAGCATCCCTGTGCTGGCTGCCCCATGTCCCGTCTGCCCATCACCTCCATCCCCTGGGTAGATCAGCAGTGGGAGCCAGGTTTGCCCCTAGGAACTTGGGGACCTGAGAATGTGGACAAGCTACTCAGTCACTCAGGAGCCCTAGCCATTGGGATCAGTTAGAGAACAGTGGAAAATTCTTGTGGGGTAAAAACCTCCCTTTTCTGTGACACATTTCCATTTGGAAATTTTGGGAAGATGTTGGCCAGCTCAAAAGGATCTGCTCCAGTGCATCTCTGCCCAACGGCTGTCTGTGTTGTGGTGACAGGGGCCTCAGTCCTTAACTCCCTCAAGACTCTGTCCCCAAACGTGTAGGAGATGCAGCTGCTTCTCTTCCCCCCCACACCCCTGGTAGTGTATGTGATATGGGTGTACTTATGTTACAGGTGGCCATCCAGCTGAACGACACCCACCCAGCACTCTCCATTCCCGAGCTCATGAGGATCCTGGTTGATGTGGAGAAAATGGATTGGGACAAGGTGAGCAGGGGAAGTGATGCCTGAGGCAGAAGGAGGATGGGGTTGGGTTGCTGGCATGTCCAACACTGACCCATCTGGGCTCTGCCAAGTGTGTGCATGGACAAGATCTGGGTGAGTCCCTGATCCCCCTGGCCCTGCCCTTGTTTTCAGGGACTTCATCTTCCATCTTCTTCCTCTCCTCCCTTGGCTGCTGCTTGTTTCTTTAGTGTGGACTTGGCAGTGAACCATGAGGCTGCCCCTGGCAGCCAGGGTCTCCTTCAGCCTCATCATCTCACCGCCAGTTCCCTCTCTCCGCTCTCCTCCTCTCCTGTAGCCCTTGGCCATTCTGCCCTCTCCAACTCTGCCCATTCCCACCACTCTAGTTCTTCCCAGGTCCACACACCTTTCCACCCATCTCTACTGGATATGCAGCCTGTCCTTTTTACACTCTGGCCCTCCTGTCTGTGCCATTAGAGTGAAGCTGTGACAATGGTCCTGTCAGGCCACAAGTCTTGCCCTGTTATGGATGGGCAGTTTCCAGCCAGGATGAATGGATGTCTGTCCATTGGTCTGTCTGAAGAGCAACAGCCAAGCACTCCTGCGGCGTGAGAGGAATCTCTCAGCCTTCTTGATGGCCCTGAGATATGCCCAGCCCCGCTGCAGGAGGACCCAGGACTAATGAACCCCAGATTGAACTGAGGCACCCATAGAGCTCTGAAACTAGGGAGGAAAAGGCAGGGGGGGCCTGCCCTGAGTACAGGGCAGCAATAAATGCTTCCAGACCATAGGAGAGGCAACCAACTGAAAGGCACCATGTTTCTGGGCCCATGCTTTCCTCTCACTTCCCTCCCTCCCCTCAAGTGCTGCATGGAGCCAGAGCCAAGGTGCGTGTGAACCAAGGTGGGTGTAAGCCAGCCTGGCTCTGTTCACCCCAGCAGAAAGGACTGGCCCAAAGATTTTAAATAGCTCACAGGGCTCTTACAGCAACGCTGTTTGGCCTTAGGGCATTTGATATGGGTAGGTGTGAACCTGGACCAGGGTGAAAGGCACTGCCAAGACAGGCTGGGCTCGGCACGCTGTCCTCTTTGCCTGAGGCATGACTGATCCAGGGCCCTGGAAGGGAGTGTATTTCCCTGCTGCCCTGAAAGGAGTCTTCTTTCACCAGGTTACAAGGAGGTCTACCCGGCTCCCTAGCCAGTAGGCCATGACCACTGAGGTGTAGAAGCACTGGCAGGATACCAGCCTTAGCTGTATGGGGGTCTTACTTGGAGCCTTGCATGGCAGTGGGAAGTATGGGAATCCACTCGCACTTTCCCCTTCCCAATTCAGCCACCTGCACTGTGCAGGGCCTGTGCTGACATGATGCCACTCAAAACCCCACCACGGAGGCTGTGGGGCCCTGCTGACAGAGAGTGGGGACTCAAGAAACTGGGATTCAGTTCCTAGCTCTGCATCTAACTGATTGGCTGGCCTTGGGCATTTCTCTTCCCCTCCCTGTGCCTCAGTGTCTCCATGGTTAAGTTGGGGTGACATCTAGAGCTGGCAAGTGTGGCATGGTACAGCCTTGAGGAATCCCCAAGTGTCCCAGCTGTGCTTCTAACCCTGCAGCTCTCTGAGACAATTGGGTCGGGTTTATTTTCAGCATGATCTAGTCACTTTGGTTCCCCTGGGCTCTGCCAGAGTAGAGCGCATGGTGCTGCTTGGAGGTGACCAACCAAATGCACTGTTCTCGCATGGTGAAGTCACACATTATCCCCTTTCACACTGCAGTGCTGCCCTCCTGCCCTGCCCAGTACAGGTCAGGGGCACTTCCCTCCATACAGGGCTCTGGGCTGCTTTCTCTTCACCGGGTTGTTCCTGCCTAGGCTTGGGAGATCACTCAGAAGACCTGTGCGTACACCAACCATACAGTGTTGCCGGAGGCTCTGGAGCGCTGGCCGATCTCCATGTTTGAAAAGCTGCTGCCACGTCACCTGGAGATCATTTACGCCATCAACCAAAAGCACCTGGATGTAAGCTTGAACTCTGGGCTGTTTGTTGGGGGTTTGGGTGGGAAGGGGGCACTGAGAATAGAGTCCAGCTTGTAGCTGGCTGTGAGAAGCTGGGGACTGACTAGTGGCCCATCTTGTTGGGTTGAAATTATTAGAAGGGGTGGTTTGGGTGTTGGGAAGGACTAACTAATGCCAGGTGTGACTGTAGTGGAACAGACTCCTTGGAGAGGTTCTGGAGACTCCATCCCTGGAAGGTTTTAAGAGTAGGTTAGACAAACGCTTGTTTGTGGTGATTTAGACAGGGATGATCCTGCCCTAGAGGAGGGGGCTGGGCATGGGGACCTCTTGATTCTGTCTTCGTGTCACAAAACTTGCCTTTGCTTCCAGTCTCATCTAGCTGGCAGCAAACTGTACTCTTCTTCCTGTGAAGATGCAAGCTATCCAGTGCAGGGTCAGCTCTCTGTGTCACTGGTGCTGAGCTTTCTCGGTGGAGAAATAGCTAAGTTCAGCCTCTGGGGTTGCGCCCTCCAAGGGCACCAGCAATCCTGTTCTGTGGGAGCTCAGTGCCTTTGAAAAATTCAAGCCCCCCACACCCCAAAATTGAGGGTGCAGGAGCTGCCCCACCCCAATGAGTGATGTTGCTTGAGGTCCCCCAAAATCCTGCCATATGTTCCCCCGGCTCTAATAACTTCACCCCCATCTGGTGCTCAGTGCAGCAGCAGGTGTGGCAGAACCAAGCCCCACCCACTCCCTGGTGTCTGTCCTCCCCTGTGCTCTTGGGGGAGAACCAGCAGGGCATTCCCCTGCCAGTCCCCCTTGAAGCATCCCCCTGCCTTAGCCAATGGCTCTCTGTGCATTCTGGCAGCATGTGGCAGCCGTGTACCCTGGGGACGTTGACCGCCTCAGAAGGATGTCTGTGATCGAGGAGGGAGACTGCAAGAGGATCAACATGGCACACCTCTGCGTGATTGGCTCCCATGCCGTCAACGGCGTGGCCAGGATTCACTCCGAAATCGTAAAGAATTCAGTGTGAGTGACAGGCACGAGACACACAAATAGCCGTTTCCCCTCATCCAGCTGTCAGGCCTTGCAAACCTAGCCTGGGGGTCTCTCTCTCCTTCACCATCACTAGCAGGACAGCCTCTCCAGGATTTGTTATACTGTGAGTGACACCTGCAGTAAACCCACTCCCCCACCATATGGTCAGATGTGGCTGTAAAGGGGAAGGAAATGTGCCCAGGTGTTACGGTATGAGGCACAATCTATGTTTTGTCCCACTGATGAAGAGAAAGAGACTTTGGGTGGACTGGAGGAACTGCTAAATGTAGATTCCCAGGAAAAGCAGCTCTTATCGGAGGCACCAGTGTGTAGGTGGAGGGGTTAGTTATGCAGATGCATTTGAGGCCTACTCCAGCTTCCAAGAAAGTCCGTTGAAAAATCTCAACAGGAATTGTTTCAAGCTCTTGGCAAGTACAAGTAGAAGCAGGTTGGTTTAATGATCCTGTTTTATAAGACAGCTCCAAATGAATCGGGTTCAGTTCTGCCCCCCGTTCTCTGTCTCAGATTCAAAGATTTCTATGACCTTGAACCAGAGAAGTTCCAGAACAAGACAAATGGCATCACTCCAAGGCGCTGGCTCCTGCTTTGCAACCCAGGACTAGCAGAGGTTATCGCAGAGGTGAGTTATGAGGGTCTTGGGAAAACTCAGTCTCAAAACTTTGTTTCCAGTATAGTCTTCAGATAAGCAGAAACAGTGGAGCCTCATCTTCAGCTGCTATAAATCAACACTGTTTCATGGAAATCAGGAATTACAGATGTCACACTACTTGCACATTTGGTAGGTAGATGCAGGGAGTGCCACAGTTTAAAATTAGGCCTGAAGATCTTTGATTTCTCTTTCCTATGGGATAAGAACAACCCATCAGGACAGCATCACCTCCCATTGTGCTAGGACGTTTGTGGCTTGAAGTGGAGACATTCACAAAGCCAAATATCTACTACAGTGAACACAAACGGGTTTCCACACAACCCTAATTTCAGTTTGATCCCCTTTGTTTACCAGGGCTACACTTTGCCAGGAGCTCTGTGCAGTGTCCTGAGGTATCTAGTGGCTGATTTAACTTAACGCAAGGAAATTTATCATTGTACTCTCTGTCAGGGATTCCAGTTGACAGTAACTGCGAGGACACTTGGTCCTTTTTTATTTAGCTATGTTGGAGAGATATGGAAGTGTGGCAGTTAAAATTCTGGTTGCAGTAGCAGCTTTTTTCCAGGATACATTTGCACTCTAAACCAGCAGTTCCCAAACTGTGGGTCACAATAAACAGGGATCCGGGTTTTCTACATTTTCCCATGTGTTTTCTCATTCTGGGTTTCCCCTTGCAGGCTGGCAGATTTCCAGCATGCAAGGGGTTGCTTGGGGCTGGGGAGAGCAGGCGAGAGCAATGGGAGTCAGGGGGCACCATGTGTATGTGTGCACACATGCCAAGCAGTGGTAGATGGAGAGTAGCTCCCTCCAGGTTAAGTCTGTGAGGGCTGGAGGGGAGGGGGCACAGGCGATGTATTGGAGGAACAGGGGGGGGAACAGACAACGTGGTGGGAGGGCAGGGGAGCACAGGCAATGTGGGGTGGGGAGAGGGTGGAGTGCCAAGGTGATGCAGTGCGGTGCACATTCCCCCATCCCCCAAGATTTCTGCATCTACAGCAGGGTGTGAGGCCACATCAGGGCCAGACGAGCTTTGGGCAGTAGCTGCCTCCATGGCCCAGCAGGAGGGAGTGCTGCACAACCCTGGCCGCCAAGGTGAGGCACGGCAGCAGCAGCATGGAGTTGAGCACCCCCACTGCTGCCGAGCAGGCGCACCTTGGCGACTACAGCAGCACAATGCTCCCTCCTGTGCCAGGTCCTGCCTGCTGGGCTGCAGAGCCCACAGAGGGAAGGTAGCAGGGCAGGGAGTCCTGAGCTCCCCCCACCCGGGGCTCCACTCTGGCCATGGTGCTGGTGGGGGAGATGGAGAGAGGAGCTGGACTCCGCAGTCCTCTCTGGCTGCAGCAGCCATTGCCTCCCACAGGCAGCAGCTGGGGCTTGGGTGCTACTGGGGGGTAGAGGGCTGCAGGCACTGGCCCTGGGGCACCTGGGAGGGGCTGCAGTTTGGAAGTGAGGGGCCATGCTGAAGAAATGGGGTCATGCTGAGGAAAAGTTTGGGAAACACTGCTCTAAATGGATGCAGAGGAACAACCTAATCACTGTCCACGTTTTGGACAAGAAGCGTTTTAGGTTTTTTGTTTTCCAATTCGTTTTTTTTTCCAGGCAGGATTGTTCAGGTTGTTTCTAGCAGGAAAGTGAAATGATGCAGCAGCTCATCTCACAGCCAAGAGGGCATTCATATCCTGTTTTATTTCCTTAGAAAATAGGGGAAGATTTCATAACTGATCTCAGCCAGCTGAAGAAGTTACTGCAGTTTGTTGATGATGAGATTTTTATCAGGGACGTGGCCAAAGTCAAACAGGTAATGTAAACAGCAGAGAATCTAAGGAATTCTAAGGTTTGGAGAGTCTGAATTAGTATGTTTATTAAGCTAAAAAATGTTGCTGGTGCCTGTAGAGTCTCCTGGTGGGAAGGGGCCAAGTACTAGACCATCTAGTCCATACACTTAATTATGCTACTTTCATCCCACATCAATAGGAGTCTAATATCAAGATCTCATTGCAGAATAAAAACTTCTGCAACATTTTGCTTTGGAAACAATGAAACATTGCATCCAAGCTGCCACTTCGCCTCATAGGGATGTAGTTTGTATGCCTTATGCCATCTTTTAGTCCTGGGGATTAGGCTCCTGGGCTGGACTACATTGCCCATGATGCAGCGAGGCAGTCCAGCCAGAGTGTATCATGGGAGATCTGGCTGGGTCAGGTCCATTGGGGAATGGGGGTGTGAGCTACTATCCT
>NW_005842279.1:520225-551660 GCF_000455745.1 Alligator sinensis
CCTGCTGAAGCACTGCATTTGCCTGGGCCAGCTCCACTGAATGTGGAACCAGAACAAAATGACTCTGATTTTTTTTCTTCCTCCTCCACCTTAAGAGTCATATCTGACCCATTGATCCTTTCCTGCAAAACATGTCAGTTTTTGTAGCCACCATGTGTTTTTCTGGAAAAGCAGGGTTGACAAATTCCCGACCAGCTTTGACCCTAACATTTTTGACAGTGACAAGCTAGGCTGGTTGGGGCTCTCCCTGGATATCTGGCCAGGTTTTCTGTTGGGTTAGTGGACACGCCTCCATTCCTGTCACCCTATACCTCCTTCCCTTTTTCTCTGATTCCAGGTCCCTCCCAGTTTTGTTTTGTAGCCTCTCCAGTTCTGTGCTTGCCTTCCCTCCCTGTGCATTTTGGCCTTCCCTCCTCTTTACTGCTTTCTGTCCTCTACTTTTCCTGCGTCTTCTCTTTCTGCCTCTTTCTCCTCCCTTTCAATTCCTTGTGGTTTCTCTTCCTCAGCCAATTGAGGGAGCTCTTTCCTCTGGCCCCTCTTCTCTGTGGCTGACTGGCCAGGCACATAGGAATGGCCCAGCCAGGTTGGACTAGGTCAGAAACCTAACTACACTGCCTGTCACAGACAGTGGCCAGCTGTGGAGGCAGAAGGGAGTGGAACAAGAAACCTCAGCAGTGATGGGATGAAAGGCTCTTGGAGAATGTTTCCTCTTGATCCCTATCAGCTGCAGTCTGTGCCCTGAAGCATGAAGGTTTAGAGCCTTCCCAAAGTGCTTGGATTTGTTTTAATGCCTCATTGTAAAGGATTGTTTCCTTGTGAATGTCCCATCTGGTGCACAGTGTTAGCTGTAGTCTCAGATGTTCAGTAGAAGCCATCTGTGCAGCTGGTTAGAAAGTTTGTGGTGAACCCTACCTTGCACTGAGCACCAGTGGCAAGCCAAAAACCAGGAAATGCTTCCCTTTCCTTTTTCAGGAAAACAAGCTCAAGTTCTCAGCCCAGTTGGAAGAGCAGTACAAGGTGAAAATCAACCCCTCCTCCATGTTTGACGTGCAGGTGAAGAGGATTCATGAGTACAAGCGGCAGCTGCTCAACTGTCTGCATGCTATCACCCTCTACAACCGTGAGTGCTGATTCTCCACCGCTCCCTAGGGGTGGGCAGCTGGGCTCATTGGGAAGCTGAGAGCCCTGTCACTACACAAATTGCCAGTTTTCCTTCTCCAGTCACACGGTAATGGGGTGATTGGGTTCAGTCTAGCAAAGTCCTTTGGCCACAGTAGCTATGGAGAGTATTGCTATGTGGTTGGTGTCTCTAGGGGCTGGGCAGGCACTTGGCTCCATGGCTCAAGAAGGGGCAGCAGGTAGTCAGATTTGAGGCCTTGGTCCTGTCAGCAAGGTGTTCCAGGCCCTGGGTCAACTGAAGCTCCAGAATGAAGACTGTAGCCAACCCAGGGCTCTTCCAGCATGATGGGATTTCCTACTGTAAGGGCATCACTCATCCACGTAGGACACAGAGCTATCTCAAGTGTGCATTCGAGAACTCCCAGGATCACAGATCGAATCGTCTTCTACACCTGGTGCCAGGCCCCTTCTGCCACCCTGTCTCCCTGACATAAACCCAGGACAGTACATGTATGAAAACCACCTGTAACCCCTTGCAAATGAAGCCAGGCCTCTGCACCTGTTTCTGCCTGTGGGAAGAGGAGGACAGCAAATATTGTGTGTGTATATGTCAGTACTGTTGTTTGGCCCTCACCAGATAGTTCATGAGATGCCTTCAGGATGAGCCTTTATAGACCAGAGCAGCAGGGCTGTCACCTGGATAGATAATGTGTTTGTGCTGATGTGGCTGACCCTTTACACTGGTGTACACAGGGAGTGTACAGATGCCATAAGGCCCTTTCCTGGGATCACTTCTGGTGTGGAATTGCCCATGAAAGAATAGGGTAACACCACGCAGGTGTAGGCTATACCAAGACAGAGGTCACATGTCTGCAACTTACTCAAGTATAACAATTAGCTCAATACAAACAGCAAATTGGCAGCTCCCCTGCTCCCCAGTGGCAAGGCATAGTTATAAGCCCAGAGTCTGCTACTCTGGAACACTCTGTTTGTCCGTCTTTTCTGGAGTTTAACTCACAATGGTGCACAGGACTCATGTAAATTATGTCGGCATAAATGTCCTCTTCCTAGACCCTATAGAAGCTGGCAGCTGGACCTTGGGTTCTCTGCCCTGGCTGATGTGCTGGGGATGGGGTGGAGCCAACATAATGCTCACTCCCTGCCTTCCTCCCCTGCCCTCCCCTTCACCATGGCAGCCCAAGGAAACTGTCCTGTCTTTCCCCTTGCAGAGTCTGACTACAGAGACAACAGGCAGGGGGTGGGGGTGCAGCTGCTTTCTGCTCCCCTGTCCAGGCATACAGTCAAGCAGCATTTAGACAGCAACAGACATTTGTTTCCAGCAGCACTGATTCCCTCTTCAAGGGCAGGGCATTTCCCAGGTACACCGGTCCCCAGAGGTAGCTCCATTTAGCATTATGACTCTGGGGAGCAGAGCAGGGGATGGAGAAGGAGCTCCCTGGGTATTGCATCCAGGGCCCTGCCAACTCAGACTCCACATCTGAGCGTTGCATCCTAAACTGACTGGCCTAAGAAGGGAAAAAAGGACCAGACCAAAAGCTGGGTTGGTTTCCTTATACCCAACTTGTTTAAATCCATTCTCCTCATAGTGGGCCTGTGGGGAGAATAGAGCTTTCTGGGTCTGTCTTCTTTCTCTTATCCCTCAGCACATCTGCAGGGCACCTCCCTGCTTGCTCTCAGGCCATGAGGATGTTGGAATTGTTGAGGTGCCACATGGGTGATATGCAGCAGAAACACAAGGGCTGGACCTCTGTTGGGAGTGGGATGTCCCAGGTTAAAGTATTTTAGTTTGGAAATGCTCCTGGTCTTCAAGTGCTCTTGACTGGGGTGGGGGTTAGGGCTGCTATTCTATAAATTGTACAAGCAGATACAGCTCTGGCATGTGGAGAGGCACCTCTGGGTGGTGGTTTAGATTGCATGCTCCTTGAGGCAGGGGCTGTCTCTGTGCTTAGCCTGTACAGCGCTAGCACCATGGGGTCTGGGTCTGGTGGGCACGCCCTCCCCACACCCCATGCCATACTAGCAGTGATGCCATCTGTGACTCTTCACAGCCTCCTCATTTACTACTACTGTTTCCTTCCTCATCTTGCAGGTATTAGATGCAACCCGACCAAATCCTTTGTGCCGAGGACTATCATGATTGGCGGAAAGGTAACACGTGCCCTTATAGCTTGAGACTGCTGTCCTGAGCCCAGGTGCTGCCCTGTGTTTGGGGGACCTTGTCAGTGCAGGTGAAGAGCGGGCTGGGTCTTGGGCTCTGGGCTCCTAGTGTACAATGACAGCCTAGTCAGGGTGTATCTACACCCAGCAGCCTCCAGTTCTTGATGCTGTCTAGGTACTTCAGGTAGACCATCATTGTGAAGGAGGGCTGGCGGGATTGCTGCCAACCTCAAGTCACCTTTTATGGGGGAACAGCTTGGTCTGGGGATGCGCAGTCTCCTTATTATTCAAACATTTGTCCCCAGGGCATGGGGCCTGCTCCAGAGTTCCTTCCCTCTGCTCCAGCAGGCATGAAGCAAAGCTTCCCCTCTTCCCCTCAGTGACATTTGCATCAGGCTGCTGCCACTGAGATTGATAAGGTGGCTGTCTCCCAGCCCCGTCCCCTCTCGCCCCGGGAGCCAGAGCAGAAGCTGGATCTGGGAGAGTCATTCTGCTGTTCCTGTTCTGCAGTTTGTCATCCTGGGCAGTGCTTGTTCCCCATAGTGGGAAGAGATGGCAGCTTCTGTGCAGAGGCAGCCCCATGGAGGGGATTCATAGCATGCATCATTGTGGCCTTCTCCACTGACCAAGGCCTTTGCATGTCTATTTTTAAACAAGTTTGATGTTGTGCCATGTGTAGGTCTGTGGCCTGTCTTTGCTTCAGGCAAAGCAAGCAGCACAGGCATCCAAGTGGGCAATTTGGCTGATCTGATTGGACTCATGAAGACATCATTTTTTTCTTCTCGTTTCTTTATTAACCCACCCCCCTCCCCTGCAGGCAGCTCCTGGCTACCACATGGCTAAGATGATCATCAAACTGATCACATCCATTGGGGAGGTTGTCAATAATGACCCTTACGTGGGAGACCGGCTCAAAGTAATCTTCCTGGAGAACTACAGGGTGTCCTTTGCTGAGAAAGGTGAGGTAGCAAGGCAAGGAGGGGCCCTTTATGGTGGGATGTGATGGTCACCATCCAGAGTTGGAGGGCAGGGTGGGGAGCTCAGTTCCCTTTCAGCTTGGTGAGCGAAGCTGTGTGGACAGCAGGGGTCAGGGTAAGAGGAATACAGACTCCATGTGCTGGGCGATAGGGCTGAGTGAGGGGCAAGTGTTCAGGACCTCCAGCTGTGCATCATCATTAGGGCCTGTTTTAAATTTCAGGCTCAGTTCTTGGTGTGGCAGCTGCTTTAATTTTGGAGTACCCATCTTGCACCCCACCACCACTGATTGGTGGAGGGACTCATTGACCCTGCTGCTCGCTGCTTGCTCCTGATGGCCAGGAGGTGAAAACTACAGTTTTAAATATGCCACAGTTTTTGCTTCCTGTCTGGTCAGTAGCAAGCAGCGGGAGGCCAAAACTGCAGCATATTTAAAACCACAGTTTTTGCCTCCTGGCCATCAGGAGCAAGTGGCAGGACTGATGGGCCCCTCCACCAAACAGCAGCAGCAGGGGGCCGCATGGGAGGAACTCCAGGATTAAAGGAGCTGCGATGCCATGAGCTGGGCCCACAATTGAAACCAATCTCTTATCGCTGGTGTATTCCATGAATAGAGGGGATCTCTCAGGGCCTGGAAGGCCTTTGAAAGTCCCAGGCCCCCTTCTGCCCCCAGAGGGTAGTCCCTCTTTTACTTCTGTCTCTGTCAGGCAGCCAGGACCCTGTTCCTTTGTTCCTCAGAGGTGGCCTTGGTTGGGGTCCTCTGGGTGCCACCAGTGGATACTGCTGCCTCATTTTTTACTGTCCCAGAGCATATTTGATGCTCATTGTTAGCCTTATTTCCCTGTTGCACAAACCTCTACCTGGGCCCAACCAGTTCAGACCCCCCTTCTCTAGCACCCCTGGGAGAATAAGGGTCGCCAAGACCTGACTGAGCCAAGGACGGGTATAGGGTGGCACCTGCCTGGCTTTGGCTCCTGGTGGCAGTCTTATGGTGGAGCAGCCCTTCCTAGCTGTCAGGTGGTCTCTAGGGAGAGGGTCACCCCCTTCAGATGTGGGTTGATGGCTCCGTGTCTCAGCTGTGGACATGTAGCACAGAGTGCAGTTGTAGGACAGGGACATCAAGGCAGCCTTCATCATCCCCTGTCCTGGGCCTGCTCTCTACCGAGCTGATATCTTGAGCTCAAGCCTGCTCCTCAGCCACCTCCCAATCACAAGCTCCTTCCTCTGTCTTCCCCGTTGCAGTGATCCCTGCAGCCGACCTGTCGCAGCAGATCTCTACAGCTGGGACAGAGGCCTCGGGTACTGGGAACATGAAGTTCATGCTGAATGGTGCCCTCACCATCGGCACCATGGATGGCGCCAACGTGGAGATGGCAGAGGAGGCTGGTGAGGAGAACCTCTTCATCTTCGGCATGCGAGTGGAGGATGTGGAGGCAATGGACCAGCAAGGGTTAGTATTGCTATATTGGGCCCAGGGCACTATAGGCTGTGGCAGTCTGAGATGCTGGCCTGGGCTGGGCACTGGGCTGCATGAGTGACACTCCTGGCATGGGCACAGCTCTGTTCACCCCCATCTGAAGAGGCCAGGACGGTGAAAGCATAGGGCTGCTGGCAGAGCTAGGGCTTCTGCGTATCCCTGGCTGAGAACCCAGGGGCCACAAGCAGCTCAAGCTTATGTCAGCACAAAGGTGTTTTGGCCAGAATGGCTCACTCTAGCTCCAGGCTGCCGTCAGCTCCCTCAGACAGCAGCATTCATGAGTGGGTGGGGCAGGGTCCTCGGAAGAGGTTTGTCATGTGTACAAAAGGCTGTTAAAACAGACCCCCTTGCCCACTCCCCAGACTGTGCCTACAACAAATGCTGCCAGGTGGACCTGGCTGAAGTTTCATAGATTTCATAGACATCAGGGCTGGAAGGGACCTCGGAAGATCATCGAGTCCAGCCCCCCGCCCAAAGGGCAGGAAGTCAGCTGGGGTCATAGGATCCCAGCAAGATAAGCATCCAGTTTCATCTTGAAGGTGTTCAATGTAGGCGCTTGAACCACCTCCGGTGGCAGGCTGTTCCAGACCTTGGGGGCTCGGACAGTAAAGAAATTCTTCCTTATGTCCAGCCTGAAACGGTCTTGTAGTAGTTTGTGACCTTGTCATCCCTAGGGGCGCTCTGGTGAACAAACGTTTCCCCAGATGCTGGTGGTCACCCCTGATAAACTTGTAGGTGGCCATCAGATCACCCCTGAGCCTGCGCTTTTTCAGGCTAAAGAGCCCCAGGGCTCTCAGCCTGTCATCGTAGGGTCTGCTTCCCTGACCTCTGATCATGCGCGTGGCTCTTCTCTGGACTCTCTCAAGCTTCTCCACATCCTTTTTGAATTGTGGAGCCCAAAACTGGACACAGTACTCCAGCTGCGGCCTCACTAAGGCCGAGTACAAGGGGAGAATGACGTCCCGGGATTTGCTTGAGAAGCATCTATGGATGAAAGCCAGCGTTTTGGTCGCTTTACTAGCCGCCGCATCGCATTGCAGGCTCATGTTCATCTTGTGGTCAATGATGACCCCCAAGTCTCTTTCTTCCATAGTGCTAGCCAACATAGCACTGCTGAGCCTATAACGATGCTGCGGATTTTTTTTCCCAAGGTGGAGAACCTTGCATTTATCGGCGTTGAACACCATCAGATTCTCATCCGCCCACTTGCTGAGCCTGTCCAGGTCAGCCTGGATAACCTGCCTGTCTTCTGGTGTGGATGCTTTGCCCCAAAGTTTGGTGTCATCGGCGAACTTGGCCAGTCCGCTTCTGACTCCAGTGTCCACATCATTAATGAAGATGTTGAACAGTATGGGTCCAAGGACAGAGCCTTGGGGGACCCCACTGGTCACAGGACACCACGATGAGTGACTTCCATCGATTACTACCCTCTGGGTCCAACCTAATGACTTTACCTTTAGGGTTTAGATACTGTAAAATAAATAAGTCTTGGGACCACACATAGAATACTAAAGAGAAAACAAATCTATGCTCATTAATTAAGCACAATCCATCTCATGCACTGAGGTACTGTACAAAATAAAATAGCATGTGATCATATAATTAAAGAATGTATATGCACAAAGGGGCCGAATTAGATTTATAACCCAACACAAGACAGACATAGCACACAGAATACTAATTAAAGCATTAGGAACATGTTATTGTCCTGATTTGGCAAAGCACTTAAGTAAGTGGCTAAGTACCACCAATGTCAAACAAGTTAAGAATATGCTTAAAATTAAGCACATGTTTAAGTACTTTGCTTGAACTAGGACCTTACTGTGTCTCTAGGCATTTCTATATCTGAACTGTAATGCTCTGTGTTGTTCTAGTACTCCACTGCATTCTAAATTAATGCAGTTCTAATGAACATAAAAGAAAAAGTGTGCATTTGTTTGCATAGGCATTATCTGCATGACAAAGCAATGAATTAACTCTGAAACACTATTGCAAATCTAGGGGAAATTACCTTTCAGTTTGTATATGGCACAACCTTCCATTCCAATAATTAGGAATAATTCAAGGCCAGCCTTTCACATCTTGAGAATTCCAATTACAGTGGATATTTAATATAACAATACATCTGCCAGAAGATTAAAAATAATAACAATCTTTATTATCAATGACCTCTGACTTCCATCTTATTCCAGAAGAGTGGTGTCACCTCAGATAAAGTAACTCAAACACTCTACTGAATGGGAGGAAAGCAATCCTCTGTGCTGCCTAAATTTACTGGGTTTCATTTCCAGCAGTACAAGTCTTGGTATGGTATGTACTGTACACCTGTTTTTTCCCCAGTAGTGCACAGATAATTAATATTAAAAAGGAGCAGGCTTGTGCATCTCCAAAAGTACCACTGCAAGGCTCCTGCAGTCATACTAGAGATGTCTCTCTCACACATTACTGTTCATTTGCTGCACATCTGTTCCAACTGAACTTTATTCTCCCAAGCAGGCCTTAGAAAGGTGCTCTTCTCCCACTCCCTCCCCACCCTGTCTGTGTGTGCCAGGATGAGAAGGCAACCTTCTGAAAAGAAATAACATGCTTCCTCAGTGAATCCCCTTGTTTGTACTATGTTGTTCTGTGGATGGTCTGAATTTTATTATGGACCAAAAGGGGATATGCTGTCCTTTAAGCTATGGAATTTCAATCAGGACAAGATGATCCAAAGATCTAAAGGAAGCCACAGAGGAAGGTCTAAATGATCAGAAAAAAATCCTATGAATAATTTTCTGTGAGTATGTGAATACAGTATATCTATTTTAACATAAATTACCTTGAATTAGAGCTACCTTATGGTGTAAAGTACTGCCTGATATGAGGAAGGCCACATCTTCACTACAAACTTTTACTGGTTTAGCTATGTTTGTTAGCAGCATGCAGAGGTGAGACGTCAGGCTGACATGGCCAGGCCAGCAGAGGCACCTAATGCGGCTTGCAGGGACATGTAGCTTTCCTTAACATAGAGAGCTACACCCCCGCCCCTTTTCTCTACACGATCCCTCCTGTACAGGGTATAGCCATCTGTCCCTGTGGTCCAGTCACGGGTGGAGTCCCACCAGGTCTCCATTATCCCTATGACATCGGGATAGTTGCCTTTGAGAATGAGCTGGGGGCCCCTCAGTCACATAGGGGCTGAGGAAAATGTTACTCCAGGCCTTTGTCTTGCAAAGCAAAGCCCAGTCAGCCAAGGAAAGGATTTTGGCCCAGATGCACAGGGGCTGTTCAGGGCCCCACTCCCACTGTAGCCCAGGGGTGGGGCACTCAACTGCCTTTGTGGGATATGCCCCCAAAAGCTCCTGTCCTGATACAGGAGTATAGGTTGTAGCCATGTTGGTCTAAGGACATAGGCAGACAAGGTTCTTTGGGTAAATCTGATATATTTTATTAGACCAACTCAGATAGTTGGAAAAATTCTTCTTTGCAAGCTTTCAGGTACAAATACCCTTCATCAGGCTGAGGAAGCCTATGCAGTTGGTCTGTGCTCTTCTTGGATGTCCTGATACAGACTTTTGTCTCCACGATATTTCATGTTCAGTTTTGTGGCTTGTAGTGGAGATAGATCTATCTAGTGGAGATACTGAGTACAGCAGCAGGCATAGTAGTTTTCCCTGCTCCCCAGATGATGAAAGCCCCTTGGTCAGGGCTGTGCGTACACCAGAGGGGTTCCCAGCAGAGCTACGTTAACCTGGTGGGGAGGTGGGGGTGATCTTTCCTGCATGCCCTTTGCTGACTGAGCTGTGCAGGCTGGGCCCTGGCACAGGGGTTGTCCTGTGGGCTGCAGCATGAGGCCATGTCATCCTGCATAGGTACAACGCGAAGAAATACTATGATCGCCTCCCTGAGCTGAGGCAGGCCATTGACCAGATCAGCAGTGGGTTCTTCTCGCCTCGGGACCCTGGCTGCTTCTGCGATGTTGTCGACATGCTGATGTACCATGACAGGTAAGTGGTAGCACACTCATCCCTTCTGCTTTTGAGGGATCCCCTACGTCGTTGTCTGTCCCACCACACCCCCGGCTGCTTCCCATTACAAGGCTTGTCCAAAGGCCACAGCAACCAAAGAGAAGACTTCTGTTGGCCCCATGGGCTTTGAATGAGGGACTGAGACACAGGCCTTTCATCCACCTCTAGCTGCCCCTCTGTTGCAGTATTCCCCTTCTGAGGGAAATGGCATTATGTGGTCATGAAATCTGAAGCGGCATTATGTGGTCAGAGAAATGAGAGCAGGGCTCACCCACCACCTTAACAATGTTTTCCTCCTCCCTTTCCTGGTCCCATTGTCCGCCGTCAAGTTGTGCAGGCCAGACGTGGCACTGCCACAAATGCAGCCGTGCTCTGGGCTTCCTACCCCAACCCAGTGCTGTGGGCGGTTGCTGTGCCCAGGGGACACCACAGCAGCCCTGAGATGCTCGGGTTCTCACCCAGTGGCTCTGTTCTGGCTGCAACACAGCCAAGCCATAGCAAATAGCCACATACAGTCAGGCACCCTCTAGGGGCCTCTGGTGCTGCAGACTCCACTCACTGTTAGCAGCCAATATCTCAACATACCACAAAGGGACCTCTCTCTTTTCTGGCTTTTCCTATGAGCTGCTGATGGCCAGGGTTGGGCCACTTGCTCTGTATGTCCCCATCATGCATGGTCCTGGCTCCTAGTCCTACAAGTGGGCCCTGGCTGGGTGAGGTGTGAGCCGGGCCCTGAACTCCAGAGTTCTTGCTGCATCATGGCTTGGCATAAATGGTCTCCTTCCAGCCAGGCTGGTTGGTGGGGAAAGGGCTGCACCTCAGAGTGGTAGAGGAAGGTGTGTGGCCTTTTCAGCCTCTCTCTGTTAGAGGCAGGAGATATCTTTATGGGGTGTGCAGAGGATGTTCTCTGAGCAAAGGAGTCTGGGCCATATGAGCTGCTCCTGAGCCTTTCTGCTCTTCCTCACACACGGATGAGGCTTCTGCAGGACCCATGGCAGCAAGCTGTGGAGACACCTTTGTCCCTTCCCTGGGCTGGCTTATCAGCCCCCTTCCAGCCACAGGCGTGGGAGGGATGGCAGATCAGACCCCTTCCAGCCACAGGCGTGGGAGGGATGGGAGCCAGGCACTGGGCTTTGCCACATGCTGGGTGGAACAGCAGTATCATTCTTCCGGGCTCTGGTTCCTGGGTCAGCCTCTGACACTGGAGAACAGCTGAGGCAACTCTAGTGCAGAGGTTCCCAACCACCGGAAGACCACACTGTGACCCAGTACTGGGCTGCAAAGGGTTGGCTGCCAGGTCATGGCACGAGCTCCTCACTTGGACCCCTGGCTGTCCACCTGGGCGAGCAGCTTCTGCTGCTGGCAGTCGCATGCGAGGTTAAATCTGGGCAGTGGGAGGGAGGGAGGCAGCCAGCTTCGTGTGTCCCGTGCTGGTCCACAGTATAAAAAAGGTTGGGAACCACTGCTCTAGTGCTTTCCATCCTATCAGGAAGCCCTGCCACACCATTTGTCCCATCCCTGCACCATGGGGACAGGACAAAAAGGAAACGGCTGAAATGGCAACTAGGAGGGATTTAGGTTGGGGACTAGGAAGGACACTGCCACTTGGAGGGTGGTTTGGCACTGGGGCAGATTCGCTAGGGAGGCTGTGGAGTCCCCATCACTGGAGGTTCTTAAGAGTAGGTTGGGCGAACACTTGGCTGGCGTGGTTCAGATTAGGGCTGGTCTGCTGAAGCAGGGGTGGGACTAGATGGTCTCCTGAGGGCTCTGCCAGGCCTGCATGTGTCTGATTCTGTGTGGTGTGTTGGCATGAGCCACTGAGCAAAGATGGCAGCTTGAATTCAGCCACTCTCTCTCCTCTGCTTGGGTTTCAGGTTTAAAGTGTTTGCTGACTATGAAGCCTACATCCAGTGCCAGGGCCAGGTTGATGAGCTCTACATGGTAAGGTTGTGGAGCAAACAGTTGCATGCTCAGAAATAAGGGCAGCAAGTGTAGAGTCCTGGTTTCTGCTTCTGCAGGGCCCCATCCAATTCAGGGGGCAGAACCAGCCCTCCTGACAAAAGTATTTCTGTCAGCATCGCAGCATTGGCATTATCATTTCTTCACAGAGAAATGTCTCCACAGGCTCCCATCTGCCTCCTCACTAACCTTGCACTGCTAGTGAGTGGGGTCTGGCTTCAGCCTCAGGGATACCCCCTCCTGCCTCTGGGTTATTTCAGACTGGCCTTGAGAGCTGGCTCATAGGCAGCCGCCAGAGCATCTCTATCCTGGCAGGATGTTATCAACTGCATGTAATATCCGTAATTCAGGTGCCTAGTAGAATATGGGGCATTTAAGAGTAACTTCAGTCTCTTTAATGAGCTTACAACAGCTCTGGATATATGACATACATCAGTGGCTGGCTTAGTGCCTGTGGCTCTGTATCTGTGTCCCCATCCCTCCAACAGCCATTTCCTGTCCCTGCTCTGATAACATCATGCTTCTGAGCCCATTTCTGCCTCTAGGTGCTGAGGCTGGAATTGTGCCATGAATACAATTGGGTTTTCAGAGATAATGGCTGATGAGCCACTGGCTCAGAGCTGCTGGCCACAGCTCTCTGAGCTGTTTCCTGAGAGAATCCATGTGGGCCACAGTCGGAGCCACCCCTAGGAGGCCATGCTGAGGGTGCCAAGCTGGTACTCACAGCCCAGAACAGAAGGGGAGGGACCCATGAGAGCCTTGTTGGGATGTTATAAGCCACGTGCTGGATGGTGCTGATGACCAGGGCCCAAGGTGTAACACGTTGACCTATCCTCTCCTTCACAGAACCCCAGGGAGTGGACCAAGAAAGTGATCAAGAACATTGCATCTTCTGGCAAGTTCTCCAGTGACAGGACCATCACGGAGTATGCTCGGGAGATCTGGGGGGTGGAGCCTTCTGCTCTGAAGATCCCACCCCCCAACCTCCCCAGGGAATAGCCTGTGCAAGCTGTTCAGGCCTCAGGTGTTTCCAGGTTTGCACAAATAAGATCACAGGCATTTAACTGCCCATCACCAGGCTCAAATCTATCCAATATGGTGTTTTCCGTAGATAGAGAACGGTGCTTTATCATAGGAATGGGGGGAGATGCTGGGAGGATTCCTTGCAGGGGGAAATTGGAGGAAAGTCTTGATGGAAAGCACAGAAGGGAATCCAGTGATGGACACAGATATCATGTCATGCTAACCCACCTGCATGCACTGTGCATTGCTCTGAACATGGTGGCAGCCAGCTGGTTGCCCTGTGGCTATGCCCCACATTAGACCAAGCGCTTAATAAGAAGCTTTAGTCACCCCTCCCCCTCAGCCTCCCTCCTGTGTCATCCTCTGGGATGCGTGCAGAAACCTCCCGTTGCCAGGCCACGCACCTGCCTCCCCAGCCATTTTGAGGCAATGGGCAGGTCCCCTGCCCTGCCCTCTAAAGCATCCGAGGTGTGGCACTGCCTAAGCTGTGCGGCCTGTTTCTGACGCCACGTGACTCAGCTCCCCAGGCAAGGAAGCTGTCCTGCTCTCTTGTGTCTCAAAGGGGTGTCTCATTTTGGTGCTGTGGTGGAAAGGAGATAGAGCCCTCTAGCCAGGAGGAAGAGCTAGGCATTCTCTTTGTATTACAGCTAGGAGCCTTGTGGGAGGACCGATAGCCATGACCGTGAACAGCATCCTTTCTCCTGTTCCACTGTTGTTTAGCCCAACAGTGTGTTTTGGGGTGTGGTGAAAGGCATGTGGCATGTGCCAGGCTCCAGCAAAGTGCAGCCCTACCCCTGCTCCCAGCAGTGAAGTGTCTGAGGCCCCATGGACTGATCCCAACTGAGCAGAGAGTAGCCACCAGCTGCTCAATAGGGAGGTGCTGTTCTGTGACCTGTCATGAGCCTGGCGGGGTTGGCTGATCGGGGGCAGAGGCGCAGCCCATGGATTCTACAGGGAGCAGCCCCTGTGTGCCGTCTACCACGGCCACAAGTGCCACGGCTCTTTGGCCTCCTCTGGGGATCCAGTGTGTGGACATGCAGAGCTTTGCTCCCTTGCAGGGGTGGGAAGGTACTAACGAACTAGGGACAAAGGCAGAGGGGGATGCTTGTTCCCAGCTGTGCTGTTATGACCATCTCACTTTGCATTTTGTAAAAAACATGGGTCCCCAGGTACAGAGCAGTGCCTGCGCGTGACCCCCTCATTCAACCACAAGAGGCAGCTGAAGAGGCAGCCTTCATGTTGACAGCTTTTGTCTTGAGCAGCAGTGTTCATGAGGACCGGAGGCCAGCTTGGTTACTGAAGTAGACTACTGCTGGGCTCGGTGCCCTCTGCTGTGGCCCTGGAAGGCAGGCCCTGCTCTGCAGTCTGCTCATCCAGCATTGCTTGAGGCTGCTCAGTACGTTTCAGTTGTTTCCCCTCTGTGAGGAGGTGGAGCTGCTGTTTCTGGGTTTTCCTCACCTTCAGAGTAGCACATTTTCCCCCAGAAAGCTCTAGTGCCTACTGGCTGCCCAGAGGAACCTGTAGTCACTCCCGGAGCAGGGCTTGTCCTAGTATGGGACAGCTCTGGACACTGGCATTCTGCAAGACCCAAGCCTGCTGTGTCAGTGCTACAGCTACAGCTCTGGACAAGGTGGGGGAGTAACAACACCCTTGCCCAGGGATGGGGGTTAGCCCTTTCCACTGGCGCTGAGAGAAACTGACTGGCTCTTGCTCAGCTCCAGCTAAGCTCTGGACAAGGTCACATGAGCATCCTGAGGCAGAATTGTGCCTATTTCTGTGCTGGCAGATGGGCCTGCTTGTGGGATGTGCCCAGGCCAGAACCTCTAGCTGCAGCTAGTGTCCTCAGCTGAATTTCCCAGCACAGGAGCGAGGGGCTGTTAGTTGGCTTGTAACTGCCTTCCTCCTGACACCTTCCTCCCCTGCTCCAGAAGCTCTAGAGTTTGCTTGAAGTTGCAAGTCACTAGGCAAAAATAACTTGTGTGCTGACGGTGGGGACAGCTGGAGCCTGAACCCTGCAGCGTGCAGTGACAATAGTGTTCAGCTTTCCTGTCTGAGGCTGAGGGGAAGGCAGAGGAGATGAACTGGGCCTAGAAGAAGGGTCTCCGCCTCCTAGGTCAGGACACTGAAAGCCCCAAGGCTTTGTGTCCCTCTCATGCACAGGCAACTTTAGTGACTTATGCTATATTAGTCCACATTGATCCTAATTGGCTAAAGTCAGCTGCTCATTCAGGCTCCCCCCCACCCCCTTGTGGCCATAATTTTAAATTGCTAATTTTAAATTTGCCAGCATGAGAGACCTTCCTGCCTGTCACCCTGTCCAGAGCCAGCATCCATCTGCGCAGCACACCCCAGCTCCCTGGAGCAGGGCCCTGGGGGGATTCGTACATCTTCTAGACATACAACTGACATGTCAGGCTCCTTTGCCTGAATCGTGCTTTTCCCTGGTCCTAGCTATAGCACTGCACCCCCACAACATTCCTAGGGTTACCAAGGCTGGTTGTCCTGAGCTGTTGGGAAGAAACCATTTGGCTGTTACTGCATCAATGCCATGGAAACTAATCAGGCAGTGTCTGGTACACGTTCGCTTAATGCTTTGATTAATGAATCACGGTGCTACACCCATGGATACACATATGGATGCAGAGCGGTGGCCTCCCATTTGCCCAGGGGCAACAACATGCTTACTCTGGTCAGAAGATGAATTTAAAAAAATTGCAAGTCTCTTTTTCCAATAACCAGAGCAACCCCAAGGTAATTTCACTTGTAAGTTTCCTAATGCTGTCAGATTCCTTGAGTCTGCACTCCTGTGTCTGATCCCCAATGTGTGGTATTGCAACTGCATGCAGATGTTCATCTACTCCCACTGTGTTTAATTGATCTGGATTTGCACTTGCTGGACTGTTGACTTGCTACTGCCATTTTACCACCTGCATTCCCTGAACTGGGATATTTGAACTGTACAGATGGCAATGGCACTTTCATCAGGCACCTGGGTCATAGATCTAGTAGGACCATTTTCCAGGAAGGTGTCAAACTTCCGACAGCCCAGCCTCTTCCTTATCTGCCTCTAATCAGATGTGCAAATAGATGTATTCATTATTGCAACCCCTGGACTAGTGTTCCAACATTAACTCTGGGGCTGTGTAGTGTATTGTGTATACTGTACTCTCCTGTGTATTAGAAACTGATTAAAACCACCAGAATGCTCTCCTTTTGTGTTCCAGTTCCTGGGCCCTCAGGCCAGTAACCAGATCAGGGTCTGGGCCAGAGGCACCAGTTGCACTGACATAAGCCTCAGAATCTGATCTGTATGGCTCAACAGTGGGGCCACAAGTCATGCAGAGGGTTGGACCATCCTACCTCCTGAGGTCCCTGCCAACCCCAAGGGCATTTTTACACGTGCTCCAGGAGGCATGGGGGTGGGGGGACTTTAATTAGTGAGCCATGCTAATTAAAAGAACCCAAGCATCACATGTGTCAGTGTCCCCACACTGAAAAATGGCAGCCGGGTGCTTTGAACTAAGGTTAGTCAAACAAGCTTTCGTTCAAAGCACCCCGTTCAGCACATGATGCTAGACTCTGCTGGAGCACATTAATTCAGTCTGCTGGAGTGCAGAAATTAATCAGGTCTGCTGCAACGCACTGGATTTCCAGCACATTGGAGCAGACTCCCTGCATGTGTATGGAACCCCTAATTGTCTATGATCCTATGCTGCTTTTTCCTTGCACCTCCCTGTGAAAGCCACATCCATATATACAAAAAAGTCCTGGGCCTGCCAGCAATAGCTGTGTTTTCCTATGAGCCTGGGTGAGACTGGCCTCCTGTACAGAGCTAGGAATTTGATGGGGTATTGATCCTTGCCTCATAGCAGCAAAGCTCTTAAAACAGCCTGAACAGGCAGGCAGGACTGAATGACATCATCTCAAGAGCTGTAAGTCCTGAGTTTGAGTGTAAAGCCCTTTGTTGGCAGCTTGCCTGCTACAGAACCTGTCCCTTTCCCTTGGCCCAACTACCATCACCATCCCTGGAGCTCCTGTAAGGGTAAGGGCATGGGGGGACATAGCATGGTGTGTGGCAGGGAAGTAAATAGAAAGTGCATCTCAAAGGGTACTGCTTGAGAAAAGTCTTGGACACTGGGTGAGGCATGTGGGGAGGGCATCCTCTGGCATGAGAGCACCTAGGGGACTAAGAGCAGTTGAACTGAAAACAGCATAAGCGTCCCAAACTGTCCCTTCAATGTCCCACAACACCAAATGAGTTCTTTATCTGGCCATTCCTTCTGAGCCACCAGGACTCATGTTAACTCTCTCAAATTTGGAGCCTGGGTGCTGCAGCTGAGTCTCTAGAGCTCATAGCCCCTGCCTTCCTTCAGTGTTCAGCCCCACTCGCACATCTTAGAGGAAGCCACCCACCCCTAGCCCTCCCTCCATCATCAGTGTTAATATCCAGTGCCCATGCTGCAGTGCTGTGGCTGGACAGACTCAGCTTCTGGCTGCTAAAATATCCCACTCTGGGCTGGGCATGTAGGGCTTATCGACAGGCAGGATGCACCCTACCCAAGGCTGCCGTGTGGAGGAGGTGAACACGGTTTACAGCTGTTTGTCTTCTGGGCAGAAGAAGCAGAGAGCAGTCCCAGGGAATAGCTCCAGATATTCTGGAGGCAGGACTATGGCCAGCACAGTGAGAAGCAGCCACGCAAGCCTGAAATCCATGTAGAACAGGGTTGGCGTGGAACATCCACCCGAGACCATGGGCCACTGAGCCAACCAATTAACAGAACTGCAACTGGTACGTACAAACACTTGCTTCCCCAGGTGGGGATAAAAATAACCCCAGGTGCCTGCTAGCTTCACCTGTCTTATTTGAGTTATTCCATCCTACCTGCCCCCTTCCCAAACTCAGGTTCAGCTGCTCCTGTACAGCCACAGTTCAGCTACAGGCTGTTGTGTCATGTTATGCCCCCCAACAGTTCAATAGCATCAGTTCCTGCTTCTCAGCCACTTCCACACACATATACTAAAGCCAGTGGTACTCTCAACCTTTTGGCCCTGCAGGCCAACTGAGTGGCATGGGGCACACTGTAGGTCACAGTTCAACCTGAATCTGGACAACACTGCCCCTACCTGGCCCTCTGTGCTAGGGTCCATGCCCCAGGATCTCACACTGCCCCTGCCCAGCATTGCACACCCAGATTGGGCCCTGAGGCCCCACACCAGCCCACTGGTCTCTGCGTGCCAAGATTGGGCTGTGGGGCCCTACACAGCCCCCACCTAGCCCCGCACACTGGGACTGTAGCCCAGGGTTACATGCCACCCTGCCTGTCCCATGCACAGGGATCAGGGCCCCAGGATCCCACCCCTACCCCTCCTGGTCCTGCATGCTGGGATTGGGCCCTGCACTACCCTATGCCCCAGGTCTAGCACACAGGGCCATAGGAGTATACACGTGTTCAGCAATAAAACATGTTCTAAGTGCCACTGTACTGTGCTAAGTGCAATTGTGTGATAGCAAAGTTAGGATTTTACGGGGGAGGTATATGTCTTTAGCTTGTACTAAGTAGCATGTACAGTTATCATCCAACCACTCCATGGAGATAATACCACACAGCTTGCTGGGTGTTGATTCACACCCTGGCACTGCACCTGTCTTGGACCAGCTCCATGAGGTTTCATACCATGTCACATATTACCTTAGAGATCAGAATAAGCATTACTGTGCAATTGCTCAGAACATATTCTAATGTTTACTACAGCACAGCCATGCTCAATAGGGCCTAAGTAAATCAATGTACTGAGCGTCCCATGGGATGAGGTCCTTACAGTAGCAAAGAAGTTTTCAGGATCCTTCCCTTCCACACAGGCTGTGTACCCCCCACCCCTGTACACACACTGAGATACCATGACAAAGCCTCCCCCCATGGCTGCTTCTCGTTAGACTGACCAAAGCATCATGTATCATCAGAGGTCAAGCAGCAAAATGGGATGCAGACAAAGCTCAGGAGTGCTGTGATGTCTATGTATGTTGCTTTGAAACTGGCCCTTGGTTGGTCCCAGGCTATCAAATTTTACTTCTGGCTCATGCTTCGCCACTGTCTTCAGAGATTTAAAAGACAAAAAAAAAGAAAGACAGGCAGGTCAAACTGGAGTGATCAGAAGTCAATCATTTTAATAAAACTACACACTTTTAGATAGACATTTTAATTTAAATTTCAAAGTACATTACTGGCCTAATAACTGGAACGTAGGTGTTGAAATAAACAACAACACTGGTTCATGCTTTGGAATCTAATCTCTGTCACATGGGAAAAGTCAACATTTCTGTTTAAGTCTGTAATTTAACATAAGTCAGATGACAGCAGCAGCATTAGACGGAATGTACAGTTGGTTTTACAAGGAGCCAAACAGTGTCCTGTTCTATCAGTGCAATAAATAGAAGTGTATTATCAAACAAACTGTAAGTGGTACAGTTAGCTCCTAAGTATTATGGGGCAAAAATCTTAGTATAACCACGCTACAGCAGAAAGTCGCAGTACAAGAACAAGCTACTGTCTGCTTTGTAACAATTATGAGCCTGTAGATATAACTTGGATGCATGCTGGGCTGTTTATGTTATGCTGTACACAACTGCATTAGTGAACAGACCCCTTTAGTGTTAAGGCTGTAAATTTCACTGCTGAACACTAGGAACTAAAGCTACTCAGCCCGCTATTGTAAATTGATGGAATGAGGTTGTTTGAATGAGTCTGAACAAGTCTGGGAGCCCTGCAAAGCCCCTTCCCAGGTACAGGGCCCAAAATTTAGTACATGGCATTGTCCCCCAAGCCACTCTGCTCCAGGGTGGGAGTGCAGGAGCTTGGATCCTGTTGAGGACCTGGGGGGAAAAGGGAGGGGGGCTTCAAGGGGGCAGCAAGGGTAAGAGCAAACAAGCTGCCTGTTGAGCTCAGTGTGTGCAGCAGGCTAGGGAGGGCAACAGAAGGGAGGAGACATCAAGCTTCTTGCCACAGAGCTGAGGCAGCATGTGTCTTGTGCTGCTCAGCCCGAAGTGGAATCACTATGCTGGTACCTCCACATGGTGAAGCAGGGCACCGGGAAGCCAGAGCCCCCTGTGCCAGTCCATTGCTCCACTGGCTGGAGTGGCAAGGTGGTGTACAGCCACACACATATATGACATCTGCTGTGTGCCAGCAGGACAACTGAGAGAGACATTGTGCCAGGCTAGGAAATAAAGGCTGGGAGGGAAAACACGGATCAGAGGTGGTTTTCCTGGCTAACCATATACTGCTGCTTGCTTTTAGCTATGCATGATTTGCACTGCCTAAAGGAGCTAGAAAGGCCACCTCGCTCTTTGTGCCTGCTAAGAAGAGCTACAAAATGCATGAGTGTCTGAGGAGAAAACATGCAGGAGCCTGAATCACCGCCTCCTGCCCAAGAAAGTGCTTGTGTCTCTGTATGTCACAGGAGAATGGAAGACATGTCACCACCACCACCACCACTAAGAAAGTCTGGCATGTTCTCGACCTGGACTGTTAAGAGAGGGGGGGAGCTCAGACAAACAAGAAGCCTGCAAAATAAAGTCTACAGCATGCAGTAAACCTGCCTAGGATATATCAGGACTGGGGCTCTTCAGAGAGATGCCTAGGAAGGAGGGGGACATTAAGCACATAAGAGCAGAAGAGATGTTCCAAAGGCAGGGCTCAGGAGGCAGAAAAGAAGCAGGAGGGATCTAAGGATTCCCAGGAAATACAGCTGACTTTGCTCTTGGTTTTTTTTCAAAATTGGGTTTTTCTACCAATGATTCAGACACCTTTTCAATGCTGATTCTATAATTCTAAGAGTTAACAGTGATTTCAATAAAATACCAGTTCTCCCCAGGATTCTCAGCATTTTTCTGATTATAACCTTTGAAAAATAAAATGTACTAAACGTGTTTCTTCTTCTAAAGGAAAACCACTGGAACTCAAGCCAGACAAGCGTGGCATAGAGGGATGGTGGCAGCCACCCTTGTGTAGGTATCTCAGTCCACTGCTGTTCAAAAAACAAACTGAAAAAGGCCATTGGTCCTGATGCACGATTTCTAGGAATGTCTACATGGGTTAGCTATGCTGTATTGGTAAGTCTCTGTTGTGCTCAAGTTTTAACTGTTTGGTACTGCTGCATGGGATTCGTTTTCTGTCCATGTTAACACAGAAGCTAACTAATTTCTCTTCTTTCCTCTACCTTCTCAAATGCTGATGCTGGAAATCTGGGTTTCCGAGGGTACGCATCAGGACTACCATAGGAATTCCATAGGGGGTGAAAGAAAGGCAGACTGACCCCCAAAAAAGAAAAGAAAGCTTTAGTGCTACCAAGCAGCCAGTCTTCAGTGACGATGCCCATGGTCAGATTTCCCCAGGAATTCCCTGGAAAAGAAAACAAGATGCCAGCAGTGATAAACCATCCCAGATACAAATATCCCAACCATTTCCACAGAGAGAGCAGGACACAGGGCAACAGCCCTACCGTTTGAAATCTCAGATCTAACTCTGCTAGGCTGCAGTGTCCAACTGGAACTGCAAACTACCTCCCAGTCATACTAGGGATCTTAGGGTACATGCAGTCTAACCACAAGACTATGAAGGGTCAGATGTCTGCAGTTCCAGGGAACACAGTGGGTCACACACCCTGGTGCAACCAATGTCCAAGTTCAAGTAGTAGTGTCTGCTGGTAGCATGCACAGCTTCTCTGTGGGTGCAGGGAGACATAACCATTACATTGGCATGAAATGATAGCAGTATAAGCTGTTATAGTAACTAACCATACTTACTCAAATATAAGACAAGGTCCCCTCCCATCAACATGGGGGAAAAAAGCCCCTCACCTTACATATGCATACAAGGAAACCTCATTAAATATCTTGTCTATCATTAAACTGATGCTAAAAGCAGCATGTGCTCAGTAATGAAAAACAATTGTGAAGTTGATTATAGATTCATAGATTGTAAGGGGCTGGAAGGGACCTCGCAAGATCATGGGGTCCAGCCCCCTTGCACTAGGCAGGAAAGACAACTGGGGGTCAGATGGCCCCAGCAAGGTGACTGTCCAGTCTCCTCTTGAAGATTTCCAGGGTAGGTCATTGCACCACCTCTGGAGGGACTTTGTTAAATTAAATGTAACCAGCAATTGGGCAAACATGCTGATAGGAACCTTTATTTTTTCTGTGTGCGTGGCCCTTAAAAAAAATGGGCAGGTGTTCCCTCCACAGGCAACTGGCACCAGGCCCGTAGGTACAGCAATACCAGGCTGGCACCAAGACAGCCAGGGCCAGCCCCGACACCCTTCCCTTGGTGCCAAAAATGCTACATTTAATCTTGGCCAAAAAGACCAAAATGCTGAAGGGAGCCTACCACAAGGATAAGTCAGTGCAAATCATCTGAAGAAAATATATGACAGTGCCCATTGCATACAGTCTCCCTCAGCGCTGATTCTTTTTCAAGTCATGGTGAGCCACTGTACTGCATACATTTTGCTTTCCTCTTCACTCCTACATCTGAACTGTGCCTTTCTTTCCCATTTCCAATCATTCCTGTTTCTTTACCAGCTTTAAATGTCTGGCAAACATTACCAAACGGGGCTCAAACAGCTTACCCAGAATCTCTGTTGTCCCCTCACAGGCTGCCACGTATTACTGTGGCCCTTCCCTACATGAGGTGAAGCTAAACCAAGTTGCTCTAAGCCTCATCTGCATATAAATATTTGGAGGATCCCAGGACTTGTGACTAGAACACCTGGTTCCAGTCATGAGTGAGGGGCTAATTGGAACATGGATCATTTGTGGCGGGTATTTGGAGTACACACACATGCTGAGCCATGGGGTCACTGTGGCTTGAAATGCTGTGGTCTCTGCTGAGGCCCTGCCTAATAATGTATATGGTAAACCATAAGCCTTTTAGCTTTGGACTCATGCCATGCATAGTTTGTACTAACTGTAAGTGACTGTGTCTACACAAGTGGCAGACTGTGTAGTTGTTACTGCGCAGTCATATAGTACTTGCATAACTGCGTAGTAAGCAGCGTTACTGTGCAGTAGTGTCCCTGCATGTTTTTTTCTGATGCTACTGCACAGTAGCAATGAGCTACTGTGCAATAACTTGTTATTACTGCACAGTAGTGTTGCATCATGCTTAGTGCCCCCCCAGTGCTACTGTACAGTAGCATCTCATGTAGAAGAAGCAGGCAGTAAGTACAAAAGCACTAATTAAAAGTGTGTTTATGGAGCACCTGTGCTAAAACTTGCAGCAGTTTCAAGAGGTAAACTGCATCAATTCTGGATGAACTATGTCTGTGGGTACCTGTGGTAATTTCCCTATATACAAGTAACTACAGGTATGTTTATTTCTAAGTTAGGGTTTTCAAATTTGTTTCTCACTTCCATGTACTGAGGGAGAGCAGAGTCTGACAGTAAGTGGGAAAAAGGCTGCAGCTGAAAGAAGTTGGGAGTGAGGGGAAAGGGAGTGCAAGGGGCTACCTGACCCTCCCAGATTTATTTTCCCTGCTCTAGCTGTGGGAAGGGAACAATTTCAAGGCAAATCTCCAATAATTAGATACTATACCTGGAAAATTATAACAAGTTTTTAAGTTTTTCATATATAGAATCTAATTATTGGGGGTCATCCTAGATATTCAAGTAAATCTAGTACTACCTTAGCCTGCTCCTATAGTGATAGAAGTTTTTCACTCACAGCCAAAGTTTCAGCAATTTAGCTAGCTCCCCCTCCCATTCCCAGGTTGTCTGCAGCCATATTATAGCCAGCTGTTTCCTGTACAGGAGGCTGAAGGAAGGGAAGGCATCCTTCTTTGTCTGGGAAAGGTCCCCACCTGTGTGGGAAAGCACAGATTAAAGCCTTGATCCCCAATGCAGGTGGCTGGATCAAGGGGATTTGAACCTGGGTGTCTAGATTAATCCAGACAGATGAGTTAACTGGGTGCTGGCAGTCTCATTAACATCACTAGCCACGACAGGAGCTCAGAAGCTGTGAAACTGAGGGACTTATTTACATCAGCCAGTAGGCATGTGTGCAGAACACAATGCAGCACTGTGCAAGGATGCCAAGTGAGCTTGGGAACTAGAAGCAGATTCTGGAAAAAGTGCTTCTCCACCTACATAAATCAGCCTGGCTACGAAGCAGGGTGTATTATCCTTGGGCAGAGAGCACTGCTATAACACAGAGCACAGCACTGCAGCGTGCTGTGCAGACAAACCCTGAACGGAGGCTCAAAGATCAACACCTAGGTAGGTGCAAGTTTGGAAATACTGACTTAAGCTCTCCTGGGGCCTGAGAGCAAGGCTAGGCCAATGGGCTGTGCACTAGGGTAGGGATGTGGAACCCTTGTTCTAAACTGGGCTCATGTCACAACTCCTGTTGAAGGTCAGTAGCAGGTCACCAGACTGCTTGGACTCAATTTTACCAACATGCTTAAGGAGGATTAGGGCAACAGAAAAACAGATGCTATAAGCGCACACAGCACTCAGCTCAGCTAGAGCTGTTCTCAACACATCTGTCTATGTTTTGGGGAGAGGGCTGTGGTTCTGAGGGATTGTTCTAAATCACTTCGTGATTGCTGAGTGCCAAGTCAGTCCTTGTATTATTGGGAATATTTCTACCACTTAGTGGGTGCATCTACATATGCTACTAATGCAATATAGGCTTACTGCGCAGTAAAATACTACACAAGGACCCTGTTGGGAGCAAATCTGCTCCCTACTGGAGCAGCCTGGTACAGGGCTGCTCCTGCCCTGCTCTGGCCCTGTGCAGCAGCCAGGGGGAGCTCCAGACACTCCTGGGGTGCTAGCCAAGGGGGCTGGCAGAGGGCCCAGTCCTAATACACATGGGACCAGGAATGCTCTGCTGGCTGCAGCAGTAGCTGTCTCTTGGTACACATCACAAGGGGTCCTGACATGCACAGCCCCATGCACTTTGGAACACAGCTGATGGTTTGATGCATGCCTAGTGAGGCTTCCCCGCCCAGCCAAGGGGCTTGCTGGTAGCAGCCCTAGAAGTGGGAAAGGTCCCAGCCAGCCCCTGCTGGGCAGGGAACTCTCACCCAGCAGGTAGCTGACTGGCAGCTGCCCCACGAATAGGACAGCTGCTGGCAAGCCCCCGGCTGACCAGGGAAGCGGAGAGCTGCCTAGTCCTGGCACTGCTCGGTTCCCAGCTCCTGTGAGAAGCTGGGAGCCACATGGGGGGGAGGGGGAGAGGGGGAAGAAAGCGACCCTGTCCTGGCGCTGATCAGCTCTCAGCTCCTGTGGGAAGCCAGGAGCTGAGCAGTGCTAGGACCAGGGACAGAGAACTCCCCTGTACCCTGTGGCCCCCTGCTAGTGTGACTGACCAGGAGCAAATTTGCTCCCCATCAGTGTCTACATGAAAGCTACTGCACAGTAACTAGCATGCAGTTAATCTAGTACCTGTATTTACAGGTACTAGCTAACTGTGCAATAGACTAATTTACTGTGCAGTAAATGTCACACATGTGTAGATGGTAACGCTTTACTATGCAGTAGATTAGTCTACTGTGCAGTAAAGCGTCTTGTATAGAAGCATGCAGTGTTTTGATTCGGGTACAATCAGCGGATGGGGGAAGAGAGGAAGAAGAAAAACTAACCACATGTTCCAATGGCTTTTTCTAGAGGAATGAAAATTTCTGCAACCCATTTTTTACGGCTGCACCACACATACAGCAGCTTCCATCTAAAAAGGATAACATGTTGGTTCCTCACACTGTGGAAACCCTGATCCAGTAACAAAGCCAGACAGAGTGCCCCTGTTTATTATTATTACCGCAGTATTCGAGGTAGCTCTGGACTCCTGTAGATGTATTTGTGCCGGTAGCCTAGATCTGTGTGGAAGGGAATGAACTGCACTTTGTAGTCCCGGAAGCTCTGTGATGTCGCAGCCAAGTTGTAAAGCTACAGAGAGTTATAAGCATCAAACAGGTAAAGGATTCACCACCACATTCATAGAAGATGCACTGCAACATTAGTTGCCTGAAAGCAGAGCTGCTTCTTGCTGCAATCAGCTTCACCCCAGCAGATTCTACATTTATTCGGTATACATGACAATTTATATTAGTGGAGGAAAAGTGTTGCTGCAGCTTCCCGTTGAGGGGTGGGGGATGAGAGAGAAGGTTCACAAGGGATGCAGCTGTATACTTTATGATCTCTTGCTACCTCCTGCCTCTTTGTGCCACTCAGAGCCTCCCTTTTGCTCACTCCTCTGGATTCTCTCCCTTCATCTTGCAGTAGATGCTGCAATAACATTTTCCCTCTACCAAAAACTCCACTTGGAAGGACCATTTCTACACTCAGCAGATCAGAGCTCAGCTTCTAGAGGTAAACCATTATGTAAGAGCTTTCAAAAGATCAGCAGAAAGCCCTGAATGATGTAAGCAGAGAGATCTCCCAGCAAAAAATCCTATTAACTAATAAGCATCACAATGGACATGCACAGACAGCAAAAACTTAAACCAGTGGGACAATGGGATTAACTATAACCACAAATCAAGTTTCATCTCTAATGAATAGACTGATATCTTGACAAAGAACTGTTGCCATTACATTTGTATTTCTATAAATTCTGCCTGGACTGGCTTGACTAACAAAAATTTCACAGGGGCATCTGAACACTTGTTCAGGAAACTAAGGTGCTTTGTCCATCTGTATTCCTTCTTGCCCTTGTTCCCCCTCCTGCTTAAGTATAACAATGCTATTTTCCCCTTATTTTTCCCCATTATTTTTCAAGCCTAATAAACTCTTCTTCACTTTTTCTTAGCCAGCACCACAGCTTGGAAGATTTTCAATATATAGATACGATTATATTATTAAATGACATCCAATACCTTCAGTGCTGCTAACTGTTATGCGCCTCTGCCGTTATTATAACAGAGACGTAGTTAGCCATGTTAGTCTAAAGTATAGTAGAAGGCAGAGTAGATTTGCACCCTATAGATTAACGTGTGTGTGTGTGTGTGTGCATGCATGCGTGCACATGCTTTCACAGGCTGAAGATATTGTATACACTGGTGTGTATATATACAGTATATATATATATTGTGTGTGTGTGTGTGTGTGTGTGTGTGTGTGTGAGGGACACACACACACACACACACACACACACACACACACACACACACACAGAGTATATATTCAGTATCTACTTTGATTAGTTTATAAGGTGCATTATTAAAACAACCAGCTCTTCATATCAAATTGCTGACTTTTCTGCACAGAGCTGTATAATCCATTTAGGTCACTGTTTAAGCCAAAAAATCCCTTCCATCAAGCCGCCAACTTAAAGCAGGTCAGTTTCAACAGGAGAAATCTACCTTCTTTCCAAGATGAAATGGTACAACAGGGTCATCTTCAGCATGGAGGATGAGCAGTGAACAGGAAATGTATTTTACACTGTAAAAAGAATTAAAAGACAATGTAATTATTTTTAATCCTAGTGAAGTTTATAAACTGTAACAGAGCTAAGAGTTCTGGTTGTATTTTTGATAAAACAGCCAATGCTATCTGAATGCTGGTCATGCCTGTCTATTTTATCTGTCTGAAGAGGAGCTGTTCTCTGTTGCAGCTTCTTAAACTGAGAAATAATCAAGAGGCTGCTCTCCTGGCCCTTCAAAAACAATCTTGGCTCCATTGAATGAAGCCACAATCACTGCGAGTCTGTTGGCTTCGCTAAATACACACATGCACCTTCTGAGTGAAAATGGAGCCAGAGTGTTTGTCAGTCACTTTTGCTTCATAGGTCCTCCCTCTCAAGCCCACTTAAAAGGCATCTCATGATGGATAAGAGTCACTTATTCATTATATCAGACAAAATCAAGAAAGGAAATGGAGTGCAATAAATTATTATAGAGTTTAAAAATAGGATGTGGAATAATAGTACTGTAAAGAATGTGCCTGTCATATATTAATTGGACAAAGCTCTGTTCTACTACATGCTAATTTAAAAAGCATTTCTAGGGAAGCAACTGATGCTTGTGAGATGTATGGCCAAGTTTTATAATTGTATTATGTGGGATTTTCAGGGATATACTCACTAGAAACAATTCCCACCACTTATTAACTGCATTTCAGATTGTGATAATGCCAGTTAATGTGATCTATACACAAAAATAATTAGTTAATGTAACCATTGGAGAATCTTTTTTGCTGATTACGCTGGTGAGCAGAGGCGCTCATTACCCAAAGTGAAATTGAAATAGGGCACATTTTTGGTTAAGAGAATGAACATACAGGAAATGTTCTTATTACAGACAGAGACAGAACAGCTTAATGAGTCAGGCAAAGCACGAGGATTTATGAGACCAGGATTCTATCCAGGGACCTGCCACAGATTTCTTGCATGACCTTGAGCCAGACATTTAACTTCTTTGTGTCAGTCTCACTGAAATGGGGGAAGCTTACTTCACTAATGCCTGCAAAGTGTTCCGCAATCCATAAATGGAAGGCTTAGAGGTGTGAAAACTTATTAACTACAGTATGAATTATGTTAATAATTGTGTCAATAAGTCTTCCCAGCTGTTTAACACCTTGAAGAATAGAGATGTTACACTAGATACACCTGTTTAGTTTCTCACACACCTATGCTTCAAGTGTCTTTAACTAGCTGGTCAGATGAGTTATTTCCTGTTCAGATAAGGACCTGTGGGTCAACACCCACCTAGGATTTTAAAACATGGAACAACTAAGAGAAATGATATCACCTGTCATGTGCTGGGGTTTCCTGACAGCTACCAAGCCAAATTTTTGGAAGCTATGGCACACACAAGGCCAAGCAAGACTCTGCAAAGCCCCTTCACAAGTATCAAATACTTCAGCAAAAAAGAGGACCAATTGCACTTCTGTGTACATTCCCACTTGATGCCAGCTTTATTCAGTCTCCTTTATGAACATGTCATCAAAAGGCCTCCCAGCTCCAATCACTGCAGGTAGAAAAATGAAGATTCAGCAGAGATTCATTACTTACTTCTCATCATTTGCAAATTTAATTCCACTCATCGTGATGGTGTCGAGGAAGAACCAGTCAAACCCAGGGAAGTATCTGTATATCTGAAAAAAATAAAGTCTCCCTTAATGACCTCTTGAGATCCCTTCCAGCCCTACTTAACTCTGTGGTAATAGATATGTCCACTTATTAGCAAGACAAGGGATGTTCCCACCTGGAATTCAGATAGATTGAATGGTACAGAAAGAATACACTGGTTCCACAGATGTAACACATCCCAACTGTTACCACTGTCCATCTGATTTTTCATGTGCTGTTCCTCTGCAGTAGACTCAAATTGTGCTGCTGTGTTAGTGCACAGGTTCTCTGAATGCTTTCATTGTTCATTCTCCAACTTAAGTGTCAGCACTGCTGCTTGAGTTCTCTTGGATATCAACATGCTTCTGGCTCACATGTATGCTTGGTGGAAGCCTTTGTCATGGAGGGTGTCTACACAGCACAATGCAGTACAATGCAAAGATACCCAAGGTGGCTGAGAGGACTAGCGCAGGCACCAAAAGCAGTACAATAGCATTTGTGTGGTGTTATGCCTGGCCCAATATACACAGCCCTGCTGAGAAGCAGGGTAATTCCAGAGCTAGCTCAGGTGTCAGCATGTGCCAGCTGTCATGAGGAGAGCCCCTGTGGGGCTGAGCCACCTGACCTGGCCTGCAGGTTTGCTTGTTTCAAAAAAGTGTCAGGCATCTCTGCTGGGTCAAACTGAATGTGTCAGAGAAACTTCATCATCCTCAGCCCTGGGGAGACAGAATCCAGGTGGCAAGGACTAGGCTGTGATCCTAAGAAGGCTCATTCATCTGTCATGTCTCTGCTAGGGAAGCAGTCATTCATTTAATCACATCCTGGTACAGCTCCTCTGTCACTTTCAGCTCCTACACAATACACCTGCTGTTTATGATGTGGCAGGCTAGGAAACAACCCTGTTTTCAAAGGACAGACAGAGGGGTGCCCCAGCTGCATTGTCAGTCTCTTGAGCCTCCTCTGACTGGGACATGTTCTCTCAACCTCCTCACTAAGCAGGTCAGCTGTGCATGTCTTATGTAAGCAGAGAATCATGCCATGGTAGTGGTAAGGCCTAACACACTCCCTGCTGAAAGAACCAACTCAGCCCTTCTTTCTTTGTGCTTACTGCTTTTCCTCCCTGGTTTTTCTTTTCCATTATTATCATCTCAGTGTGGTTTTACTTATAACTGTACTGTACATTAAGGTATATTAGCGCCATGTAGGCCTTTGCAGATGTTTTCATGTTCAAAAATGAAAACCTTTGATGTACACGCAGCCCTTTGTAGAGGAAAGCATTAGTGCTGATCATTATAACGAAAAACAGCTCCACAAACTCTGACACCGTTTGCAAGGTTTACAGATCTAACTCAGGCATGTCCTAGAACTGTTCAGGAAGAATTTCTAAATGATTATTTTCATAAATAAAATTAGAAGATAATAAAGACAGAAAGCTGTACTTGCCACTGAAAATGGATGGCTTTTTGCTTCCTCACGTATGTTAGTAAATGGCGATTCCAGGATAAGGGCATCTGGAGGAGTTTCTGAAAACAGAGTGCACAGTGTATTCAGGCACTAAAGTCAGTTGGGTAAGAACAATGCAGAGCTACAGGTTGCCAATCTTTATATACCAAAGAAGCTGCAGGGAAGGATCAAATCTTCAAAGTGAGACAGTATTCACATTACTAAATGACTGACATCCATTATCTAGGGCTGACAAGGTATCTAAAAATAATTACACGCGCCTCAGAACCACCTTCCAACCACTAAACCTGTCTTGTGGCTAGGACAAGTCTGCGACGTAAATGGCTGTACCAAGGTCATGGCCAAATTCAAGAGATCATTTTCAAGCAAGCATGATGAAAATGGGACAGCCCTACAGTTAACACTTCAAGGGACAGGCAAGGTGGGGGAAGGCAGAACTTAAATTAATGTAATCCCTGTGAAAACTGCCAGATTTAGAACTAAAATCCTTCCTCTATCCCTATGCCAGGGAAAGTTTTAACTACAGAAGGAACCAAACAAGAAGCAGTTCCCTTACTCCCAGTCCAACACTTCCCTCAAAACAATGCCAACTGCCACTCTTCCACCCATATCATTCAAATTCCTGATAGGTTTTGTTAAGGGCAGGAGCTATGGGGATGCAGGAGGTTCCTGGTCCTGGGGCATGACCTAAAACTGAAACCTGCTGGGGCTGGATCGTGTGGTGGGGGCTGCCTGTGACCGGGTGGTCTCCAGGAAATGCCACACCTGTGCCTCTCCAGTGAAGGGCAAGTATGGGGCACCAGAAAGCCTCAGCCCCCACTGCCTGGAGGGTGACCCTGTGGAGGGGAAAGACTAGGGGAGCACACCCCGACGGAAAAGCACAGGGGCCCATTGAGTGGGGCCTGAGGCGGGACCCAGGCCTGTTGAGTGGGGCCTGAGGCAGGGTCCAGGCACATCGACAGACACCTGAGGCCTGAGTAAACCATAGGCTGAGTTGGGGGCCCAGATAGGTCGACAGACTCCTGAGGCCCAAAGGGGAGTAAGGTCCCACAGCTCCAGTGAAGGGGCTGGAGTAATGGCAGTGTAGATTCATAGATTCATAGATGTTAGGGTCGGAAGGGACCTCAATAGATCATCGAGTCCGACCCCCTGCATAAGCAGGAAAGAGT
>NW_005842279.1:551725-555965 GCF_000455745.1 Alligator sinensis
TCTCTGCTAGCTTATGGCCATTATTTCTTGTAACCCCTGGGGGCGCCTTGGTGAATAAATACTCACCAATTCCCTTCTGTGCCCCCGTGATGAACTTACAGGCAGCCATAAGGTCGCCTCTCAACCTTCTCTTGCGGAGGCTGAAGAGGTCCAGTTTCTCTAGTCTCTCCTCGTAGGGCTTGGTCTGCAAGCCCTTAACCATACTAGTGGCCCTTCTCTGGACTCTCTCCAGGTTATCCGCATCCCTCTTGAATTGCGGTGCCCAGAATTGCACGCAGTACTCCAACTGCGCCCGATAGAGGGGAAGTATCACCTCCTTGGATCTATTCGTCATGCATCTGCTGATGCACGATAAAGTACCATTAGCTTTTCTGATGGCTTCGTCACATTGCCGACTCATGTTCATCTTGGAGTCCACTAGGACTCTGAGATCCCTTTCCACTTCCATGCCACCCAGGAGGTCATTTCCTAGGCAGTAGGTATGCTGGACATTTTTGCTCCCTAGGTGCAGCACTTTGCATTTCTCCTTGTTGAACTGCATTCTGTTGTTTTCTGCCCACTTGTCCAACCTGTCCAGGTCTGCTTGCAGCTGTTCCCTGCCCTCCGGCGTGTCCACTTCTCCCCATAGCTTTGTGTCATCTGCAAACTTGGACAGAGTACATTTCACTCCCTCGTCCAAGTCGCTGATGAAGACATTAAAGAGTATCGGTCCAAGGACCGAGGCCTGCGGGACCCCACTGCCCACACCCTTCCAGGTCGAAACCGACCCATCCACCACGACTCTCTGGGTGCGACCCTCCAGCCAATTCGCCACCCACTGGACTGCGTAGTCATCCAAGTCACAGCCTCTTAACTTGTTCACCAGTATGGGGTGGGATACCGTATCGAAGGCCTTCCTGAAGTCTAAGTACACGACATCCACCCCTCCTCCTGTATCCAGGCGTTTCGTAATCTGGTCATAAAACAGAGTAGGGCCTTAGGGGGCCTGAAGGACTGCACATGGGCCAACTGGAAGGGAGGTTCAGAACCGTGTATAACACCCTAGGCATCAGGGCACTAAATGGGCAGCCTCCCACAATTTTCCATCTTCTTTGGTCCATCAAGGCATGGCAGACGAGGCAGGGCAGACTGCCCTAGACAGGTGGGCAGGCCAATGATGAGACCCGACCCAGGTAAGGCCCCCTGTCACACCATGCTCCAGTCAAACTAAGAGAATGATAAACAAGAGCACATGACAACACTGCTGCTACAAGGAAGTCAGGGCAAGCTGAGCCTTCATCACTACAAGGTGACTGAGCAGACGTTAGTGCCACACTGAGTGCTCCTTTTTTCACTAGCCTCACCTCGTTCACAAAGGCGTCTCACTAAGTTCGTTGCAACCCTAGAAAGAAAAAAAAGTTTAGCATTAAACCAAACATTTTTATCATTCATTGCTAGAAAAGAGTAGTGCTTGCCGCCTGCCACTCCCAAAGAAAAGGCATCATATGTTGCTGCTTGAAAGACCCATTTCTGAAACAGATCTCAGGGCTTCTACATTTCTAGTCAGTGCTGGAAGCAAAGAACGCCAGTGGTGAAAGTAACACAGGTGACTGCTGGTTTGCAACTTGTAGAGAAATGGGTCTTACCCAGTCTTTGAAGCAAGCTTGAAGGACATCTCAAAAATGCTTTATTCTTTCTAATTTCATCACTTCTGTTTTTATCAGAATGCAAATTAAAGGAGCAGCTATTTGTTCAAGCTGGATTTCCTTTGGACACCCACGACAGCCAAAGGACTGGAGACACTTGAGATGCTGGATTTTAGTTTTGTTCAGATATACCAACAGTTTTGTTCAGATATACCAGTAAATTTCTTCGCTCCCTAGTTTCACATGCTCCACACACACTCCCAACATGGACTCCCCATTCCAATTGCCATTTTCTTTTCATCCCACTCTTCCCTAAGGCCCTGCGCTTCCATACTCACATGTTCTTCCTGCCTTGAGGTCACCAATGATTCTGCAAGAGCCCCTTTTGCCAGTGAATTCAAGTAACCCTCCCTCTGGGATATACAGCCACAGAGTATATACCTTTCTGTTTCACAGGGAAGATCATGAGGATGCTCTGCCCCAGAGCCATCTAACGGGCAGCCCACGATCCACATGAGGCTTGTGAGTGGTTAAATTGCGGCCTGCAACACTTATCAGCATAGCTACTGGAGCTGTTGCATTGGCACGGCTCTGGAACCCACACTACTACAGATCTGTGCCAGTAAGTTGAGGACACCAGTCATTTGTAAAGAAAGCCCTGTATTTATTGATTAAAAGGAGGATGTTTGCAAAACTAGAAGAGGTAAACAGATGCAATGTAATGAAACAACTGCATTCTCCTGCTTGGGTAGGGTTTTGGCAGTATTCTGAAGGGGAAAAAAAACATTTAAAACTAGACACTTGTGCGCTCTCATAAATCTAAAGATTCCAGCATTTCCCTTGTGGGTTTGCCTATCAATATATTTCACATTAGAATACTTGATAGCTAGTCTTGACAGATTTGGGAATGAAAATCTTGACAGTAGTCCCATTTCTAATATTCAACATTTCTCCAGTGTAATTCCTTCACTCCATTCTGGGATGAGCTCTATAATGCCATTAAAAAAGTCAGCTCTCAACAGAAACTTCTTCAGTTCTAAAGTGGGCAAGTTAAATTTCCAAGCAGCTTAATATGAAAAAATAGCTTGACAATTAATTGACAGAATGATGAATATAAAATAGTTAAAAAATACATTAAGTTTTGTTGTTGCTTACACCTTTTAAAGAATAATTTTTCATACTGCCTTTCTACAAGTTAAAAACCACCATTTTAATAACTTAATTACCCCAATATTTTTCTGGAAATCATGTATACATTTGAGAATTAAGATCTGACTGAACAAGATTTTATTCTTGCAGACAGAGATCAAGCTGTCAGTGTGTATAAACACAAATATAGGGGTAAATTCATCACTGGTGGGAAGAGGTGCAGCACAATGGTTGTCCCTGGAGTCATGCTGCTTACAGTACCAATCATTTCACTTCATAATCTGCTTGCTATTTCTCTTTGGTGACCTGGAGTCATGCTGATTTTACCACCTTCTAGTTTCCAATATGGTTGCCCTGGGAATCAAGACTCCAAGGTCTATCCCTTCATAACCATTCATCATCCTAGTTCCTATGTTGAAGAGCCAAGAAACTGTCTTGCAGCAATTACACTCACAGATTCAGAGCCAAACCAATGGCAAAAAAAGAAAGGATTGTAACATACATCTTGTTAGTCTAAGTCAATATTTATCTACTCTTAGTATTCTAAAGAGGTGATAAGCATCTTACCCAGTGCCTAAGGAATGCCCCCATATATAGAGAGGATTGTCTCCACTTCTTGCCTTTATCCAGTCAAACACATGAAGGGCATCATAGGTCATCCCTCTCTCAGAAGGAGTGCCTACTGAATCTCCCCACCCTGGAACACAGAAATATTTTACTCTAGGATTGCATGTAAACCATCCAGAACAATAAGCCATTGCTTACATCTTCAGAAATGAGCTGCCTGCCTACAGCTGCAAAGGTTTTTGAAGTATGAAAAAATACCTGCCTGCTGCATTGTACCTATGCATCAGACTAAGGCTGGAAAGGAACAAGCAGCCTGACATGGTGCAGGGTCTCAGTTTATGATCCTTGAATTGCCTCCAATCAGTTGAAAGCCCCGACTGAGCTCTCACTGTTAAAACTCAGTAGCTGCTTGTTGCCAAGCAGATTCTGTGGGCTTAGCAGACAGTGGAAACAAAAGCTGGCACCTGCCATGGAAGCTACTGAGGCCAAACTCATGCCTGGAGAAGTACAGCTTCCAGATTGAAAGACTTCTACTCACGTATTATTCAATTTGTAAGTTGTAACAGCTTAAAAAGCATCAGAGAACTGGGCATGGAGTAGCAAAACAAGCACCTTCCTTACAGCTGTCACCCTGCCAACTGTTGATCAATGCCTCATGCACTTCTCCAGCCCGCCTGCAATTTCCCCTGATCAGTGTACACAGGATCCCTTCTCCTGCTCCCTGTGTGACAGCATACTCTGCATTGTTTCTGACAACTGAGAAGCAAGCAAAGAAGCAGACAGCAGTCACCAAGCACTCTTATGGCATGCAAAAACCTCCTATAGAGATACTCAATGTTGCCCCCTGACAGTAGCAGATACCTTGGTGACATGGGTCTGCCAGCCCTTTCCCTTTCCCT
>NW_005842279.1:555975-561552 GCF_000455745.1 Alligator sinensis
AGAACCATCCTTTTAACAGGGCTTGCAGTAAGAAAGCCAGAGGAGGAACCACGCTCCTGCCTCTTGCAGCATGCATACTCTTGCTGACTTCTACCCCTGCTAGAGAAGGGGCACAGGGTACAAGACTACTTTCCTGCTTTCCCTGAGAGCACAGGGGTATAACTAGGAGAAATGGAAGGGAATCAAGAGAACAAGCCCCACCCCAAAAAGTAAGTCCTGATGGGTCCATGGTAAGAAACAGGAGAAAGAAATCCTTGCTTTCCAAAAACAATTTGAAAATCTCTTAAGGTCCAAAAATGGAACACTTCCCCCTCCACTGAAGGAGGTCTTTATACTCCCTATTAAAAGGATGGAGAAGTTCCAGAACTGTGTTTGATCCACTCTGGGCATGTCTACACATGCAATTAATGCACCTGAATTTTCTGTGCAGAAAATTCAGTTTCATTAAAACACTCCTGGGCACACATCTGAACGTGTGCCTGTCAGGAGCAAATTTGCTCCTGACGGGAGTTCAGTCTAGGGCTGCTCCTGCCCTGCTCTGCCTCCCTGCAGCAGCCAGGGGGAGTTCCAGGCTCCCCTGAGTGCCAGCCCCAGACTGGCAGGAGGCACTGGGGCTGATTCCAATCTCCATGGAGCAGAGAGAGCTGTCCCAGCTCTGGGGGCAGCTTCCTCCTAGTTACACAGAGATCAGGACCAATCCCAACCTCTGTGCAGCTGGAAGGCAGCTGCTCCCAGAGTTGGGACAGCTCTCCCCGCCCCACAGAGGTTGGGGCTGGCCCAATCATCACACAGGTGGAAGGGAGCTGCCCTGCTGCCCGAACAGCTCCCCTCCCCCCACACAGATCAGGGCTTAGCCAGGCCAACCCTGCTGCCTGGGCTGACCAGGAGCAAGTTGCTCCCAGTCAGGGTCTACACGTGCACTTTGGCATATTAGCTAATGTGCCATTTTTCTAGTATCTTTATGTATTGGTACTAGCAAATAGTGCATTAGAGTAATTTAATGCACAGTAATTGACAAGCATGTGTGTAGGTGGTGACACTTTACTGAGAATTAGATTGATATGCTTTGAAAGCTGCCTTAAAAAAACAAACAAACAACTTAAATGTCCTTTACGAGGTAAGATAATACAAAATTATTTACTTGCCTCTTAAAAGCTCTTTCTAGAGTTTACAATTCTGCCTCAGCCCTTTTAAGTCATTATGAAAAGGAAAAGTTATAGTTTACCTCTAATGAAGAAAACACAGTAAAAATACCACACAATGTTAGCTCCTAAATCTTGAAGATATCAGTGATAAAAACGGTCTTGAAAAATAAAATCAAGAGCTGATATTCAGACACGGAGAATTAATCCTGTGTTCCACAACTGCAATATGTTTAGTTGTGTTGTTCACGTTTGGCTTTGAGGCTGCTTACTATAAAGTACATGAAAAAGTGAATTACTACAGTTCAATTGTGCTATGCCTATTAATACTAGCTCCACTTGATGTTAAATCTGTGCCACATGGCCAAACACTCCCCACTGCTCTAACAAGTGGTGATGAGCTACCCCAAGTTTTTACCTGATATGGAGTTGATACTGTAACTGATTTTTCTGGGGTTAAATGTAAACATGTGAACCACCTATGAAAGGCTAAGTAGAATATTTATAAAAATGCCTTAGATCCAATTCACAAAACACTGATTTTGGTTCTTGTGTGTGTTAAAAAGCAGTTTTTAAACAGTCATGGCAAGTAATTTTTTATTTTTAACAGATGTTTGAAACTAATCTGCGATTTATAAGGTTTTCTTTTGACCACTATTATGAAGTGCTCTGAGGGGCCAGCCACAGGACACTCAACAGAAAAGAATATGCTTAGTTTGTGCGATTTAGAGGAAAGAAAGGACAGAGCTTCAAACTAAGTTTTATTCTGTACCATTGTTTAGCATTCAAATCTGTATTTACATCGCCTACAGCACTTTCCTGCCGATGATAGATATCATGTACACTGTTGTTGAGCAGTTACAGACAGAGGTTCAATTGTTAGAGGAGTCAGCGAATGGAATTCCTCAATTACTGCTTTAAGTACTTGTCTGATGGAAATAAGGCAAGACAAGGGAGGGGCAATAAAAAAAGCTGCCTATTGGCTTTAAGATTGATTTTCTGTGTTAAATGCACACCAAGGACATAGAGGCCACATCAGTCACAGCTGAAGGGTGGTACAGTTGATTAGGGCACTCAGCAAGACCCAGATTCAATTCCATGTTTTGCCAGAGACTTCCTGTGCAACCAGTATAGCTTCTCTGTATCTTCTGTCTCAAGGATGGGCATAGCTACACGAGATGCTAACTACACAGTAGCCAAAAAATACTAAGCAGTAGCATGTCACAGCATGGAAAGTGCTAATAAGCTACTGCACAGTATTATTAGGCTACTGGCTGCACAGCAGCATCACCTAAAAGACATTCGCTGGTGCTACTGCACAGTAACTCCAGTTATTGTGCATTAATTTAGTACTTGCTAATACAAGTACTAAGTAAATGTGCAGTAACAACTGCACAGTAGCATCTCATGCAGACACACCCAATGTGAGGAAGTTAAAGAAAGAGCATAAGGATAGTCAGCTACTATGTGGACACAGAGATTTTTCAGAGGCAGAAAAGGTAGTTAAGGCTTCTGGCTCTGGAAAGTCCTATCTAGCGGAAGGCAAAAGACAGAAACACTGGGGGAACATGCACACATTCTACACGGGACTGTGAGAACTCTGTGAAAAGCTAAAAAAAGCTTCCAATTAATAGCAGTTTCTGAAGTCTTATAAATAGCAGTCAGCCACAAAGCTAAAAGTAACAATCACCAAGAAAAAAGGCTAAATATTGTGTCATAATAAATACAAACAAATACTCACCTCGATAATCAAATGTGACTACATGGTAACCAAGGAAACTTAACACCTACAGAAGAGAAAAATGGAATTTAAAACAGCTATACAAATTGTCATATTGAATGAAATAGTTTGAATGTTTGTAAAAGTTGCCCATTAGCCAGTTTCAGGAAGAAGATAAGATTTATCTCCTTATCTAGCTCATTGTTTTGGGACTACGTGCAAAAAAGGTCCAGGCTTCTGAATTTTATCTTTAGAAGTCTTTTACAAAGAGAGCAAATATCCTGAGTTCCGAGACATCAAACCCTAAGGCCTTTTAACAAGATTGGTAAGAAAAGGGCATTTGCAGTGATATGGAAGTCTCCCCAAGAGTAATTTAAAATGCTCAACAAAGGCAAAAGAATCTGTTGAGTAAGATCCGAGCCCAAATTTGGGAGTAATGACAGGTTGAGTAGGAGGAGCCCACTGACGGCAGCTCACTCAACAAAAACTGTAACTTACCGTCCCAATTTGGAGGTGACTTCACTTGCAGAACAATGAAGGAAGAATCGCAAGTGTAGGCCGGAACAGACTGATCACCTGATCCAACCTCTCCGTGAACACGAATTTCTTAGTTCACGTTGAAGCTGCAGAGCGCCCGAAAGGGACTGAAGGAAGGGGACTTAGTCCTATCACTGCTGAGCCCAGCTCATTGAATCGTATTGCTGAGGCCAGCCTATTGAATTGTATTGCTGAGCCCAGCTCATTGAATCGTACTGCTGAGGCCAGCCTATTGAATTGTATTGCTGAGGCGAGCCCATTGAACCGTACTACTGAGGCCAACCCATTAAATTGTACTACTGAGGAATGAAACCATATTTTGGTATTTGGCTTCTCAGAATTCTAGGATTGTAAGTATATTATGAAAATAATACTATTGATTCAAATTTAACTTTTAGTTGTAATTGTAGCTGTTTTTGTAACACTAATTCTTATAGCATTGTTTGGGAAGGAAGTGCATTCGGAGCATTGTTTCTGATATATGTAATTATTGTGTTTTTAATGTTTGTGGTGTTTCTTAAAGCTAAGCAGTGTTATATACGTAGTAAAGAGTTTTAAAATAAAATTGTGTTGTATAAATTAAGTGTGTAATCATTGTGAAATCGTGCAATCAGCTAACTACTCCCCCAGCCAGTGCATCAAAACGAATCAGTAAATTGTGTGGGATTTTCTCTATTCCATAACCCACTAGAGACACAAATTGTCTCTGAGTAGTCGTACTGCTTAGATCTAAGACACGAGGCACTTCATTCCACAGCATACTTTTTAATTTCTAGTATCAACTCAGTGTTGCAATGAGATACATAGATCCAAAAGCTGGTTCAAGCAAGAGGCTTTCATACACCCAGTTTTATGCAATTGCTATTTTTCCTGGTTCTCTCTGAGCCCTTGCAGCTAAGAGGTAGGACAGTCCAGGGGCTGGGAGGCTGGGCTGAAATGCGATAACTACAGCTTGTTTGGTCACAGCCTGCAAGTATAACTTTGGGCACAACACTCCCTATCTCTAAACTGGGGAGATCACTGGCCTGTCTCACGGGGGTTTTGAGGGTAAACATTAGGGGTATGCGAAGCTTCAGTCGCCGATTCGATTCAGAGAAGATTCAGCCTAAGTTGGTGACTGAATCATCAAATCCAAGTCGAATCAGGAGACCCAATAAAAGCTCTGAATCAATTTGAAGCATCTAAATCGATTTGGAAAAGATTCAGTGATTCGGAAGGCGGTCTTGTGGGGAAACAGAAAAAGGGAGGAGGGGGAAAAGACTGCCCTGTTATTGACATCTGTAGCTGCCCAGTGACAGTGATCTTTCCCTGAGTTCCCTTCCAATCACAGTGCTCTGAGGGTGGGATGTAGAAACAGCATATAAGGCTCTATCTGAAGCCTCTGCCTTTTTGTGAGCTGTCTGTCTGGAAGCAACAGTGTGTGAAAAGGTACTGGCTGCAGTGGTTGGCTTCCTAGTCAGTCTCTTGGCTAGTCTCTCTTCTTGGAAAGGATTGGATGTGGGCACGCTACAAGGGAGGAATAGGCTGCAATCAGACCTAGACAGGCTACAGGGGGGAGCAGATGAGAACAGGATGGGTTTCAACACTGACAAGTGCAAGGTGCTGCACCTGGGGAGGAAGAACCAGCAGCATACCTACAGGCTGGGGAACTCCCTTCTCGTCAGTGCAGAGGCAGAAAAGGATCTTGGAGTCATTATTGATGCCAAAATGAACATGGGCTGGCAGTGTGGGGACGCAGTCAGGAAGGCCAACCACACCTTGTCATGCATCCACAGATGCATCTCAAGCAGGTCCAAGGAGGTGATCCTCCCCCTCTATGCGGCACTGGTCAGGCCGCAGTTGGAGTACTGTGTCCAGTTCTGGGTGCCGCACTTCAGGGTGGATGTGGACAACTTGAAGCAGGTCCAGAGGAGGGCCACTCGCATGGTCAGGGGGCAGCAGGACGGCCTTACGAAGAGAGGCTAAGGGACCTGAACCTGTTCAGCCTCCACAAGAGAAGGCTGAGGGGGGATCTAGTGGCTGTGTACAAACTGGTCGGGGGGACCAGCAGGCATTGGGGGAGTCCCTGTTCCCCCGAGCACTACCAGGAGTGACTAGAAATAACGGTCACAAGCTGGCAGAGGGCAGATTTAGACTAGACATCAGGAGGCGCTACTTCACTGTCAGGGTGGCTAGGAT